>NW_025999968.1:2565898-2684481 GCF_001458135.2 Marmota marmota marmota | reverse complement strand
TATAGAGAGAGAGAGAGAGAGAGAGAGAGAGAGAGAGAGAACACTGGGGATTTGATTCAGTGGTTGAGAACCCCTGAGTTTTAATCCCTGGTACCCCTCTGACAACAACAACAAAAATCTGCTTCTTCGTGTCAAGGGGCTATAAACAGAATGGATTCCACAGAAACAGAAGACTGGAGCTAGATAAGGTCATAAGCTAGGAATCATAAGCTCTCAGGAATTTACAGATAAGTGAGAAGGCCATTGGACAGTTTATCAAAATGAAGTTACTAGATAACTATCTCTTCTTTAATGAGCAGAACAACACCAGGTAATTCCTGGATAATAAAACCATAAGAGTTTCAGGATATACAGTTGAGGGCTCCTGGTCACTAGGAAGCACTTCCATGTGGGGATTCCTAAACAAGAAGAAAAGAATTCAGACAACTTGCCCACTGACCTATGCCATGACCCTGGGATTTATACCTAGGTATCTCGTAGCATCCTTGATCTTGTTGAAATGAAACAGGACCTCTGAGCAAG
The DNA here is from genome assembly GCF_001458135.2 of Marmota marmota marmota. Lineage (NCBI taxonomy): Eukaryota > Metazoa > Chordata > Mammalia > Rodentia > Sciuridae > Marmota > Marmota marmota. Next base: position 2,683,959 of record NW_025999968.1, on the reverse strand, counting down.
ATCTCTCTACTATAAGGGACAGAAACATGAACTTTATAAGCAGAACAGATTTTATGTCTCAGAACTCCTTGTTCCTTTGTTTCTTTTGTGTTTAGTGAAACTCTACTGGAAACTGACAAAACCATCTTATTTGTGTTACGTGAAATCAAGAGAAGGGATGACATCCATCCATGGGCTACAGGGTCGAAAGTGAAGCTGCTAATTCAGATGGATGATGAAAGCAAGGGGAAGGGTGGAAAGAGGGAGAAAATAGAAAGAGGGAATGTGAGGAGGAAAGGAAGAGGAGGAGAAGAGGAAAGAGAAGGATGCAGAAGGAGAAGGAGAGGAAGAGGAACTAGGTGGACTAGAGGAAAAAAAGAGAAGGAGCATTAGAGTTAAGAGAAAAGAAAGGAAAAAAGAGGTGAAATACTGTGAACTTTAGACAGGTAGTCAGAAGGGAATCAGAGCCCTGTGGCTCTACAAACCAGTCTTCTGCTCCTACACTTGTTTAGTTACTTCAAATTTTCAAGTAGATCCTTGCTTTTATCATTTGCACCATATCATACCTACTAAATCCAAAGAAGTGGGCAAATAAATGCCAATTCCTAGATAGTTTTAAAAAATAAATTTTGAAATATCTTGTTAAACACATTTTTAAAAATGCCTGTTTTGTAATTCAAATTTGCAAATAGCAAAAATCCTGAAGGATCTTTCTATTACTCATCCCTAGAGTAAAGCAAAACTTTTGGAGATCATCTCAAACTCTTGTTCCCCAAACATAGCCCTTTGGATGACTTCATGTTAAAAGAAAGAAAAACTATAGGGCACAGTTTGGGGCAAATTCCTGTTTGTTTATTTGTTTTTTCCCAATAGTTACTTACTTTTGGTCAATAATTAGCTTCTTGAAAATTATTATAAGTAATGATTAAAATTTTTCTGTTTATAAAACAATTTGATATAATGATGTTTTATATATAAATAATGATATATATGATGTTATATATATATATATAATGATGTTATATACATGTAACAAAAAGCTTAAAATTAAGATAGAATAAGTAATGGTATGAAAACCAGTCATGAGAGGTAATGTGCAGAAAGATAATATTATAGTTTTACTTTGAGGCAACAATGAAAGCAGGGTAAAGCATGTAGATTAGAGGTGCTAAACATTGTAACTGTGTGGCTTTTCCCCTCACTTCTAATTTTTTTTTCCTTAATTGACAGGAAAGGATGCAAAGTGAAATTTAAGTTGATGTGGGAACAGGGGTAGGCACCATAATGCTTTTAATATTTATGGTCTTCAAAGATCTTAATCTGATTCTGACTATAGAATCTGAATGAAATAAGGAAAACCTAATATTACCTTTCTAAATGCATAGAAAACTTTATGATTTTGTAATGCATACTGTACATCTGTACTATAGCCCTGGTTTAATCAGAATAAGGATGGCATCCCATTATAATGACAAAGACACATCCTGTATTAAGATGCATGTGTGAAATATGATTTTACCTGCCTAAAAACTAAATCTTTGATACATCAAAGTAGTTTGTGAATTTCAAGTAGATTCACCATTCATAGTCTAAAATGTTCTTTCAAATACAGTGATAATAGAAAATTGTTAGTTTGTTTCTTTTCTCAGGGTGGAGATAATGCTACTCTAGTAATCTGCTATCATTTTGTGAATTTAAGAACATTGGTCTATCTCCAAATACTTTTTCTCAAAAAACCTGAGGGACTGTGGGAGTTTGAATAGCAAGCCATTAGTGAGCCCACATACTGCAGGTCAATTTTTCCACTCAATGTCTTCCACATATCAAATTCTTAACAAGTTTTTGTATATGCTATCTCATTTATCAAGATATCACACTCCTAATATCAAAAATAAAACAAAGTCTTTTCCAGAGCAATTGTAGAAGACAAAAATGTTGCTTGTATGCAAAAGATATCTTGTCCTTTTTCCCTGTCCATATGCTATTCCTAAACACTGGGGTTCAGCCAGTTTCTTAGAGTTCTCACTGACTTTTCTTTCAAAACCAAAGATCTGAAGTTGTTAAAACTGTCTACTTTGAACTTCATACATTGTTTTTTGGAGAAGCAAAAGCATCATTATTGAAGACAATAAGGAAATTCCCATTAATTAAGACCTAGTCACTTGAACCAAGCAAGTGGCTGCACACCCTAGAAGAATAAATGTTCTTCCTGATCTTACCGATTGGTGGTGCATGAGTTAGGTGAGTGATGACATTTGCCAGGCAACTTATCCTGTAACTACTGTATGCTCCCCCCCAAAATAAACTAAAAACAGGGAAAACACAGTATTTAAGACATTTTCTTTGCTACAGTCTGTTTCACTCCATTTTGCATACAAGAATGTATGATAAAGATACATTTTAGCAATGAATTGGTGGCCTCCTTTATTCATACCACATTTTTCATAAACCACTAATTCAATCATTGCATAAATCATTAGAGTTGCATATTTAAAAAGAATAGGTCTGTGTGGAATGTTTTCATGTGTTTAAATATTAGTTCATGAAAAACTTCAATTTTTATTAAATATAGGTGGAGATAACCTGAACTATATACATATACATAAGTGTTTTGACATCTACCCCTGAGTTATTGAAATTTGCATTTCAAAATCTGTCTTACCAAAATCAATCAAGTCTTTCAACATTGCACAGAGAAAATAAATATCTCAAACTGTCTGTTCAAGTGCTTTTAAAAGTTCAAAGTGCTTTCGATAGGATTAACATGGAGTAATAAAGTTATATATTTAAACTTTGAAAATAGCATTACAGAAGAGTATACTGTCCATTTAGATAACAAATGCTATAGTCTTCTGCAGACACACATACACACACACACACACACACATCACAGTTTGGGTAACCTACAGGAAAGCACCTTGAAGTAATGGTTTGGAACATTCTATATATAATCACTCATTCCCTGTGGGCAGATGAACTCCCACAGTTGGGGTGAGTAGATAAGCCATTACGGTGCAACAGGACAAGTGAGATCAGGAATAAAGGTGGCCAGACAGTAGCCTTAGGGTTCTTGAAGCTCTAACACTCATAGACTTTTGTTGGTGGGCAGAGGAGAGTGACCAGTAGCCTGGGCAAAAAGAATAACATTTTTAATGAAGTTATTAGCCTATGATATCTGATCTTCCACACTTACCTAACACAAGAGTGACGATGGTCTTCAAAGATGCTTTCCTTGCTGACACACTTCAGGGTGAGACTCAGGATAAATGTCAGCCCTGAAGGCAATCACTTTTGACAATTCTCAGAGGCTGAAGAGAAGCAGTGGACACCCTGATGACAATGTCCCCATCAACTAGAAAGAGACGTCTTTGTTTTTCTGCATCCTTCTTCACCTGGTTAATAAAAGTGTAAGGCTACTTTTTTTTTTTTCCAGAGGATTTTCTTTATACTGTCCGCCCTAAAAACAACAGCTCCTGTCTGGGCTCTATTCTCTTTTATCAACTGTGCCCTCCACACATCTGAAACTAAATTCATAATCCTGCTTCAAAAATTTGAGACTTCCTAAATATTCCCTCTCTCGGGTGAAAGAAGGCCAGGCATCTACTTCAAGCTAGAAATCTGGGAACCAACTTTATAACTTCTCTTTCTCCAATCCCTCATAACCAGTTCATTACAAAATCTGGCCAATTTCCCTTCCAAACTCATCTTCAAATCCCATCTACACATGTCTCTATTCACTATTAACTACCCCAAATATTTTATATTGTTGCGATTGCCACGTGCTCCTTGTTCCCTCTTGACATCTACAATCTGGTTTCAAACGGCACCCAGAGTAATCTTTTTAACGCACAACATTAAGCATGTCATGCTGAGAGGTAAAAGTTAATTTTTCCAAAAGAGATCCCCAGGGCCTTCTGCAAAGCTCTGTGGAAATTGATTAAGGCTTTGAGTTTAACGCCCTGAGATTCAGGCAATCCATCCTCAAGACTTGAATCCCAGAACCTTCTCATGCCAAAGGAGAATCCTGTAAGTCCCCAAACAGGAACATTTGATGAATAGAATTCTACTGCTTACTTGTTAAATCATAAACTTGTGAATCTATGCCAACATACAGGAGGGGCTGGACTACCCACAACCATAAATGTTGGATTTGCTGGAGCCAAGTTTCTGCCTCATAGTATTGCTATTGCTTGTGCTGCCTCTTGGTCACATAGTACTTCTCTAATCACACAGCTTTAAAGCCCCACCACCAAGAGCAGGAGTTTCTCCTAAATCTTGTTATCTGGCAGACCTCTGAGGGTGTTTTAGAATACTAAGACAGCTGTTCCTGATTCTTTCACCACTAATAAAACTTGGGATTAAAATTTAAACCACTAAAAGGTCATTGGAGCAGGCAAATATCAGCTTAAAACTCTTCTACAGCACCTCATCACTCTCATGATGAGAACTTAAGTAGACATGGCCAGCAAGGCCCAGTACAACCTGGCTCCTGCCTCGTCCTACAGGTCCACTGTGTTCCAATTGATCACTTTTTCAACTAAATGGCCTTTTATTATTTTATAGAAATGTGACATCTTTCTGTCTTAAGGTCTTCAAACTGCTCTAAAATTGAACATTGTCTCCCAATTACCTTCTGATCTGGAAAGTCACTTCCCCTTGGGAAGCCTTCCAGGAACTTCTGGACTAGCATGGCTGCCCTACCACATTCCTTCACAGTGTTTGGCAAAAAAAATCCCCAAGCCAACCAGTCAGACGAAAAAACATAAACAGGAGTATTTCTACTTTTTTCCTTTGTAGCTATTATTCTTAATTTAAAATTAGATTTTAATAAGAAAGTCTCATGATACTAAGAATTGCAGGAAAAAAAATTGTTTATAGCAGTAGGATTTTTGTTTTTAGTTTTGTTTTGTTTTAGCAAACACGTTCACTCTAAAAAACACTGCTTTGTTTTCTGTGGGTTAATTCCTGATTCACATTAGAATAAATAAATACTTCATAGTGTTTAATACTTATTCTTCATAACCCTTAGCACAGGTATAAAAACAATATTTGATAATTTTAGTAAGAAAGTAAGAAAAATAAGAATATTAACCCAGTTCCATCATTCAATCATCTATTTAGCTGTTTTGTTTGCATTTAATAAAACATAATTTCTTCATAAAACAAATAAATTATATATATACACACACATTATTCTCTCTCTCTCTCTCTCTCTCTCTCTCTCTCTCTCTTCACTGGCAACATGAGGCAAGAAAAAATTAGAGGGGCCAAAGGGTGGGATGGCTGGTCCAGATAACAGGACAGAAGGTGCACTGCAGTGTGAAGAGAGCAGAGCATCAATTCCTTGGCTGGTCTTCACAAAGAAAGGTGATAAGCTGAGACAGGACATGAATTTTGTTTCTCATTTTTAAAGAACACATTAAGGAGATTCTCATTTGCTAAATGTCTTTGGAAATGGGCAAGACAAACAGATGAGAATTATTAGATCAAATAGTGGTTAATGTACAAGATGTTCTACACCTAATAGATAAACGAGACGTGGAAAAATCACCAGGACCAGATGGCACCTCTTATGTCCTTTCAAACACAGTATTTTCCTCTTCAAAATAGAAATGAGCCAAAAAATGTGTCTGGGTTTAGTCGAACTGCAAGTAGCTGGGGAAAGGATGAATAAGTCAATTTCCAAGGATGCCATCTTTCACCAATATTGCATTTACAAAGAAAGAGCCAATAGAAGTGTCACCCCAATAAAAATCTTCTGTGACTTTCATAACCACCAATTTCAGTCTGAAAACAAACTGAAACATTTCCACACAGGACAAATGCTTAATCATGGAGTAATCTAAATAAAGTGAATATTTTGTGTGTTGTACACTTGCAATTAGATACAATGTGACTTCATAATATATACAAGTACAGTAGGTGTGCATCTTTCTTCATCTTTTAATATGAGATTATTCAATTGTAGTTCTGATATTTCCAGCCAGAAGGGACCTAGACAGCTGGTCGAGTAAGTCATTCCAAGTATTCTGAGAGACAGGCATAAGATTCATTTGTTCTTTGCTTACGGGGATATATTAATGAATCTTCAATCTTGATCTCACTGTCCCCCATGGCCATGATGCATTTGTAGAGAAGGCAGGTTTACATAGCAGGAAGGCTTCTGTCAATAGCATTAAACCTGCGGTTATTTATCTTCCTAGTCATGGAATAAGGAAAGGAGGGCCAAAGTAGAAAAAATAAAGAGCATTATACTTGTTAACAATAAAATATAGGATTCCTGGGGTTTTTTTTTCTTTTTTCTTTTTCTTTCTTTTTTTTTTCCTTCTTATTGTTCTTTACAACTGTGAAGCTGAATGTGAATGAAGAAGCCCATGGTAGTAATCAACTGTTCTGGAAAAATGTGAATACGGCAACTGAAGTAATTTGGGCATACTCTTAAAAATGGCCACTTTTTGTTTTTCCTTCATTATCTCTTCTCTCAAAAGATTTTATGCTGGTTTCTCATTCTTTCTTTTTACGTGTGTGTGTGTGTGTGTGTGTGTGTTGGGGGGCACTGAGGATCAAATCCAAGGCTTTGCACATGCTAGGTAGAATCATTTCTAATCCTTGAGAGTATTATTTGAAATAATGCTAGATTTCAGACACTTCAATGGTAATAAGCAAATACAACGGTGGGAGGCAGTTGGAAAAAGAATTTCTAAAGTAGCTCATACTATGTCTAATGTTTGTTCTTGCTTGGCCTGGGAGTCATTTCAGGATTTATGAGGGTTTATGGTATGCAAAGGGGAAGAAAGTATGGTGAAAATTTGTGGGAGAGGAGCATATAAAGTGGTATAAGCCTGAGTGTATGGAAGGTTCAGGAAGAGAAGCAGGAGAAGCTGTTCATCCCATTCCATTGTACTGTCCTGTGGCCCCTGGTGGTGTGCAGTGCAATAACTGCAAAGCTTCCCCAGTATGGTCTTCAGTATCCTGCTCCTTAAGAGCACATGCGTGCTCTTGATCTGTGTGCTCCAGAGACAGCTGCCTCTTCTTTACTCTTTTGTCTCTGATTTGAGGAAAGGACATGCTGAACTAGGTTCACCTATGGTAAAGAAAAAGGGAAGAAACCCCAAGCTAGGCATTGGCAAAATCCTACCTTGTCCAGAACATCTTAGTATAAATCCACCACTATAACCTATTCCCTCTAGAGTGGCATCCATTCAACCATTATCAAATGATGTCCCCATCACCCTTTGAAGGTCCCACACTGCATAATGGCTATTGTCATGCAGATCAAAGGGTAAATGTTAGTGTTGAGGCCAGAGGCAGAGTAGAAAGACATGGGAAGAGTAAACTTTCCTTCTTCCCATGGTAACTAAGGTCAAGCCTCTCATGGCACAATGATCTGACTGTGTTCACATTTCTGCAAGTTCCCCTTCATCCCTTTCTTTTTATCTCCCACCGCCACTACACCAGGATCATGCCAGCCCTTCACTTTGGAATTCCCTTCTTTCTCTATCAAGCAGCCAATTAATCCCTCCCTGCCTCATCTACCTCCAAAGCCTTCCCCTGTCAACAGCTGGCATTCGGTGTTCCTTGCATCTTCCTTAACACACCATTACTTATATCTGGGTTTTGCACATTTACATTCTTTACTGTATTATCTTGGTCACTGTAGGTGAAACTATCTAAATTTCAAATTCTTTGAGATAAGGTTTCTTCTTTGCAGAATATCTATGATGCTTTCTATTTTATATTTACATTGAACTGTAGTCCAATAACCAGCTAATTATAGTTGGCAAAAGTAAGCTTATGTGAAAGTTCATTAAACAAAAAACAAATGAAATAAGACAGAAGGATGTTGTATCATTATGGAGGTAAAATTTCCTCCCAACTGGGATAATGTGCATTTAATATGAGATGAACAATTTAAGTTAAATGAATGTCTTCCTAAGGTAAACATTCAGGCTTTGACTACAGATGAGGAAAGTATTAGGGCCATGAGAATCTACTCCAATGCCCATGTGATCACAAGACATGAGCAGTCTCCTGAATGTCATAGCAGAAGAGGGGAGAGGTCAACGAAGACTATGGGATCTGATCTAAGTTTAAATCTTGGAGTCATACTGCTAGCTTTGTGATCTTGGAGAAGTTGTATAACCTCTGTCAGCTCTGGGAGTAATACTACTTACTTCAAAGAATTATTGTGAAATAATTTATGGGTGAAATATTTTGCATAGAACTCAATATATGATAATAGTGTCTATTGAACACCTAATATTTTTCCTTGATGATTATTGATTTATTGATGATGATTATATGATTTATTATTCATCCTTTAACAGTTAATTTATTGTTATTTTTTTATATTGAGTGCATGATATACTTAGTGGCTTCTAGCAAAACACCTTAATTGGCTCACAGTTCCTGTGACACAGTTGAGCACAATTTAGTTCCTTTGCCCAGTGTCTTGCAAGGCACCAGGCAAGATGGCAGCCAGCTTGTGACTTCATTTAAACTTGAGGTCCTCTTCCAAGGTTATTTACTTACTGAAATATCCATTTCCATGAAGATATAATATTAAGGCTTTTAGCTCCCAGAGGCTACCTGGAAGTTCTTGGTCACACAGTTCTCTTGACAGCATGACAGTTTGCTTCTCTAAGCCTGGCAAGAGAGTGCTAGGCTCTCTAACTGCCAAGATGGAATTTTATATAATGTAACAGTATCATAGGAATGAAATCCAATCACCTGCTATCTTTCACCGGTTAGATGCAAGTCACAGTTGCTACCCACACTCAGAGGGAAAGGGGATTTTACAAGAGCATAAATCACTGGGATCATCTTATATGGATCTGCCACATTTTTATATGAAAGTTTGTTATCACAATTTTGTATGAAATTAATAAAGTAGAGTCATCTAGATATCATTTTTGAAATCTTCTTTTAATACAATTTTCTGTTTAACAGGTTATTCACTAGTGAAAGATATTTTGCATTTTAATATTTTTCATATTTCTTCTAAAATGAATTTAACAGGCCTTTTCTTTTCAAAAAAAATTATCTGCATGCTATGCTCTTTTCTGAATTGAGCCTATTTCTAGGAAACTTAGTCAAATTACACAATATCCAGACCCATGGTTTTCAGGTCCCTGGTGGATGGTAGATTCAGGAGAAGGTACTCCTGAAAGGAAGAAGGTTTTTCTTACTTGTTTATGGTTCTTGTTTTGCACAGAGCATCCTCAGAGTATTAGTGTATGTTTTGTTAATTTCATTTTTAACTTTATTTTAATTAGGTACATATGATGGCAGAATGCATTTAGATTCATTGTACACAATTGCAGCACAACTTTACATTTCTCTGGTTGTACACGATGTAGCATCACACCATATGTGCAGTCATACATGTACCTAGGGTAATAAAATCCATCATCCACTAATGGATTTTATTACCCTAAATAATAAAAATTTTATTCCTTCCCCAATACCCACTCCCTCCCCTCCCCACCCTTTACCTAATCAAAGTTCCTCCATTTTTTCCATGCTCACCCCCACTATGGATCAGCATCCACTTATCAGAGAAAACATTCAGCCTTATGTGCTTTGGGATTGGCTTACTTCACTTAGCATGATATTCTCCAACTCCATACATTTACCTGCAAATGCCATAATTTTATTCTCTTTTAGTGCTGAGTAATATTCCATTGGAACACCTACTGTTATTGAGCTGAGAACAATCACTGTAATCTAAGTTAACCATTAGAGCCTGTAAAATCTTGAATATATCTTCATTTAAAAAGTATAGTGACTTACAACATTGATTTTAACTTATCTGTGGTTAGTTTGACCTAAACATTCTTAAATAAAGCTAATTCATCAACTGTAGATGCCAAGGTAGGACAGGAATTCCAGTGCATAAGAAACCATGACTTCAAGTTTGAGTAGTCAAAAGACTTAGAGGCAGGAAACAAATTAACACATACACAGATGCACACACCACTATTAAAAATAAACTTTAAAATAAAACAACAGGAAGATAATTTTCCCAACTTACCAGATATGTCTGGGAATAAAACATAGACATTTCTGATTAGGTTGTAAGAGTTGTCAATTTCCTTTGTCTCTCACTAGTTCACCCCCAAATTCTGTATCCAAAAACACAAAGTAAAAACCTGCTTGATGTTCAGAAGTAAGTGTAAAAAAGAATGAGAGACTATTCCTGTTGAAATACTATCAGCAGCACAACTTTGAATTAAAAAGTGCTTTTTAATAAAGTTATCTTTCAATGCATAATGCTTGAAACAGAAAACTTCCTCTGCCCAAATACAGGACAAATATTGAAACATAAATTCATTTTATATTGTTTTGATGAAGATACAACTTAATTACAGTTTAAAAGAAAAGAATTGCAAACTTATGAATTCAGTAATTAGGGCTCAAATACTATGAGCCTTTTAGAAATAATGCTGCTTTACATTTTCAATGATAGTTAACATTTTACTCATTTACATAATTTTTACATCAGTTTTTATGTTTAATCAACATGAATTCCCTGTGAAGCAAGCCTTTTTAGCCCCATTTTATGGATGGACAGGCTGCTGCCTAGAGATAAAGCTGTAACATTTTCCAACGAATCTCATATGGAACTGTTAGTTAACCAAGACAGCAAGGGATGAAAATCTGGCCAAATGCACACAAAGAGAGTCCAGATACAAGTCCTACTCAATGACTTCATCAACTATTGCTTCAGGATCCACATTTTAAGACGCAAAAGAAAAATAAAGTTTCATCTAACAAGGGCAGATTATCCAAATAGTAGCAGCTATAGGAGTTCACATAGCCTATGAATATTTTGAGAAAACAGAATTTAATATGCTTGTCATTACCAGAAAACTGAATATATTGTTAAATTTAGTTTAAAAAGAACACCTTTCAGCACTTTGACCTATCTCAATTCTTCATAAAAAAAAAGGAGTAACAAATCAAGTTGGATCTGTTTTTTTTTTTTTTTTGTCAAAGCCTTAAAGTTGGAAGTTACTTAATATTAGTATTTTTATTCAGCATCCACTTCCTCCACATGGACTTCAAAATATGCAACTAAGGAGGTTTTTTGCCTTCCATGCTAGTTAATAGAAATGCCTGGTTAATAGAATGCTAAATAAGCCAGGTTTCTCCTTGTTTGATTCTCAGCCAGTTTTAGAAATGTAGGGGGAAAATGATTACTTAAGCAAACTGCCTGGCAATACTGCATTCATGTTACTCCTATGTGACCTCATTTTTCTCCTAACCTAGAATTTAAAAACAGAAAAGAAACTTAGAGCCCATGTGCTCTTCCCTTCTCTTCTTATATTTGAGAAAAATTTTATGCAAAAAAAAAAAAAAAGAGAAACAACAACTTACTAAAGACTTAATAAGTTGTCTCTACTCCAAATGTTCTTGAACTCCTTGGAGGCTGGGATGGCCTTGACTTCTACTGCAGCCATGGGTTTCCCATCCCACAAGTATAATAAGCAATGACAGTGGTAGAGGTCAGCAAGATACTTTTAAATAGAAGGGTTAGGGGAGTTCGCTCTCAGAAGGTGACATTCTCAAATTAAATGCAATGCTTCTCATTTGGCAATGGTTTGATCTTATTACTAGGTCTGCATGAAATGATAAATACCTCACAGGCAGTTTCAAAATGTAGGATGATCCAAATAATACACAATTTAAAATGTAGTTTCTTTTAAATGATGTATGTTTATTTTTATCTGACATAAAAGAACAGCAACTTTCATCTATGAAGTGGTGGGATTTAGTGTACTATCCTGACTTCTTGATTTCCTGGCTTACTCATAGAATTTTGTAGTCAAATATATTTCACTATTTATTGAAATCTTTATATAGTTTGACAGGAAAACTAAAAAGAGAAAAAACCCCAAATTTACATGTTTTTATTACAGTAAAAAGAATTAATAATGAAGAACACAGTCATTAGCTAATGGGATCCTTCTACTTTACCTACTGTAAATTACATTTACCAGAGCTATCTCCCTTCTCTATTGCAAAATGAAAATGAAACTGATTTAGAGAGAAATGGCAAGTGTTATATCAAGTCTACTATGAGGCTGGGAAAAGGATGTCACACCTACAGACATTGTCAATAAATAGGTACAGATGTACAACATGATTAGTTAAGGACAGGACACAGAGAACAGGAATTAGGTCTGTGCACACCTCAAGGACATTATTAAACAGCGGTGAACTGGTTCAGTCAAATCATACACAGACCACAAGGCTTTACTTGAAAAGCAATTATTTACTATTTGAAAGCCAGATCACATCAAGATAACACTTGGAATCTTAACTAGCCTTAATTTTTTTAATATGTGAAAAGTGTAAAGAATATTTCAGTAAGTTGATGGCATAGGAAATGTTATTTCAAATGAATATCTATAGATAGGGAAATTATATATACACAATCATGTAGCACTTTGATTAAAGGCTTAAATTTATTTCTACATAGCATTTTTCAAATACTGATTTCCAGTGAAAGATAGTAATAAGATAGGACTTTTACACAATCGAGAACTGAAACTTTATATAAGCATCAAGGTGAAATGAAACCAAGTCACAGGGTTCCAGATTATAATCAATAACATTGCCATTAATAGTGGTAAAGCATTAAAAAATATACCCCAGTATAGGACAGGGAAAAGTGAAGAGGGGCCTTGGTATTGGGCAAATAGATTAAAAGTAAGTGTATTCATAATCTGAATATAAGTGAATAAAGCACACCCATGCAAAGTCCAATTGTAACTAAGTTGAAACATACAACAGAATTGAAAGTGTAAAACCCTTACATAGGGGCTAGGGTTGTGGCTCAGAGGTAGAGCGTTCACCTAGCATGCATGGTGCACTGGGTTCGATCCTCAGCACCACATAAATATAAAATAAAGGTATTATGTCCACCTACAACTAAAAAATAAATGTTTAAAAAAAGGAAAAAAAAAAACCTTATATAAACTGGGAGTTATAGAAGTGCTATGCTAGGAAATTTCACAATAGTTCATTTACTTTGACTAGGAAGATTTAAGTGTATAATAGTGGATTGATTAACAGATGGATCCATGCATGTTCCATCATAAAGTACCTGTTACTACTGTTTTGGTGGGGAATGGGGGTGATTAAAACAAAAAAGCATTTAGCAGCCTTCATGAAGCTTACATTCTATTATGGGAAATAGAAAATAAATAATCCAATTTAAAAATGATAAACTGTTTTCAGTATTACTCAAGAAACAAAACAACAGTTATTATAGTGATTAACTGGGCAGAGATGCTCTGAAAAGTGGGTTTACTTAAAGTTATAATAATGAGTAATTTATGCAGGACTAATCAGGAAATAACATGAAATTTCTCAAATTAAAGTTACCTCTGTTTATATAGTGAAAATTTTAGATATAGGGGATAAGGAATAAAGATCATAAATGGAATGCGGAAGTTTCTATGGATGGCAGGTACATGGAAATCCTAGCAATGGAGAGAAGAGTTTTTTTCCCTTGTTTTGATTGTGCCTCAGATGTGACCAGGATAGAACCAGATGCTATTGCTAAATTGCAGGAAGAACCCATGTGAGCCCAGATGACCCTCACCTATTCTGCCTGGGTAGACCTATCCAACTTTTGCTGCTACTTCTCTTTACATTTTACACAAATTCATGGTTTATTTCCTCTTCAAACAAAACAATACATTTTCTACTCTGTGGGGTATATCTTCCTCCACAAACATGGTTTCCAATTTGCCTATTTTCTAGATATATGCTATACCCGAAAAATTGTGGCTCTGGAAGGGAAAAGAGAAGTGCTTAGAGAAGACAAGCATTGAGATTTTCATAAGGATATCTTCATTCCTTATCTATTGATCAGGAATAGAATTGAAGGTAGAATGGCATAGCTGGGTAAGAGAGAACACAGGTAAGAGGAAAGACAGAGGAAAAAGTGAAGGCTTCAGCATGTGGGCCAGCTCTCCACATTTCCCCTCAAATAAACGGTATGTTCCATTGGTATGCCATAAAGAATTGAAAAGGGACCAGGGACCTTTATTCATTCTCAAGATTTTTCTGGGATATCTGTCTACCAGATTTCTGAGTTTTTCTTAATTTCATCTTTTGGTTTCCGTGATCAAATTTTGGCTGGAAGCAGGGAAAATTTTGAGTCTTCCTTGGTAACATTCCCTTTTCAAGTACAGAATTAAGCTGTTATTTCAAAATAGGGATTAGTATTAATATTAATAATTTAGCATGGGGCTGATGACATGCTTCCAATGCCATTGTCTAAATTAAAAACAAAAGAGTGTTGTTTTCAATGCGCCAATAAGGACTGTGTTCTCCAAATGTCCAATTGATGAGAGTGACCCAAAGACGGTGCAATGGAATTAGGAGTGACAGCTTCACCAAGGTTGAACTAGAGGACAAGAGCTGAAGGAAAAAAAAAAAAAAGCTCTTAATTGAAGGATAAAGGTGAAGCAAGAAGGCAAATTGGTTTTGTTTAGTTAAGAAGATTAATGGGATAGAGTCAGGAAGATGCTCCAGTCTTATATGTACACTTAGTAGTTCTCATGTTAGGGATCAAAAAAGCAGCCCAATAGTACAAGGCAATGAGGCTGGTGAGCCATTCTCAGGAGAAAAATATGGGCTGTGTATATTGCAATGATGACAGAGAAATAAAAAGGTGCACTGAGTTTGCCAGTATCAAATTAAGTTCACCGGGTGGAGTTTGTACTAGCATTCTGTTATTTGTCAGTATCTATTAATGACACTCCAGGAAAGATACAAGCTTTCTTTTAGAACAGAAATAGCATTTGAGGCAATTTTGAAGACTACACTTCAAAGCTCTTACTACAGTGAGAAAGCTAGCCACAAAAAGAAATGGAGCTGGGCCTCAAATTTCTATTTTGACTATCTATGAAGTGGTATGTAAAGCTTTTTCATTCAGTTCAGGAGAATTCGAAATTTTTTCTCTTTTCTTTCTAACAAAATAAAAGCACTTAGCTTCTACTGCTTCTATAATCTATGACAAATTCTTAATCGAAATTTAACTAACTTGCTCTAAATGGTAGTTAAATATAGATTTCATACTTTATGAGGTCTGTATTGACTGGTCCTTGTGCAATTTTTGAAATACATGTAACCTTTGTATGTTGAAAAGGACATGGATTTCCAAGACCTTTCCAAGGACTTGATTTTGTTGCTCTATCAAACCTACATCCAAACCATCCCTCCAAAACACAGTGTAGGTGTAAAAACTGAGCATGTCCCATGAGCATATCAGCTACAAAGGCCAGTCCCTCAGCATTCCACTCTTCTATTAATGATATTGCCATTAACAGGTGCATCTTCAGTAGAAATTTGTGAGACATCATTTGGCTAAGTAATGTTCAGAACAATGGGTCATAATTCTGTTCAGAACCTCATTTTCCAGGAAACCATTATATAGTCATAAAATAAAGAGAAATGCCCCCAAATAATCTCCACTTTCTACAAAGACATTATTTATGCTAAAGAAAAATATTTCCTCAGTGTCTTACCCACTTTCCAACATCCTTCCTTTTATATAAAGCACAAATGTGTAATGAGCTCATTTTAACTGCTTTACAGACACTGTATATAACAGTAGTAAAAGAGGGGGAAAAAAAGCAGAATCAACACTACCAAAGAGAACAAAAGAAAAATAACCAAAGTGAAGAGTTGAAGGAATAGGAGGTATTTCTGTTCCTCTGTTATCTAGCATGCTGCTTTCCCAGGGAGGCAGCTGAAGGGACCTGCCAGAGATTTCACTGCAAAGGGAGAAATTCAGATATGAGGAACCACTTCAAGTTGACATAAGACTGTTTCATCTGTCAGTCAAGGCATGAGGTGAACAGTGGAATAGTAACAATTTCACTGAAATTTTATTCCTTTTTTTCCAAATACATAAATATTTTATTTCTTTCTTTCCAAATTATTTTCTTTTATTGATACATTCCTAGGTATAAACTAATGCACTTTTCAGTAACCCCCAGATCACAACAATAAATATTCATATCTTCCCATAGTCAATGACATAATTTCCTTGTGAGTTCAAAAGGGGACTACTGGAGTTAAGGAGCAGGTTGCATTAGATTACAATGGGAAAATGCAACAACCTTTTGTCTCTGTGGAAGTAGCTAAGAATCTGATCTGGTGACTGTTTAGCTTGTGTAAATATGATTGTGGAATATCAGAGTCCTTTCTCAGAGTGCACTCACACTAGAATGTTAGTGTTCCACAAAGATGTGGTAATGAAACAAGCAACCAGCACAATGAGGACTGTTTATCCCCCTCACAACACTATGAGATTCTCTGTGTGCAGGGGTGCATCACTGTCTCTCTACCCTCAGCTGCCAAAGTAGTATTGCTTCTTGTGAAGGGTAGGAAAATGTTAACCTATTCTCTGGCAAATGTAGTATAAGGAATGATTATAGTGAAAGAAAGAGGAAAAGCATCAGTTTTAAACCCCATGAACTTTACACTGTATAAAGCTGATCCAGGATCATTGGGGCTACTGGTAGTTTGAGATAAATCTGGGTTTATTACACATATGTGAAAAGATGAAAAAGTTCATTTGCAAATATTTGTCAAATCTATGACAAAATTATGACTCAAGGAAAAAAACCTTTATATGTCAAAAGGAATGCAGAGCCAAAGGAAAATGAAATTTTATCATAACAATATCAAGGGCTCAAGGTAATTTTGGATGTGCCCAGAAACAAGCTTCTTCAAAAGGTATATCTAAACAACACATTAGAATATGATAGAGGGATTGAAAGGAATAAAATCTATAAAGTATTAAGGAGAGCATAATCAACCAAGATGGCTTTCTTTGATTTGGCTTCCTGAGATTGGAAGTTATCATCAGGCTTGCCATTTGCTGAGCACCCCTTGAATGCAAAGCAGTGTGCTAGTGAATACTATTTATTACTCTCTAGAAAGGAAATTAGATGCCTCATCCCTGACTTCCACAGACTCTCTTTAACAGGTTTGTCAGGGCAAAGTTAAAGGTATCATAGGAAATACAAACAAAGTAGACCAATATATGGCTAAATCTAGTGTATATGTGTGAAATGGGAAGAAGTTTGCTCATGCTACCTCTGAAGGTGAGAACTGCATCCCCCTTCCCTTCCTCCCCCAAAAAGAAAGAAAGAAACAGGAAAAAAAGGAAGCAGAATCCCACAAATCCATTAATTCAAGAAGTTTTCTGGTATCTACTGTGTATTTAGCTTTGTGTAGGACTTATTGTGGTACTTAAACACTTTGGAATCATTTGAGAAGAAAAAATTAAAAATCAGTTGAAGGGCAGTATCAGATGCCTAGGTACCAAAGGAGGTGTTGAAAGGAGCTTAGTGCTATTGGCATTGAGAGGGAGGCTGTGTTGCTGGGGGTAAAACTAAGAGGATAGACACATATTCAATACCTAGTTATGCTTGACATCTACTCTGTTGAGGGTTTTGAGTTGTCGGGATGGCAGATTGACTTTTGTTATAGTAGAAACCATTTTCTCAGAAGGTAATATTTATTTTAACAGTATTCAAACCACAGAGTAATTTGCCTATGTCTATGAACAAGCAACTTCAAAATGAGGGAAAAAGAAACAGAAATGGGTGAGAATATTCATTGTCAAAAAAGAGACAAAGACTACTTAGAGAGGAATACTTATCAGTGGAGTTCCAAAGCATACTTAACGAAATGCTATTTCTCCCCAAGATGGCCCTTCTCTCTAGACCGTGTTCTCTCTTGCATTTACCCATGTGTATGTCATCATAATATTCTTTTCCTACTTTCCCACCTTAAACAATGGCAGTAAATCATTTTTTTTCCTCAAGGACTTCATACAAGAGACTTGAACATATCCATTGCACCTTAATACTGCATCTTTATTCAATAGCAATTTACAATATCATACATTCTCCTTAATTTTTTTCTTTAACTTTCCCAGCTTCTTCTTTTTTTTTAATTTTAACCTTTATTTCATTTTTATGTGGTGCTAAGGATTGAACCCAGGGCCTCACACGTGTGAGGCCAACACTCTGCCCTGAGCCCCAGCCCCATCTTCTTTCCAAACATATTGTTATTAGTGGAGATAAGAAAAATGTCTACCTTATAGTATACCCTCATGGAAGTTAATTTAGTGCTGATTACAAAATAAAAAGTGTTTAAATGGATTACAGAGGTGTGTATAACTAATATCAGTCCTCCAGGAATTCTGCTAGGATTATGAAAAATTTGATACCTAGTATATATCCATAGCTCTACCAGAAATTCAAGCTTAAATCACAGTAGGTAACCTGAGAGATAATTTTTTCCTTAGATCACTGATGTTTCAACAGAGATCTACAACAAAACTGAATACTCGGGACCCATGTCTCTTTCAATCAGTATGAGTACTGTGTGGCTTCTCTGGTGGAACCCTATTCCCTGACTTCTTCATTTTCATAGGAAGGTTTTAAGATTGTTAAAATAGTATACAAAGATTATGTATTTCAGCAAAGGACAAAAAATAGGTGGAGAAAGATGGCAATTTGATTATTAGCCCAGAAAACAAAGTGATGAAATATTATTATCCTAAATGTCAATTCTCTGATAATATTAAGAGTTTTCTTGGGGCTGGGTATATAGCTTAGTTGGCAGAGTGCTTACTTTGCATGCACAAGGTCTTGGGTTATATCCCTAGCACCAGGAATGAAAATAAAAATAAAGCAAAATAAAAAAGAGTTCTATAGATTGGTAGATTGAAGAAAGATACAGAAAGCCTTTTCTAGAATGTAAGCTATTATTTTTGCCTGTTCGAAGGTAAGTGTCAAAGATGGCTGGGTTAAGGGACAATAAGAATATTTATATCTTTAATGTGGAAAACCTATTGTGGGCTTCATTACCTAAATAATCCATAACTCTCCTATTTTACTATTATTTTGCTCATTATTTTTTTCCTTTACCTATACCTTTTGTCCATATGCCTTCCTTGATGAATTTAATTCCCTTAATGAAAGGTCTCAATATTGTGAGGTAGAGGCAATACAAACAGTGGCAGGAAACAATGTAATGAGAAGAATGGGATGCTTGCAATGCATATTTAAGAAACACATGTGAAGCTTTGCAAAGTACCCTGTTCCTTTCTTTACTACAAATGTGATCATAATGTCTTAACACTAATAACTCCTAGTCAATATTATTCTGAATTTAAGATAGTTGAATTGAATTATTTTCACAATCATTTTATGGTGAATATTTCTAGATGGAATTTATGAATATTTATGTGGTATATATAGTTTCACAATCACCTTAGTATTTTCCTAAAAGGTTTTCAAAAGAGGGGAAACGGAGAGGTACTTTAACTCATCTGGAATTAAAACAGCTTAAATCTGAATTAAATGTATTATGCGCTATGGGCCATACACAGCAATGTGAAAAATTCAAGATGGAAAGTGTCTTAAGTGACATCAAATGCTTTTGCCTTTTTTTTGCCTCCTCTCTCTCTCTCTCTTACATGTGTTTGGAAAATAGGTTTCAGCATTTCATTTCAGGGCACCCACCACTTTCCAAGTCAATGTCACCTGTATGTCATTAACCATCAACCAATTTCCATGCAACATGTGCGAGGTTCTCCTTTTAAAACTCATTTTATTATAAAGTTAAACCTGTACCCTTTTTATGCAAGTAAATTGTTTCTTCCTTTATTAGGTGGTTAGGGCATTGAAACACGAATAGACATACCTTCTTTGGCCAAGTTGTATGGACATACTTCTTTCAAACTCTCCCCATAAGTCAGCTTCTTTCCCTTAATCAATTGTGAAGCTCTTCTTTGAATTACTTCCAATCTGTGTACTTATTTTTGGTAGTCAGACAAACCAAACCGAATGGGGCATTCTAGAATAGGTCTCATGAATGTCATTGAGAGTGGAACTGTCACCTTTTATTCCATGATGAAATGCTCAGAATAGAATGCATCCAAAAATAGCAGCACACTAAGCACGTGCAGATGTTTCTTATTTTCATTCTCATATCTCCAGATGTCTCCCCATTATCTCATGGTTATATTCTCATCAGTTAAGAGAGTCTGATTTTCAAGGTTCCTCATACACATTCCCAATTGGTCTTTTTAAGTTTTAATCCTTGTTTGCTTTTCTGCAATTCCTTAATCCCTTTGCAAAAAGAAGAATGAGTGTTTCACCAAGGACAGAAGGAGCAGCCTAAGTGTGTGTGCACATCCATTCACCCCCTAAAATTCCCAGGGAGCTCTTTGCAGAAATATACCATATACTTAACTACTTCTTAGAATCTCCATTGCTGAAGTCTTTTGGTAAGTAAATAATAATTTCCTTCAAACTTCTCAGTTCAATAAATATCTATCATATTCTTACTGTGTCATTTACTGTATTAAACACTTGGAATACAGTTACAAAGAAGAAACTATTCTCTTAGGAGACACAAGCACAGGAATATAATTTGAATATCACCTAATTCCTTTGTGTGTATTCTGAACACAGTTTCCTGCTTTGCTTTGTTCATGCCCCGTTAGCACCATATATTTCTTTATTGTTTCTACATTGGCTTAATGAACATTTTCAAATGACACTGGTGATGCTTCCTTGCTTCTGTGACTGAAAACAAGTGACTAGGGCCACAGACAAGGAGAACAAGTGCTTCACCATGTGTGGAAAGTGCAGCCTAAATCTTGGGTCAGTCCTTGCCAAGGGACATCAGGCAGGCCTGCCCATGGGGCTTTGGTAAACAACTCCATTTTCAGAAGATCCTGGAAAAACAGAATCTTCCCACAGAAATACCTACTGGTGTTGTGCAGAATTCCCATCATTGACCACTTTCCTTGTTTCAATTTCTCCATTATATGCTTCATCATGATTTATTTTGCATTTAAACGTGAAAGTATATTTTCATGGAATTTTTTAAAAATTTCTATTTGGAAAGAGTTGTCAATGGAAAAAGATTTACATATTATGAAAGATGAAACTCAGTTAGCATCCAGGTCATGACAAACACTTGCATCACACAGCATGAGGCTTATGAGTCTTTCCTCTGAGATGACCAGGATTCAAATACAGCTCAAAAGTAAAAAAAAAAAATCCCTAAACCTCTCTATACCTCATTTTGTTCATGTGCAAAATGGTAATGATAGTATTTGTCAGAGCTTGTTCTGAAGCTGTAAAGTGTGGTAGTGCACTTCGCTCAGCTTGTGGGCTAGGTCACAGGCTCCAAAAATATTCCCTGTTAATACCGTGCTGTGTTGACCCTTTGGGTATTGATTTCAGCTCCATTTGCTAATGTCTGACTGGCATCAGAAGGTGAGCTTCTTTTATTGTCTTCCTAATAAAAGTTTATTCGTATGTAATATCTTTCTCCATGGTAAAGCAAAATTCATGTTATGGCTTTCAGGGCATCTGTGACCTTGTTTACCAAGTGTGAGTTTTCCAGTATCTTCTCTCCAGAGCAAGGAAAAGAGTGAGACACAGGTAAAGAGGCATTGTCTTACGTAGAGGAGCTGGCCTTGTGTCAGCCACCTGTAGGCTTATCACCCCTTCTCTGACCTCCTTCACCTTGCCACTTGACTCCTTTGACTTATTGCCCAAGGTTGGTTTGGTTTTTAAACTGCTATCCCAAAACCCAGAGGCATGTGTGCCAAAGAATTTTGCATTTCAGAGTTGACATCCTATCAGCTGATAAATTTTATGCTGCAGTTTTCTCTAACCGAGATTGAAAACCTCTAAATCAGGGCCTGTGCTGTCTTGCATTGCCTGCCCTGCCCACATAAATCACAGACAGATAAATCATCATAACGATACTGCCAACTAACCCCGTGTCACACAGCCAAGCCCTTCTTCTTTCAAATGGTGTCCATTTTGTCTCAATCGGCTTCTAATCCTTTGCTAATACTTGAATGAAAATGAATTAATTTAAAAATTAGAAACCTTGTGACATGGTCTATTTATTTATAAAGTGAGACACATAATATCTCTTATATCTATTTCTATACAAATGTCTTTCCAAAGAAATTATCCAACATGTTTAGACTGGTTTGATAAAATTGTTTTCTTCTGTTGTTCAAATTTTCATCACATCCAGATGAAATTTCTTGGCCTTGCTTCCCTTTCTTTATAATAAAATCTATTATATAAGTACTTATTCATCAGATACGAAAAAATTGAATCATGCATTTTATTCTCCATTTGTTATTATGTCTTCCTTCTCCTACTTGCAAAAATTCTTAATATAAGCACTTCCTAACCATCTCCAAATGGCTCATTAGGTGCATTATATTATTGTCCATTGCTCATGATGTCTTTAAATATTGTATGCATGAATGTTTGAAGAAACTGTTGCTTCTTCATTTGTTTTTGTTTTAGTTTTTTGAGGGTTTCTTCTTGTCAATGCTAACTTACAGTTATTCAAGCATGTTAATATTTACCTGTCAGGTATTTTGACAGGTAAATATTTGTATATGATATTGTCGTACACAAACTATAACATATTGATAAAATATTTACTGGAGATTAAATTTTTATACACAACTAAAATATTTGCCTGATGACAGTTTCACAGTTCAAGAATTTCTTAGAGAATTGACTTTGACCTCAAAATTCTAGCCAATTAGCATGTTTGCAGAAATGGTTTCTTATTCACTTAACATAATTACAGAGTTGCGTTCATTGCTATGAGTTAAAGGTGCATTAGCATTCAGTGATTCGCCCCTTGTTTGACTTTGTAGTTTTAACAAACAGGAGAGAAGAACAAGCTTTCTGTCTGAATATCTTGTTCTTTTGTAAAATATCAAAATGATGACCGTGGATAAGAGCATCTCCAAATAAATTTCTAAATAAGTTTCCCAGGCATTTATTGAGATTTTCTCTGAAAACTTTTGGGAATGAGAGAAAAATAGTCTTACACACAATGTTATCCAAAGGAAACAGGAATTAATTTTCTAAACCATTGAAAATGAGAATTATATCCAGACAAGAAGAAGTCAAAACCAGAGTGTGGCATGGGCCTGTCACATGGTAGGTATTTAAGGCACATTTCTTGTAGGAGTACAGGAGTATATGCAACAGTGGGCCAAGTCCCAGGGCGGGGTGGAGGGTGTGTGGAGTGATGATACTAATAACAACCAATGCTTGTGAAATTGTCTTTGTGTGGCAGGCAGGTTATTAAGTGCTCTATGTGTATTATGCCCTATGACTCGAAGGGGAGGATTATTATTTAACCCAGTTTACAGGTGAGAAAATTGAGGTCCCTCTAGGTTAGCCAGAAAGTGGCAGTGCTGGAGTATTAACTCAGGTGTTCTTGCTCTGAAACCAGCCCTCGAAACCACTTTATTTTTTTCCTCTCATGACCACCAAGTACCTATCTAGCAAATGGAAAAAATGGGAGGGAGAATCTGGACCAAGAGCCTGGTAATAAAATATTTGTGGTGAAACTGAAGCCCGATATTTGCAAACTGGGTTCTCAGTCAATATCTTGTTTTGAGACCAAAGCCCTTTTTTGAATAGGAATGTATCATAATCTAGGAGAAATGAACAGCCACAGAAGGAGGGGAGGAATTACAGAATCTGGCAACAAGTGCCACAGGTTACATGTAGTGTAGGTGGGTCACCAGCTAAAATTGAGAGGAAGCAAGACAGTTTAGAGATGGCATGGTGCAACAATTATTCAGAATGAAAAAGTGAAGTATGGTCAAAGTCATTCCTAACTTAAAAAATCATTGATGCTGCAAAAATAACTAGATCTATTTTATCAACCACTGTACAAAGAAAATTAAAATAGTACCTTGAGATTGACTAAAATCTTGGGATGAACAAGGTACAAAATATAGAGATAAATCTCTTCCCAAGTGCTTCTATTTGGGTTAAATATGTTAGAGAATTTTGAGTCATATTATCATATGTTAGAGAATTTTGAGTCATATTATCAGCAAGACAAAGAATTTCACTAAACTGTGTTCTGATAGTAGAGGGAAATCAAACAAAACAATCCTATCCATTTAAAACTTTGGAAAAGTTTCTCCTATGAAATGCCTCTTTGCTTCAACCTCTTGGGTCTGCTGAGCCCTGATATTAGAACAGTGCTCAGGTAAGTTTTGCTCTATCATGGAGCAAACCTAGTCCTGCTTGCTCTGAAAACGTTATAGATTCTGCTCACCTCTTCACTGCCTCTGATTATTTGGCTCCACATATGTTTGCAATCTGGATGTAAGAAACTCTGGCTGAGTTTAAGAAAGAGTGGAGGTATTTTTATCCTAGCCTTATGATGCAAATAACCCTCCTTTAACAGTGGGGACTTAGAATTAGGTTGCCAATCTTAAGAGACTTTCATTTAGTTTTAATGATGCATCCCATTTTCTTCTGCAGCTTAAGCTCCTTGACATAATTTTCTAAATTCCATAGCACCCAGCACCAGCACTGTACTCTATAGTTTTCTGGTGCTCAATAAATTATATGCTATTATCAACATTCTGAAAGTTTAACACTGTGCTCTGAGTGGTGACATTATTTTCCCCCCCTGGGGAACAGGGGAAATCTAGAGCAATAATTGAGTGCATCATTATTTGTCACTGAAAATAGCTGTACAAATCAAATATTATCCTGCTAAATTTTTTCTCTGGCTTGGCTTACATAGAATCCCAATTATGACAAAATATTTAATCTCTGGAGGGTTAATATGTGTGTATGTATCTCTGCATATATAAAAAGTACAGAAAGGCAAAGTCCTTGAAACGTTCAACATCTACTCAGCCAACATTTCAAGGGTATTTAAGCTTAATGTCATCATATTAATCACGTATAATATAAAAGTTTCAACCTCAACATTTGCTTAACAGTTTTGAGTTGACTATCAGCTGTCCATTGTTACAGTCCAATCCACAGATAATGGAAACCAGGTACAATAATAGTAAGGTCAGTGCAGAAGTTTGTGGCCAGAGAGTCAATGTCCAGGAAGATGCCTGATAAGGGCATATAATGAAATGTAATGAGAAGGCAGAGAAAGAAGGAGATGTAATTGGGCAAGAAAACGGAGACAGGGATCTACTTGAGAATGGAAATGCAGTGAGAAAAAAGAATTGCATCAGGAATGCAGAATGGGGGTGGAGGTGATAACAGACTTGGTTTCAGATGTCTGGAGAGGGACTCACCAAGAGAGTAGTCCCTGTCTTTGAAATGTAAGTTATTTTTCTTACTGTATCTGGGAAGCCTTTATGTCTCACTTCCTTTGCACTCGACCTGCCACTTCCATTTCCTTCCAGGTAAGCATCACCTTCATCTTAGACCTTGTCTGTCCCTGGCAATGGCTGAAAGGCACTCGCCCTGGACTCCTGTGAATATGTCATCTAATGAAGACATCTATTAATATAGGCACATTACAGCTCGCCATCTGGCTCTGCCTCTTGGACCCCGCTCCTCCCTATAGATCTGCACTCACACAGCTCGCTGTGCCTAATCAATTATTTATCCATTTCCCTCACTGCTGCTTACACACCCAGTCTCCGCTTGCTGCTGCAAGGCTGCTGAGGGCTGATGGTGCACATTTCAAGAGTAAAACATTTTTTCCACCCAAACCAAACACTGAGCACCGTAAAGCCCTTGCATTTTCCCTTTTCTGTCCTTTCTGTTCCCCTTCTGGCTTAAATCGAAAAAGATCATGTAGTACAGCACTCCACAGCACAGACTCTGAAACCAGACATTCTGGGTTTGGGATCTCAACTTTTCCCAAAAAGTATGGTCCTGGCAAGTTGCTCAGTGTTATCTGCATTGGTTTCCTCACCTATAAAATCTGGATGATAATAGAACCTATTACCACTTGAACTGGGCTTTTTTTTTTTTTGGAGTATTCAATGAATAACTACATTTAAAGTTATTAGACTACTAGCTGAACCATAGCATGTGCTATTATTATTTTGTTGTTGTTATTTTTTTTCCCTTTTTATCTGCCCAAACACATTTCTCTGCTCATTCTTTTTCACATTCATCTTCACTTCTCTTAGACTTTCTATAACAAAAATGGTCTTTATCTATTTCACATTATTCTTTCCATATCTTTCCAGTCTTCCTCTTTAGACAGTAATAATATATTGTCCCTCTAATTTGATCTTATTCCTTTTCTCATTTTTCTTTTCAACTTTACTCTTAATATCTCACCCTTATCTTAACTTTGTGATATTCTTCCTTCCCACCTCTTTCTGTCACTTCAAAAACTTTTTAAAGCTAAATCCAATGAGCTAACTAACTAACTGAATTTAGTTTTCCTAATATTCTATGGTATTAGTGTTTTAAAAAATAGAAATACTCAGTTCTGCTTGAGGGTATTAGAAAATATGAAATAGTCTGTTCTGAAATAAAGCTGAGTTTGGGATTATCATCAAATTGTTTTTCACTTGTGTCATGAAATATAAATATAAATATAAATATAAATATAAATATAAATATATACTTTTTTTCAATACCTGGTACAAAACAAAAAATTATATATATATAATTTATAGGCACGTAACCACTGAACTACATCCCTAGCTCTTTTTATTTTTTTTATTTTGAAAAAGGGTCTTGCTAAGTTTCCTAGGGCCTCACTAACTTGCTGAGACTGGATTTGAACTTGCAATCCTCCTACCTCAGCCTTCCCAGGCACTAGGATTACAGGTGTGTTCTGCAGGATCATTATAAAAACCAACCAGTGAGAGGAGGATTATTTCCTCTGCAGGCTTCTCTTCCTTTCTTTATTTTCTCCAGAGCTGCAATTTTGTAAGAAATGTCCTCTTTTTTAGTGAAAGATGCACACCTATTTTGATTAACTTTAAACATCTTATTTGCCTCTTTAAAAAATATTACTGACCAACTGAATCTTCTAATTGTAATTATTTTGGATTGGTGTTTCTCCAACTCTTGGATTCAATGGCCCCTGGTCCAACTCATTCATGGGGTTGGAAAGGAAGAACAGGAAGTACGAGTTCTATTTTTTTCTTTTTTTAATCTTACCCTCTTTGGCGTTTAGTTACTTGTGAGTTGTGCAAATTGGTAAAAAGGGAGAAAAAGTTCTTCTAACAAAGGACTTTACAGTTTATTTATAACATTCATGCAATTTATTTTTCTTTCATTCACTCTAGTATATATTGTGTGTCTCCCTGAGCATTGAGGATATTTAGCAAGAAACAGGTGTACCCTTTCCCTGGCTCCTTTACTCAGCTTACATGGGCAGGCTTCATTTTAAGAGACACCAAACATCAGGGACAATATTCGCAACTTGGCAGAAAAACTACTCTGTGGGGAAGAGAGTAGCAATGCCAAAATGCAAATATCTACTGAGTACTGTTCCTGAGGGCATGTTGCTCTGTCCGTGCTTAATGATGATTTGGTTATGGGCCTATGTCTAAGTAAATGGCTGGCTGTATGTGTTTTTGCAAAATGATGAGATAGAGGAAAATGAATATTTATGCCATCTTTGATTCTTCTAACTTTTCCACCAAACTGCCTGCCTGTGCTTTAATATTGTCATTAATAATACAAATTATAACAATGTAATTAAATGCCCTTGGGCAGCACCTGAGTTTTTCTGTAAGCTGTGATGCCCTAGAGCTCCCTGATCCTCATGGCCACATGGCTAGCATTTCACATTAACAAACCTAAGCTGTTTTTTTTTTCCCCCTTGCCTGCAACTACCTCTTTACTATAGTTCTTTGGCTCTTGTTGTAATTAGATTCACACTTTACTGTACTGTAAAAATCTCATTTGATGAGCCATATCCATCTTCTATAAAACTTGGTTCTGGCTGAGGCAAGAGAAACCCTTCACCCATAGCCTACAAGGCAACATCCAGGGCAGAGCATTTGGACTTTTCTGTGCCTGATGAGGCCATCAGTGACATTAATGTCTCCATGCATTAAGAGTGCCAGCGCCATATTATATATTTCAAGATCACTGGAGCTGATTTGAGCAGAGGATAAAAATGCCATTCACTTCTCACACTGAGACCAAATGTTTTACAAGCCTACTGCTTCCAGCATCAGAAGCAAGACTGCATTCTTTACACATCGAGGGAGAGGCATAAGGGCACAATGAATTAAGAAAGGAATTAGAAGTCAGGCTTAAGGGGAAATCAGAACGTCACAGAGAGCTTGAGAAAGAATTGATGGGAAATGCAAGTATTAGATAGATTGGAAAAGCAGAATGACATGAAACCGAGGAGAGACATATCATAAAATGTATAGTATTAAAAGGATGAAAAACAGCACCCATCCAAGGAACTGCAGAGCGGTGTTCTGGGGACCCAGTGTACAGTCTCTCAGGCAATGCTGAGGCTACATGGTCTTTTCTCACTTTTCCCAACATCCTTTCATACCCTCCAGGGATGACTTTCCAGACTGAAGGTTACTCTCTTCTCTCCTTGTTCATGTTCCTTGTCCTCCCTATCTAATAATCTAGAGACTGAGACTAATGCTCTGTGTGACTCTCCTTGGTCAGGACAGCAGGGACTGCAGAATGATGACTGCTTCTGGCAGAGGCCCAGAATGGAAAATTTATTTACTGCCTTGTCGATGTCCAGTGAGATGGGCTGCTGCCTTTTCACATCAATTAAAAGCGCTCATGTGGCCAGAGCAGAAACTCAGGGCTTCTGCTTTAGTAGCCCAGACAAAAATTCTAACTTCATATGATGGGACTTTACAATATTGGCCAGTCTGAGGATACTCCACTTAGGATTCTAGTGAGGAAACAGGAATCCACTAATTCTTTTTCTCCTTGGTGTCTATATTTGAATCTTTACCCAACAATAAAAGATAAAAATATATATATTTGCTTGTATTATAAGTTAAAGCAAAATAAATATCATTTGAACGATACCTTTTCTTTTAAAACAATATCATTTAGCAAATTGCAAAAGACTTTCACCTTCAGCCCTTATTTTAAAGCAAATGAGAGTTTGTGATTCATCAAGACCTTTAAAAATTAAGGATCATTACTTTTGCTACATTTAAATTCAAATTACCTAGGATAGTCAATTAGTCAATCTTTAAACAATATTAAAACAGTCAAGGCTTGTCACTCTCTTGTCTCTCCTGGAAGATGATTCAGATTCTAACCAAAGTGATGAACCACTCTGAAGGAAGATAATTTAACATATTCTAACATATTCTATAAGTATTTTCTACAATTATTCACTTTGTCCTTCTTTTTTCTTCTTCTTCTTTTTCTTCTTCTTTTTTTTTCCCGAGTAAAGATGAAGCATATGTCTGTGCTGAAATGGCTATTGCCATCTTACTCTCCGTCTGGCTCTCACATGGCTAATTGTCCTAAAACATCTGGATGAGGCAATAGCATCTTTAATGACTTAGCTTAAACATGGTCAGACAGAATGAATACCGCTCTAAACTCTCTACCTGCAAAGCAAAATATCTTCCAAGAAATGTGCTTTTAATAAATATAATTGCCCTTAATTTCATTTTTTTTTCCAAATCAGTGTCTGGGATTTTTGTGATATCCCTATATAGTAGTTCTTGGTTTCGTTCAGGGATGTTCCATAAACTGATATTTTCAGAAAATAATATCACTTTACTCAGTATTCCATGCATTCTAGTTAATGACCAGAAAGGGACATAAGTTTTAAAATATTTATTTTTCTATAGTTTTGTAATTCTCAAATTCATCTAGTCTTTTCCTTGGGCTCCTGGAAAAGGATGATTGATGATGATGACATAGATAGCAACTTGGAAATTTTGAGAGGGACAACTTTTTAATAAATGGTAGTATTCATTTACTAGTTAAGAGAAATAGTCTTATGACCATATCATCCCATCTCAAGTCCTTCTTAATTAAGGCTGTTGGGCATATCAGTAGTATATAAAATGCTTATTTTCTACAGTGGGTGAGGGCAATGTAGACTGCCTCTTCTCTGAAAATTAAGCAGGGTTTTTTTTTTTTTTTTTTAGTCTAAATCAAGACTTAAGGTATACTGGTCATTATTTTAGATTCTAAAACTGCTTCTGTTAATTATATTCATATAAATGTTCATTTCCCTTTTAGAGTCTTCTTAAATTACCTGCTTAATATTGTCCAGCATCAGTGATTTTCATAGGTTAATTATTCCCCACATAAAAGAGCATGAGCTTTGTCCAGTCAAAATTTGTTACCTTGTCGTTTGATTAACTCTCCTCCTCTGGTTCAAAGAAACAGAATAAGGTCAGGAGTCACCAGCCATTCAGTAATACCCCAAACTCTGAGCTTCACTATATTCCAGCTCTGCAAATCCACAGACACAAGGTGGCTCTCCAGTGTCAGAGAAATAAAGGGAGGGACAGAAAGGTCATTAGTTGATTCAAATATTGGTACCCTCCTCTCATTTGGCCTCAGTACCACCTGCCCTATAAGGTATGAGGTGACTCAAAAAGACATGTTTTGTTAAGTTTCAGGATCAGAATTGGAGGGAAGGTTAGGGAAGGGACAATAAAAGACTTTACATTCAGAGGACAGATATCTTCCATCTGCCAGATCCCCATGGTAAAGCACTTCTTATGCTGTTCCCTTTGCTCCAACATTTCACTGATACCTGAGAGTGGAGAACTCTCTAGCCTTAACATTGTGTTTGTAAAAGTGGTCCATCAGTTCATAAAAGACATCTATTACTTTTATTCACCTACAAGATCCTCTCTAAAATCCATTGTGAGGATCATAGAATACCAGTTCTACCGAGTTTATCTTCTGATTTCTCTTTACTCCCCTAGCTTTCCTTTGTTGCTCTAATTTTTAAGTTCTTTGAAGTTGGAGGTGAATTGTGGTTCTTAGAAACACAATGTTTAATAAATATCTAAGGAAATGAGCTGCAAATTTAAGTCTCCTGACTTGGTATTCAAGGCAAACAAACATAGACAGCCATATTTTTGTCATCTTCATTTGGTTGATTCATAGATATATTCGCTCAAAATGTCAAAAATTAACCCTTGATTCCACTTCCAAACCAGTGCCCTTCCCAAATCGTATTCACCTTGAAAGCCATCATGGCTCACTTAGTTACTTAAGCTAGGAAATTTGGAGATACTATCCCCCTTTTCCTCATTTGCCACTCCAGTTTAACCATAATTTCTTTTGGAGTTAGCTCCAATATATTGTATAGAATCTATCCACATGTCAATTTCAAATGCTTCCTACAAAGTCTGGAAAACTATAATCTCATCTAGACCCCTGGGGTAGATTTTTCTCTCTTCTACCTTGTCTTCATTCCATTCACTCACCTGCATTTGTGTTTGTGGCAGAGGGAATACTGAAGATTGAACACAGGGCTGCTCTACCCCTGAGCTGCATTCCCAGTCCCCTCTCCATTTTTTTTTTAATGAGGCAGGGTTTTGCCAAGTTTTGGAGGCTATCCTCCAACTTGTGTTTCTCCTGCCTTTATCTCCCAAGTTGCCAGCATTTACAGGTATGCACCACCATACCTGGCTCACTTGCATCTTTATCATCTCCACCACAATCAGGCTGATGGTCTCTGTTCTCCTAGAGCTTATATTTGTACATGGGGGAGAGAGAAAATGGAGACAAATAATTTTGGTATTCATAATTTGTAGTTAAATGCTATAAAGAAAAAAAACCCAAAATACTTCAAGAACAATGGGAAAAGTAC
This sequence comes from Marmota marmota marmota, assembly GCF_001458135.2. Classification (NCBI taxonomy): domain Eukaryota; kingdom Metazoa; phylum Chordata; class Mammalia; order Rodentia; family Sciuridae; genus Marmota; species Marmota marmota. The sequence continues at coordinate 2,652,342 of NW_025999968.1, read as the reverse complement.
TTAATCTCTTTAAGTCCCAATGTAGTTGTCTTCTTCTCATCTCAATCCTGGTAGCTGGCCTCCTCAAAGAGAACTGCTTTAAGTAGCGTGTTTTAAACAAGGTCCATTTTTATTGTCTTAGAACATAGTTAATAGCTTATTAGTTATTGTTGAATAGATAAATCTTAACTTCACTTTTGTTTTCTAATTTTATCTCTGTGGTATATCAATTTTTATACTTTACTCTAGATATGGTAAAAGCCAATCTTTTCAAGAAATCTTTATTTAAGAAATAATGGACCAGAGTATATGTGTTTTTGTGTGTGTGCTTGTGCTCATTCTGTTAAGCTGAAATCAACTTGAATTTAAATCCAGCTTTTCTTATACCCCAAACTACTCATTTCTTTTACTTTCTGCCTCAGGGATCAGTTTCTATATTGGTTTATTTTCAATGTCCAAAAATTTAGAGAAAGTTGTCAAATGGAATAGCTGAAATGTCAGTTACAATAGAGCACAGGTATTAGTTTAAAATTTGTCTTTTGGCTCATACTGCAGATAGTTTAAAAATAAATATATAATTTAAACTATGGGATATATGTGTGTGTGTGTGTGTATGTTTATTTTGTTTTATATTTTAGGATTGACAATCACCATTTGAAGGGCTTGACAGACCCATTTTTAGCTCAAAATGTGCATTTCTTTTGAATCACAAAAATCCTTTGCTATCATTCACTAAGGTTCCCATGTATTTCATGTTATCTATATTACATAAGGAAAGTGGAAAGAACTAAACTATTCTATCTAGTGATATATTTTAAATTCAGATAATATTTTAATTAGATGCACACATATTAATATAAATGTCAATATAAAGGTAATTTCAATGGGCAGCAATCAAGAATATCTCCTTTCCTGATATGGTCTTTTTCTTCCCAATTTAAGATGACTCTTCCCAGGAAGTTATCTTCATTGAATCAATCCATTCAATATGGCAAACTAAAACTGAACCCAGACCACAGAGACACACAAACATGCACTATCCTAATACATGTGATACCCTGCACCACAAAGGGATTCTCCTGGCAGGAATGCAGTCACCAGATATGGCCCCTGGACCATAGTTTCTAGAACTCTGACCTGAGGTAAACTATGACTTCCTTTCTTTACAACTCACCCAATCTGTGATATTGGGTTAATGGACACGAAAGGTACACTAATAGCATGACACAGAGATGCAAATGTAAATAAGAAATAGAGATTTTTCATTGGCCCTTGAGTCAGGGCTAGCCCTTTCCCAGCACAGTCTCCCATTCAAATGACTCTTCCCAGAGAGTTGGTTACAATGAATCACTTCATGGAATGTATCAAAATGAAGCTCCACCCATCCTCTTAATGACCTCTTTAAGATTGGGTTGAAGAGTGGCAGCAGCTCAGAATATTCCCTATATTCCCATTGTTACGTTCTATGTGATTAAAGATACAGATCCTCACATTCTTTAAAATATGAAAATATGCTATTTGTTACTAACACTGTCCCAGCTGAGGTAGTGGAAGTAACATTCAACATATTAACACACAGTTATGTTACATTCTCCATGTACCTCCTACCAATAAGGACATCTGGGTAAATATATGTCACATTTTGTATATTGTGCGATGTAAACCTAGAATAATTTCAAAATAAATTTGACAAGTTTGATTTTTCAAGTGTCAAAAAAAAAGTTATCCAGGCTCTTTATAACAAATCTCTATTAATTCCCTTTACAGAGGGACTTTTATTGTTATTGGATGTTATTATTTCCTTATTTCCCCTCCTTGATTTTCATAACCAAGGTGCTATCAATATACTACATTTAGGAAGCAACTCATCATTCACAAGAAATTTCCATATATTATTGTTTCCAACAGTTCTTCATCACTGAGTTGCAATGGTGTCCCCATTTCACAGATGAAGACTTGCCTTGGATCTCCCAGCCAGGGCTCTCACCTCATCTTAAAGCCCAGTCAAGGATTATTGACCTCAAGCTGCCTGTGGGTAATGGCCATATTCTTAATCATCTGCTCCCTGTGCTTGCTGAGAGCAATAAAAACAAGTCAGCAAATATATGCATCAAGTGTCTATTGCTTGAGACACTGAGAAGCAATTGGAATGGCCAAAAGCATATCAAATGATTAGTATGTATCTCTGACTTTTGACCCGATGATTAATTTAAAAAGGAAACCAGTATAATATGATCCCACCAAAGAGACAGGGAATTGTTTCCTTGAATGTGTTCAGAACGATTCCTGGTCTCACCATAATTCTTGTGATAACCACAATAATATAGATTTCTTCTTAAATATGTTTAAGTGATTGACATTATGGATCTTGTTCACGGGCTGTGTTTGACTGGAAATCACTGTGAGCTATTAGAAAATAGATTAAAACAGTTAAGTAATTTATAAACAAGACTCTGGGAATTGCTCAATCTTACTCACAGGAAAGGTAGATTAAATAGGCACAATTATTAAATACTTCTCCAATTTGAGATTAAAGCAGCAATTTGTGTTACCCTGTGGTAGTACATCTGCTATTTATGAGACTGCTTTCCTACTTATTAAACCTGTTCTGCAGGTCAGCATAGACTGGGCCTAGAAAACTTTCTGGGGCTGAACCCAAAGCACCTGCCCTGGCAGATTTCTCCTGGGACAAAAGCTGATAGTAACTCCATTGCCTGCTGGGAAACTCTTCCTGGTGAATTTTCGTCTTCACAGGAAAATCACAGTAATTCAAATTTTTCTCTTGTCAAGTAAAACATAAGCCTAAAATATCAATATAAAATAAAATCCTAACTTCTCTTTTCATCTGGGGAATCTTAGGTTACTGCAATTGCAAAGAAGGAGGAAATTAAGCTAATTTATAGTTCTTTACTTTTCAGTCTCATTTAGCACCCACATTTGTTCCATCTTTGAGTCCTTATCCTTTATCCTCCACAGTGTCTGAGTATTTGTAAACCTTATTGTCCTTTTTTTAGTGTCCTGGCTTTGTTTATCAATTTAGTAAATAAGCATACAAGATACCCCAGTTAAATTTGAAGTCAGATCAACAACCATATTTTTTTAAAAGTATTTAAGTATGTCTTAAATACTGCATGGGATGTACTTATGCCACAAAACTAAGGATTATCTAAAATTGATATTAAACTGGACATTTTCTATCCTGTCTGGCATTACTAGTCTCACCTCCTCTATTCTTCTTTTTAAGTCCCTCTTTGTTCTACAGACCCTGAAGAGCTATAGCCAGTCTCTCTGCAGAACCCTTTTGGCCAGCCTGAGGCCCTGATGTTGTGAAAGGATGGCACCTGGAAGGCAGACATGGAAGGAAGCCTTTCCTACCCACTGGCTGCTCTGGCACTGTGAGGCCTGAACTAAAGCCTCAGGCACAGATCAGAAAACTCTCTGAAGGGATCAGCAGTGGGCCACAAGGTAAGAACCAACTAGTTCCTTTATTTCACCCAAATTATAGTTATACAAAATCCACTCTGATAGAGATACAAGGTGTTTTGAGTTTGGATTTATTCTACATCATAGAAGTGATGGTGTGCACTATTCCCCACTTTGAACTTCTTCCATACTAGAGATTTATAATGCTGGTTAAGTATTGGAATTGACTGGATGGAAATAGTCTCAAAATACAGTGCTAGACTCTACTATATATCCTGATTTAATTTCTCTCAGTTGGGGTTCATTCAATTGGTATTTTGAAAACTCCATAAATGTTTATAATATAAAGTAGAAAACGACTACTGGACAATTTGTTCCTCAAAAATTAGTATCTTATTTTTTATGATTATCTACCTTTCTTTCTTATATTTCATCATCAATACCATTATAAATGGCATAATGATAGTAATAATAACACCATAACAGGTGCCTCATGGATTACTCCCCATAAAATTGAGGAAACATACTATATTTTCTCAGAAATTATTCATTTGGTTCATTTAGTTACTTCATCTGATTTGGAAAAAAAAAACATACCATAATGAATACTCAGTACCAAGACAGGACACATTATTATTTAAATATAAGGCACTACAGGTAATAGCTGATTATTTTGTTCCCTTTGGCCTACATTTTTTTTTCTGTATTGTGGTATCTACCAGTTTTCTATAAAGTATAAAAACAAAACAAAATGAAAACCTCCCTGTCAGGTTAAAAAGGGAGAAATAAATGAGCAGGAAGAAGAAAAAAAAGTCAGAGGAAGGTGGACATGGACCCAAATAGGAAGTCAAGGAAGGCATGAAGAGGAAAGAAATGGAAAGTGAGGGAGTGGGTGAAGAAAAAATCAGAGAGAGGTTATTAGAGTGGAAATGTTTTCCCTTTTATTTGTGCAAAGGTTTCTTTTTAGGTCAGGCTTCTACAGCTGAACAAAAAGAAAGTAAAGTCAATTCAAGGGTAAAGGGTCTCTACCTCAGTAAACATTACTAATCCCCTTTTGAGCTTTCCTTTTCTTTCCTTCCCAAAAGCCCAGAACTGGTGTTCTATGTCACTTCAGTGGCTTATTTTCGGTCTTCAGCACTGTCGCTGGCTCTGTAGAATGCCCACACATTAGACATGCACTGGCCTTGTCAAATGCCTTCCTTAAAGCTTGTAGACAATGTGCCACATTGTTCTGTATTTCTTTAAACAAGTAAGGTTTTATGTGCATCACTGAAATTTTAACATCCTTTCCGAAGGCAGAGAGAAAAAAAAAAACAATTTATATCTGATCATAAAAGGATATAATAGCTATTGAAAATAATGTGTGAGAAAAAGAAACTTTTAAATGATCACATTAACAAAGCACAATTAGAGCTCAGTTGGTCTCTACTTTCCCCTGGAGGTTCATAAACCCACAGATGAGGCTCCAAATCAAGAACCAGATGTGGCAAGATCATCCTAATTATGTCCTGTTAAACTTGACCAGGGAGTGTCTGGGATCAGATGTCATTTTATCTTTTTCTTTTCTTTTAATAAATAATGACTCTCGAAAAGTGAAAAGAAAACCATTATAAAAATTTAGAATTTGGAAACTCAAAAACAAAGGTGAAAGAATCTTTTACCTTTTGAAAATCAAAACTGAAAGGTAGAGAGGAGAAGGAAGGGAGGATCAAAGAATTTCATGGATGATATCAGTAAGAAGTGCTTAACTTACTTGTTTGAGAAAGTAACTAAGCACAATTTAATACTTTCATATTATAAAATAAATAATAAGTGTGTGTTTATAGGCACATGTGTATAAATGCACATAGATCAATATATAAAAAGCAACTGTAGATATTTGCAAATGCATGCGGAAAAAAAAGAAACTAAGAAAGATTCAATAAATTAGAAATATGCTAGAAGTCTACTCTTGATTGTGATAAAGGTTACTACTGGTCATTTGTTTAAAATAATAATAAAAATGAACTATTAATTATATTAATAGTAGTTTAATATGTACAAGTATATATTATAAAATATATACCATCCTTGGAAGAGAGTACGGTTTCAATCATTTTATACAAATCCTTTGTCTCTTTTTAAAGCCTTATGCAGGAAAGCTATATCCTTTCATGAAGACACCTGTGCATGTGCATGCGTGCAGGTGCATTCCCCCCCCACACACACACACACACACTTCTGGGGTAAGAGGAGTCTGCCCTGTTGTGTAAAGATTCAAATAGCTTATAAGGCAATAAGAGTGAAGCAGTTCTTTTTACAGAATTCCATTGTAATGAGACTTATTTCTGTCTGGGTATGCTGTGTGTTACATTAGCTCATTTATAAAATACTGTCTACCTGGGGTCAGGCTGTATTTGAATAGACCAGAATTTCTTGATAAAACGGGAACTGAGCAAACTCTGACATTTTTGTAGGATACTTTCAAATGTCACAAAACTTTTTGGAAAATATGTTATAAGTTTCTGCCAATTTCAAAGGAAATAAGATAGTCTCTGATTTAATATAAAAGGCAGGTAAAACTTAGAGATAAAATTTGCGTGTTACAATGAGGTATTTTAGAAGCTCAAACAAAAAATCAAAAGAGAAATCCAGGTGCCACAAAATTGTAACATTGGAAAACCAAAAGAAAATGTGCACGGTCTCTATAAATCCATACTCTGATGATTTTCTCCTGCCTGCAGACTTAGAGCATGTCCTACACCACATATGACGTGATGAGAATAAAATAGGAAGAATAACAATTGTGCTGGAAAGAAATATATGAGGAATTAACTCCAGGTTTTCTAGAGAGTTCCAATTGAATGACTGCACTATATTATTAGAGTGGTTTATCATATAATTCAAAACTATGTAATTACATAATATTCCAAATTAACTGTCATCAATAAAAATGCAATGGTGTTGGGAACAGAAACAATTTAATTGCTAATAAACTTGAATAATGAGTGGCTCCTATAGTCAGTGTGTGCATTCCTTTGCAATGGCCCAGGAGACCCTATCCTAGAATTTGGAAGTTGAGCATTCTATTCCACAAGTACCCACTCATGGTAGAATAGGTTGTAATGGCAGATTTTATAAATATTAGACTATGAGAAGAATGGATATTGGGAAAGCTGACTTTCAGATGAGGAGCTTTTCAGAGACAGCAATGTCTACTGTTTACTATCATTTAATGACAGAAAAGTAATTGGTAGACTTAATCTATTTTTGTGTAAAAGAGAAAATCACAGAAACTTGGACAGTAGTGGCAATTAATCATCAATAAGACCATGAAGAACTAAAGCAACAGCAGTACAATCTTGGTAATTTCTGGTGAGAGATGAGTAATTTTTTTCAAATATGACTTTATGATATTAATTTCATTGGAAATATTTCTACAGGTTTCCAGTAATTGCCCCCCCACACACACACACACCTCAGTAGGTTTTTCACAATCTGATATCAGTATGCACTTTGGGTATGAAGAAGAACAAGAAGACAGAGATAAACCATCGGAAGAACTAACACACAAGTAAATATTAAAAATATTTTAGTGCAGGTAAGAGAATAATTAATGAATTAGGGGAAAGTAATTCAAGCTCCACTTAATGAGTTGAGGCCATGTTGTAACTTAGAAAAGGAACAAAATATGTGAATTATTACCTAATATCACCAGCCAAATGTATTTTTGTTTGTTTGCATGCTGGATTTTAAGCCTACAGCCTTACGCATGCAAAGCACATAGTCTACTCCTGAGCTAAGCCCTCAGTACAGTCCAATGTGCTTTCAACTGAAGTAAGAACTAATGAGATCATTATTTTCACCTTTTCATTTCTCCAACCATTGTAGTTTTTATACCTATAGAGCTATACAAAACCCTGATTACCACAATACAGTGGAGACAAGAGGTAAAAAAGGATAGGAGATGAGATAATACAGGCGCACAAAAATGTGGAAAGGTAGTGAGGCTTTCACACCACCCACGAGGCAAAATCTCTCTGCAAAGGCCTTTACTTAAGAGAACAGATTGAAGTGTAGGTGAGAAGACCTGCTGACAAATCAACCCTGGCAATCACCAGAACTCATCTATTGCAGGCATTCGGTCCTCAGATCTTGGTGCTTAAGGGATCATTTATAACACTAAGTCTCTGTGTACGTAGGAAGAGACCCGACTGAAATATAAAAGAAGAAGAAGACGACAGATAATGAAGAAGAAGAGAAATAGTTTACTATATTTTAGACTGGGAATCATAAAAAATATCACCTTATGATAAAATTTTAAGTTTTTATTTGCCCCCCAAAATGATAAATGTGCAATCACAGACCTTATTATTTGATAGAAAACTAAAATATTACCTCATTCAATGCTTTCATTTATAGATTAGAGTGATATGGAGCAACTTTAAAATCCTGTGAGTAGCTAAGTCAGAACTGAAACACAACTCGGGGTGCTCAGTCCAGTGGCTTCTTTTTTTAAATACTCTACATTGTCTCTTTTTATCCTAAAGACATTTTCAAGGAATGAAAATAAAAATAGGTGTAGAAATATCTCTAATAAATACAGTCCATATATAAAACAGATCTAAAAGATGTGGTCTAGGAGAATAAATTAGGGGAGGCAGCAAAAATCAGATATTGACAAGTAAAGAATAAGTGTCAGGTGCCATGAATCATTTCTATAAATAACACATTGATATCAGGCTGACAGACTTGGAATATCACAAATATGACATAGTGTCTTCAAATTTTTCATCATAGTTTTCTCCCAATTATCTCTCATCCTTCCTTTCTCAGTAGTCTTATCTCAATGAGTCAATTCTATATTCTGATAGTCTGCTTGGATTCTTAAGTGTCTCAGTGAGTTGGTTTGCAACCAATGAAAATGTTATTCATGTATAGTTATAATTATTTAATTGCTTAATTAAGTATCAGGAAATTCTCTATTTTTAGGGCTTTTCTTTCGTTTACTGATTTACAAAAATAGTTGTGAAATGGTCATGACTCTCTTAAATTCCACAGTAATTAATACTCATTTTTCCATGTTCAAATGTTTGATAGATACCCTAAAACTCCACAGTTCCTATGTTATGTGGAAGCTAGGCGAAAGTGGATTTGGAGCACAATATGAGAAGACAATTTGTAACAGAATTATAATGGAGAACTGCAGCATTCAATATTCAGTTGGTCTCACGGAATGCTAAAGCTTCACCAGTCTTATCAGGCTGGGATTGGTGTAGGTTTAGGAGTCTCTTTCTTTTAGTTTTCTTCTCATTTCTTAGGCACTTACTTCAACTTCAGTATTATAATATTTTCTTCCTCTCCCTACCTGCACTATGAAGAGGTCCCGTTCTCCAGAATCCAAATCTCTTTTTTGTCTTTCACCTTTATATTTATATTCCCTGCATTTTGTCAGCACAGATGACAAAATCCTCCTCACAGTTGTCACCCTGCCCCTTACTTATGTCCCAAAGAACATGACAAGCATGTCACATTTTTATTGACTTCCTCACCTCCTGGTCATGTTATCAGAACTGATTTTAAAAATTACAAATGAGAGGTATCAATATATGACCTTGACTCTCTCCTTTTTCTGCTCAGAGATAAAACCACTTAATTGGTGATATCAAAACCAGTTTGAAATTCCATGCCAGTGTTACCACAGGTTTATTCAGCCTCAACCTCTTTTCTATGCCACTTACCATACACTGCACCATGCACTTCCACATGCTGCTCCATATGGTTAACATATCTCATTTATGTCACCCTCATAAATTCCTTCAGGGTAGATCTTACATACACTGCTGCACTTGGAGTCTTTGGGAAATACTTGTTGATTCTCCCACCACAAATCTCTCTCTCATTGCTATTTTAAGGTTATGTATTAGATTTCTTTCAGAGCTCTCATTATCTACTCTGCCTAGTTTTCTTTTCTTTGAGCCACCTCCCATCACATGTCAAACCTATTAAGCTTTTATTATTTTTCATTAAAGTGTATTTTCAATTCCACCTCCTCCATTGAACCTCCCCTGTTAAGAAAAAGAAGATTTTTATTACCTCAAGCAGATACAACAAACCATCCTCCTCCATAATAAAACACACACACACACACACAAATGCAAAACCCCCTGCTCCACCAATATAAATAGAACAAAACATGTAAATCTGAGAGAGGAATAGTCTCTCTGACTTCTAACAAGCTGCTCTGACAACACAAGGGTCCGATAAATACCATTTACTGTCTCCAATGATAATAAAATAGCAAGTAATTTTTTAAAACATAAAATGACATTGTCAAGTCAAATATTCTTAAATCTAATCCACACCAAACATTTTTATAAGTCTGAAATATGTGAGTGTTTATCTGAGTAGAATCTTCAACTTCCATAAAATTCATTTATCTGTTAACACTTCATCTCTGCAGAGGAGGCAATTTTTCCAGAAAGTTTCTGCAGCACTGGGCTGCCATATTATTTTTGCTTTCCAGATAAAGAATTTCAGCCTGTAGGGCACTCAAACTAGCACCTTCCACCAATGCTCATCTCACTTCATTATACTTTTTTATTAAAGGTCACAACTCTTTTTTATGTCACATTTTGCTAGAGGCACTTTTTCAAATATTTAATTTGACGCAATATAACAACTGTATGACTATTTAGAGAACTTTGTCAAGCGTATTCGCAAACAAGTATTATTCAATGTCTTCATTATTTAAAAATGGGAGAATCAACGTACATGAACCACACAGCACTTGCCTTTCGTTTTGTTCCTCAGAGTTTCTGAGAGGCTTGCTAACAATAATGCAGAGCAGGAGGAAAGGGTCCTCAGCAGTATTGGAATTGGAAAGCTTCAAATACGTGATAGAAATCCAGAGGTGGTATAACCAGCACTTATGGATCTAAGCAATGGAATCTGCTAAGATCAGAAACAGCTGGGCAGTTGCCACATGAGAAAATGACTAAAAAGAGGATTAGACAAGAAAGTATGGATGAAATAATGAAACATATAAACTCTTCTATATTAGCATATGAATGTACGAAGAGGACATGTCTAGTTTACTTTTATACATTAAGGATATTATAATCCATCTTCTCATGAAGGTGGGAAGGGAAAAGAAGTATGATTTTACTATATAATGATATTATTCTTAAAGAACACAAATCTAGAAATGACAGGATGGTAACACTTTGTGTTCCTTAGCCATATTAAAGAATATTTCAAGGAAGTTGTAGATACCCCAGCAGAAGCATGAGAGTAAGAGGACTATAGGAGCCTAGGATTAAGAAAAAAAAAAAAAACGCAGAGCAAACCAAAGTATCACTAGTTAAATACAAACTTTATTTGTCTACTGACTCTCTGGGATACCTTTTTATTCCTGAATCTCTACTGCATTCCATTTTAATTTCATTTCTTATATTACCCCCAACTTCACTGCTGCCCAGGGAATAATTTTTTTAAAAATGTATACCACATGCAGTTCTTATGACCCTAACTCTGGTGTAGATGACAGACAAGGTATGTACAATTGGTTAGGCCAAGAAGCAAATGAAGCCCAAGTTTTCATCACTACATGCAGTGCCATTTGGTTCTGCAAACAAAGATTACACTAACTCTTTGAATACTTATATTACATGCTTAAAGGTCTTTTCCACACTAATGCCAGCACATTCAGCTTTGTTAGTACATGACACAGCCCTTCCTCATGTTTCTCATCTCTGGATGAGAGTTTTTGTTTTCGTCTCTTTGAAAGCTCAGTACTGCCCCATCCAACCTATATTCCAAACTGCATCCAAGATATGAAAGATGTCCTCTCTTTAGAAGCTCTGATTGGCATGTATTGGTTATAAAGAGAGGGACCGCTGTGGTAGGATGATTCATGATGCCATGCATACATGTTCTTTTCACCCTGTGCACGAGCAGCGTCTGTAGTACACATGGAAACTCATTTTGTGTCCAGTACTAGATAATGAACACATGGTTGTGAGTAAGGTGTACTGAAAGGAAAGGTGTCTTGTTCATCTGTAGGAACATACCCTACCCTCCATTGTTTAACCAAATTTCCCACATTCATGGGGACAGTCTGCTTCACAGGATTCTGCAACTGTTTTCACACCAATTTTTTTGACCCTTTTATTACTTTTCCTAATTTCTTTCCTGCCACCAAGCTGGGGGCAGTCAGTTCTAAGAACTGAGGATTCCTAGCTTTAGTATCTTCCACTGGCCTACTTTATTCCACCACTGAATAAAATTGGTTCTGACACTTTGTATTCCTTAGCCATATTAAATCATAAAATTATCTTCCCGTCAGATTATCAATATCCTTATCGGGTCTAAAGGCATAAGTGGATGCAGTAACATTTGCATTTATTAACCCAAAACTCTGGATGTTATTTAATATAATAAAGAGGAAACATTTTTAAATTAAATCAGAGAAGATTCAAGTTTGCAACAGGATTAAGTCATTATGTATAACAACTTTAAGACAGTGGTGCCGAAATGTTTTCATACTGCAATATCACCTAAGAAACTCCCAAAGCTACAGAATATTGGATTCCATACCTAGTTAGGCTAACTTGGAAATTCAATGGGGAGTCACAGGAATCTTCTTTTATAAAGGCATTTAGTGTAATTCTAATGTATAGTCATGTTTATCAAAACACTAGTTTTATGAGTCTGATTAGTTTGTGCAATATTGATAGCAAGGAATATGGAGCTCCCACATATAGTGGGGAAAAGTGAAATTTTAAGATGTGTGAATAATTAGTTTCTAAGAAAAAGTAGTATGTATCACCAAGAAATAGGAATTTTTTTCCTCATATTATATATAGAAAAAAAATATTTTTTAAATGAAAATTTGCAAGTCACATTAAAAATACATATCAGAAGGACACTCAACACTCATAGGTGCTAAATTCCAACTGAAGATACTAATCACTGATTATGACTTCTTGTGCTATGACTGGTAGAACTGGGTTAGCAGTCACAGAGGAGGGAAGGTCACCATCAGGGCTCTGCTGACATCAAAACAGAAGCCTTGGTAATAGAAAGTAAGGGAAATCCTTTGCAAAGATTTAGACTGTAACTTCAAATCATAACTGAAACTAGCTCTCTGGGGCCAGTTAACCATTCTTTCAGGCTGTCAATAGGGATGATTTGTTTTCTGACTGAAAGTTCCTATGCTAAGATTCTCCGTTGTAAATCAGCATTTGTGTGTGTGTGTGTGTGTGTGGTAGTGCTGGGGATTGAACCCAGGGCCTTGTGTATGCTAGGCAAGCACCCAACCGACTGAGCTATATCCCCAGCCCCCTCAGTTATATTTAAAGTCTCCATTTATATGATACAATCCATAATGTATCAGAAAAAAGGAAATAATCCCAAGGCTCCAAACATCCTTACAAAGAGAAAGACTCGAAGAAGAGCCAATCCTGACCAAAAGGAAAAATCTGAGCAAGTTCTGCAATTCCTGGGACAATAGGAAGCTAGGAACCATTAGTTGGACATTTAAGTAGAGAAGCATGAAACCACATGTGACTGAAAGACATTTCAGATGGCACAGAGTTGTTTCATTTCTGAAAAGAGCCACAAATACCTGAGGCTCAAGCTTATCTAAAACTATAGATTAGACGAAGTTACTTTCAAAATGCAATATACTGGGAAGGAGTTTTGAAAATCAAAGCGTTTACCATACTGACTTTGAATTAAAACTTTTGTAATGGTTTACATATTAAGTGTTTCGTAAAGCTTATTGTAAAACAATGCAAGTTTAGAGGTGAAATTTTTGGATTGTGAGAAACTAATCAGTACATTAATCCCCTGATAGGGTTAACTGATAACTATAGGCAGATAGGGAGTGCTAGAGGGGGTGAGTCACTGGGCCTTACCTTTGGGGGTTTATATTTTGTTCATGCAGAGACAGTGCTTGCTTGCTCTCTCTCTCTGTCTCTCTGCTTCCTGGAGCCATGTTTCCAGTTATTTTCCTCTACCACACTTTTCTACCACGATATTTTGCCACACTTTGGGCCCAGAGCAATGGAGCAAGTTGTCTATGGGTTGAGAAACTGTGACATCCCCCCCAATAAATTTCTCCTCTAAAATTGTTTTTAATCAGTTCTTTTAATTACAGCAGCAAAAAAAAAAAAAAAAAGCTGTTCAAAACACCTTTCAAATAGTAAAAATACATTCAACCAATTACCCACTGGAAAACAGTCAAATAAATGTCTCATGTGACATAGTAACAATGGGGAAATCTAGGTGAACTTTGCTTCTTTGAGCATGTCAAGACAAGAAAAAGAAAAATTGCTTGTTTTTGCACTTGTCATTAAGTACTATATACAGTAGTTAAGTATTAATAAATAAGTAGTTAACATTTATGCAATGATTCATTTCTGTTAAAATATGCATCAACTTCTCATTTATTATTTACCATTGCCTTTACAACAGAAAATGAGACTGAGTGGCCAGAATTGCCATTGTTTTTTAAATATTGCTTTGATTTTCACTACCAAGATCATAAATAAACGATTATCTTCTGCATAGGAAAAATCATTATGATGAATGAACATTGGCTTGGCCTACTTGCACATTTCACATGAACCAAGCTTCAAATATCAGCTTCTACATGGAGCAAAACACGGACTACAGTGTGCTGCTTCGGACTGAGAGCACTGTCACAATAAAACAAATGCCCTGATCACTCAAATTCTTCTGCCACTTCTCATTCACAGACACTTGGACCATGGCTAACTTATACATCTCTTGTCTTTCTGCCTCATAGTCAGTAATTTCACCATGCCCGCACTCGCTCAAATATATGTCTAAAAACAAAAGAGGGTTGTTAAATATCCTCCTGAAATTTAGGTTTGTTGTTTTGAAGTATCAAGAGAATTAAGGTGCTTGTATTTACAAGATCATTTGCTTAATCCATGAGTCCATAGGTTTTTGTTAGGAATTTTGAAGTAATACAACTATTATTTCTAATAGTGAATATTCACATGGCACTTTCAAGTTTTATATGTTCTCTGATTCAACAAGATAGCACAATATTTCAAACATCACCAAAGTGTGATATGATATCACTGGGGTTTAAAGACACGATCTGTAGGTGTGTCTACACATATGTAAAACTGTCCAGTGTTAACTGTAAGCTGACACTGTGAGACATATATGCATGGGAGTAAACATCCAGGGTTAGAATTCCTACAGTCTGTGTTTCAGACCTGGCTTATCTATTAAGAGAACCATGAACAAGTCACTTACCTTCTTAGATTAAGTACTCTCATGTGAAAAACAGAAATGAGAATTCGAACATCAGAGACTTGTTACATGGATGAAGTGAAAGTGCTTTGTAAATCATAAATGGCTATATAAATTCAAGAAATGTTGATTTAGTAGACATTCCAGTAAGCAAATGTTTAGTCAATTATAAACCCCAAGGCCTCTAAGTGCAGGGCTGTCCTCTATTATCAAAATACTGTCTTTTCTGGAAGAATCAGGTCTTGGGAATAAATCTGTCCAAAGTGCTGCTTGAAATCTGTTCAGGAGCTCATAGCAATGACCCTTCCCCAGCTCCCAAGGACAACCAGCAGGCTCAGGCTCAGTGTTCTCCTCCTACAAAACTGTTTCTCCAACCCTCAGATGAATTTCCCAGAAAGTGTGTCAGAATCCTACAGCACAACTGCTAAAGACAGGAAGCAATTAAATATGTAAATCAAGTAAATTACTCTGCACTGATGACATTCAGCACTGAGTCTGTCCCCACCTCCTCCTCTTTTTGCTCTCTGTTTCTAGACCCCTTGGGACTGAGGCTAGTGTGAGATCTCCTTCTTCCACCCTACTCCCTGCTAAATGTTTTTTATTCTCCACCACCTGCCCCAGGCCTTCTCATCAATTATTAATCAACTGTCCATGAATATGCATAAAAGCTTGTCTCCAAGTTTTATTAAGTGAAAAAAAGAGCATATTCTGTGCCATTTTAGAGAAAGGATCCTATAAAGGGGAATAAGAAATAATAAGTTTCGATTTGTTCTTTTTTTTTTAACTCAATGACATGAAAAACATGTTAAGGTTAGGAATTATGTGGGTTTCTTTGTTTCATGTGTAACTTCAAATATGTTTTTCAATTAATACTTTAAAAGATTTTAATTATGGACAATGAACCATTCTGGAATCTGCCTTCTTTTGATGGACAGAAGTCTTCATGACTTAGAATGGATAATATTGACTAGAAAATAACTGGACAGGTTACTTTGACTCTACAAATGAACTCAATTCTACTACTTTCATGTGCTTCTCATTCCAAAATCTGTTATCAGATACCCAGATACACAGTGCCCTTTGGCAAGGTTGGTAATGGGGTGAATCCACAAACTCCAGAGCCCTGTCTCCTTCATTCTGAGGTGAAAGGATTAAATCACTAAAGGTTTTTATTTCTAAATCTTCTACTTTATGTAAATCTTCTTTCCAAAGAGAAATAATGTATCACCTATTCATGATACAGCACATGTGCAGGAAAACTAGTAGGACACCTATCTTATCAGACCTTATCTTGCCATCTTTTCTCAAACAGCACATCCCTGCTCTGCCACCATTTAAATGATATGGTTTTGAGTCTGGAGGATTGGGCGCAAAAGGACAGGCAGGGTAGGTAATGAATGTTTGGGTCACGAACATTGGGCTGATTCAAGAGGAAATAAAATGCTCATACCTCCAGAGCACTTTCCCCTCCTCCACCTGTTGCCAAGATTACCTGCCTCCAAGGAATTGTTCCTTCTTTGAAGGAGTTGTAGGAGTTGTTAATGAATACTCCCTGGGCTGCTCCCTTCTTGCCTGTATCCTTGGGTGGCTTCATTCCCACCCTTAGGTCACTTCCACCTTTTGGCCCACCTTTTGGTCAGTAGACCTGTAGGCAGGATTGGGGAGAAAAGAGAATGAGAACAAAGGAAATGTATAAAAGGGCCAGGACACCCCCACTTCCTTGGACTCCTAGCTCTGGGGCCCCTTCTCTTCAGAGAAGTCTATCTCTGTTCTATAAATAAAACTTGCTTTATTAGGTATTGAAACTTCACATTGGGGAAACTGGACTCAGTCCTGATTCTCATCACCAGGATCAAAACTTGTTTTGAATAAGTAAATTAATTAATGAGGAGTACAAGCGTACCATTTATAATTCTCTGTTCTTAACATGAACTTCTGGGACAAAACCACATCTGTATGTAAGCAAACTCACTAACCATACAGGGACCAAGAGATTTTTCAATACTTCAAGCAATGTTCTGTCACTCTTTCTCTTATCTTTTACAATTGCTTTACTGTATGTGGCCATGTGATCCTGATACATATGAACTCTCAACTTATTTTTATATTAAAACATTACATGTTCTGAGAAGAGGTACTCAGAAGTAGGATTTCGTTTTATTTTGCTGGTTGCTTATTTGCTTCTACTTGTATAATAACCATAAATTTCTAAAATAAAATTTAATTAGCCAAAAGTGTAGGTGGAAAAATGGTGTGGTTTGTATCTTCTGGTCTTCATTCAAGCTATATGACACCTTCCTCCTGAACAGCTTCCTGTCCTCCTGCCTCTCATGTCTTGATATCTAATTCACTTATCATCTGTTAAAGTCAGATTTTTTTTCCATATATAAAATAAACTTCCAAGATTAGATGAACTCCAAGTATTAAGCAAAAAAATAAAATTTAATTCAATGGGAGCAACTCAAGAGGAAAACAGAGAATTATTTGATTATTTCCTTCCTTACAATACCCATTTCTTGTTTGTCCTTAAACTTAATGTCAAATCAATGCTTACATTTTTAGTTTAGAAATTTCTGCTTGATCTACTATTCATTCTCCATTCTAAATAATCTCAGATTTAACCTACAGAATAGTGTATTTGCCTAATATGTTATTGAAAAAATCTAATTTTATGGAGTGCCATTTAGACAGAAATGCCAATTTTCAGTAATAAGGGTCACTATAATAATGTTTAATGCCTCAGTGACTTTTTACCGGCTAAAATGCCCTTTAAACATATACGCTTCCTTTATTTCAAATTCAAGAATGAATCATTACACTTTGATGAGCATTCCATCACACTAGACATTATAGTTAAATTTTCCTGTTTAACAGTCTCATTAATTCATCACTGCTTTCTGTGCTCCCCTGATGTACTCATTCAGTGAACAACTATTTTGAACATAAACAGCAATGATGACAAAATCTCTAATTTAGGTGCTTGTTTGGAATATGAAGTTGCACAACCTATCAAGGAGTCGACAATCGAGAGGAACTAACACTCATCTACAGACAAACCCACTGCAAGATGGAATGTTCCAGTGCCACACGAGCCAGGCAAAGGAAGCACTATCATAGGGCTAGGGAAGAAGAGATCCCTTCTGGCTGGAATGATCCAGAAGGCATCAGAGATGAGAATGACTTCAGGAAATCCACAGAGAATGAGAAAGAATTATGAAAGGTATAACACTAGATGAGGCTGCCTATAAAACACAAGCTGTATTCAGGGTGCTTTGGGCAGTATAAATGGGAGGAGTGAGGAAGGCAGGCACAGAAGCTTCCCACACAATTTTCTGTCTTCCTGTCTCTCATGTTTACCAGTAGGAGTAAAAAAATGTTAGGAGATTAAGAATACCGAGAAGGTGATTAGGACAGAGGGGAAGATCATTGGAATCAGAAAGTGGAGTCATAACAGCATTCTCTCCCACAGCTGCAGAAGGGTCTCAATGAGGCCATAGGGAGTAAATTGTCCTACATATCCTAGGAAGACCATTGTTGTCCTCCAAAGAATAATTGGTAAGGCTGAGATTAACTAAAGCATAGACCTGCAAGCTCATGCAATATGATGTTTCCTTGCAGTAAACTGCCGTTACATTTTTTAAGAAAAATCTTTCCTTCTTAGATGACCTTTGTCTCAAACCACTGTGTGTGTGTGTGTGTGTGTGTGTATGAATCTGTTTCTAGAGAGAAGTTCTACTTCACAACTACACATGTATACAAACCCACATTTCAGGGAGTAAATAGCTTCGGGTAATGAGAATATTTTAAATAAATGAAACATATGAATAAATCATTGCCAATTGCTTGGAGGATGTTGCATACACACAGAACTGGTCTGACCCCTGAGTGTGAGATTTGTCATCAGCAATGGAAATGGCCTGAAAACAGGAAGATGGCATAGCCATACAGAACATTTTGAGAAATGAGGCAAAAGGGCTTGAACACGCAGTTGCCCAAAGCAGTCAAGAGAGGTGATTTTTCAATCTGACATAATGAAAGTCCCTAGAGAGTTTCATTTTTCATTCTGACATGACTAAGATAATAAGTCAAAAGCTATAATACGTAATATGAGGCCCAACACAAAGAAAACTATTTTTATTTTGGAAATGGCCAAGTACACCTTGTTACATGTGGACTTAAATGGTCATTCTTTTCCCTATAAAAGCAGCTGAGTGACTATCAAAGCTTCAAAAACAGCTTTAGGAGTAGATGTCATTGAAAACAAGAAAAGTGTGATCAGTGAAGTTTGAATCTGTGTAGAGTCTGTGATAATCCTTTCCTTTGATAAATTTAAAATTAAAATAAATTTTAAAATCTAATGATTGCAAAAATTAAACAAACAAGCAGAAATCATTGTTGTGAAATGGAAAGACCCTTGCCTTAAACTTAGGCTTAATATTTCACCTTTTTTTTCCAGGCCAGCGGATTAATACATTATAATTGATATTAATTTAGTAAAGTCATAGTAGATCAAATTTGGATATAGTTTAATTTTGATATTTGGGAATCATATGAACTAAATGAAATTCTAGTAAAAAGAAAACAAGTCATGAAGTGTAGTTTTACATTATTATTTTACTGAGAACCATCTAGACTTATACACTATTAGAAATGTAGAGGAAAAGGATCAAAGTAGGAAAGGTATTAGAGATGTAATGATTAAGAATATATTTTAAAATACTTCTTTATAAAGCTAACACAGTAAAACCTCGGACTATGTTCCTATTCTCAGATGTCTGGATTTGAGCCAGATACAAGAAAATTATGTTGGCTGACGCCACAGCCTACCATATGCACATTGCAGTTTAGGGTTTATTGGTTTTCTTCTCTTAGCTAAATTAATCTTAGTAACGTAATAAAATAAAGATTGCCAGATATCCCTACCAAAAACAAGCAAAAAATATTTATTATAAATCTCAACTGCTCCTAAGAGGTAGGAACCCACATAACTATCTAAAGTAGCTTCACAAATCAGCAACTTTTACAGGCACTTTTGAGTTTTTACTTCTTCCCTGGAAACCTATACAGATTATAGTGACAATCTTACATCCTCCTTTAAGTTGAAACTTCTGCAAGGCACTCATCAGATATTAAAGGCAGATATTGCCTATTGCATATTAATTCCAGAATCCTCTATTTGTTTATAATACCTCTTCAACAGCAATGCATACTATTTACCAATCATATTTTCTATTATAATTCAAAATGATTTTTCCAAACCATCCCAAATAACTCATTTTTAAAGGATTTTCTTTTTTTGTTCCTAACTCTGTTTCTCTTTCCTGCTATATCATGCTTCTCTCCCTGTTCAGAACACAGACTTAAGTTCAGGTCAACAAGGAAAACTTTCCTTATTAAACTCATTTCCCGCCTCATCTCTTTTTATTTTTACCTCCTCCATGATTTTTCATTCATTTTGTAAAGTACAAATTTGTAGGTGTTTACGTTTTTTAATTTATTTTTCCTTTGTTGCCTATCTCTGTGATTGCTCTTCTTTTGTTTCTTCCATGTGTTCTTTAAGTCTATGGACTATTCAATATCTAATTGAGTGAAGATAGACTCTCTACCACAGTCTAGGGACTTAAAAACATCTCTATTATTATTATATTTCCCTAAGAATAAAAGTCTGCTCATATTTTATTGATAAATCACTCAGCCATTTCTCTATTGTTGCTGGTTATTTCCTGTGAACTCAGGGGCTATGAGATTATCCCAGCTCAGCATCACAGGAGTTGTAGGATTTTCCTCTAGAAAATCAACTTTTCCATTATCTTAGAGTGCCACCATTAGACTTTTAGCCAATACCCTAAGGTTTACTCCCACTTAATGAAAAAAATAATATGTTAGGTATTCAAATATATCCCATAATATAGTCCCTAAAATACAAATAGCCATATTCCCTCCAATAGCTGCTTAAATTGTAATTAACCAATGACTTCAGTGTTCTCAGGTGAATTTAATTATGAGGGATCTCCCCCCACCCATTTTTTGTACTAAGAATAGAACCCAGGGGCACATTAACATTGAGTTATATCCCCAGCCCTTTATACACACACACACACACACACACACACAGAGACACACACAGAGACACACACACATATGTGTGTGTGTCTGTGTGTGTTTATATTGAGGGACTCTGAATTTCAGTGTGGCCTTAGTCATATGTTGATGGTTATCCCTGCCCATTCCTTTACCCTACAGAATTGCACTGTTGAATGATACTCATTTTATTTTTTTTACAAAAAAAGTATATAAAACATCAGATCAACAGCATTAATACTCAAATATTCTTATTTCTGACTTGTATTTGAAATTGTTGCCACAACAACTGTTTATTTCCTGTTAGCTAGAGAATGGCTACTTCTGTTAATGACAAAAGTGTTCCTTTTTACTGGGCAAAGTAAGCATGTAGATCAGAGCTATAGGTCTACAAGGAGACTAAGTATAAATCTTTCCAGATAGATGGAGAAATGGAAGTTCAGAGAGACCATGACTTATCTGAGGTCAAAGAAGATGGGTAGAGATAGAGTTCCATTTAGCCTCTGTATTGCTGACTCCCAACCCAGTGTTCTTTTACTCAAATATCCACACTCTTTTTGAATATTTATTGTAGGCTAGGCATATTGCTTCATGAACATTACCTAGATGATTCTTACATTTTTGAAAGATAGCTTAACAGTTACTATTTATATCATATATACATATATACATATGTATATATATATATATATATATATATATATATATATATATATATATCATATTTACTATTAGAGCTGTGGTAACTATGAGTTTGAATGATGAAGAAACTACCTTAAGTTTACATATATTCTGAAGCTCAAACTAGAATTTAATTCTAGGCTGAGACTCCAAAGCCCTTAATTCATGCTACTAAGATACCTGTTCTATACCAACCTGCTATATTTTGGTCTGTTCTGTATCATAGACAAGTCTTGAAACAGGTGTGATACTCTAACATTTTAACATAATTTTCTAGGGAAAAAAGCACAATGAAGTTTTGCTGTGATAAAAAAGTGACTATATCTAATTCTTTGCCTTACTAAAGGAAACACTGAGGCACTAATATTCAGGACTTGTTACACTATTTCTTATAGTCATTAAGTCTGTGATCCTGAGACAGTCAAAGGTTCTTAACATTTTAACTAAACTTCTGTCTATTATATTCCACATATAGAAGACATGACAAACCTTCAATAATGAAATCATGTCCTTTTTCTAAAGTTGTAATAGTCAACTGTTATTAATACAATTTTGTTCAAAATTAGGCTTTATAATTTTTCCCCCATGAGTATCTCACTAGTGTCATGTTAGTATATATGGATTGCATGTATGTGAGTGTGTGTGTGAGTCATGGTAATCATGGTCTAAAGGGCAACTTTGAGTTGCACATTTGTAAAAAGATGTTACTTTGAAGTTTCCTGGTGCTGTTCTTATGGTCCATGTTTTCACATTTCCAAAACAGATATTTAACCCATGCTCTGGGGTAATGGTTTTGCTGGTGCCTGTCACCAACCTCTGAGAATTCTCATGATCCTTTCTGGTTCTACATGGCTCTTCCTCTTACACAATATAAACCACAATTTGTTTTGTAGCAATTAAAACACCCTCCAGATCCATGGGACATTATTGGGTCCTAACCCCAACTTGGAAAAGTATTGACATAAAGCTGTGGCTCAGAAGGGAAGTGGATCTTTTGAATGATATTAATACAGAGATATTCCTAAGGTCCTTTTTCTATATCTGAAAATTATTTTTCAGATGCTCTCATATATCTAGGAAGTCACTGCCTCCTTTGGGTGGAGGAAAGTACTTGCTTTCAAGTACTTTCCTACTTCCCTGTGATATCATACTGATTTTAAAATACATAATGGTCCACTGAAAAAGCACAGTGCTAACTTAAATGCTACCTGCCACTCCTAATCCTTTCTAACAACTTCATGACATTTGTTTTATTTATAAAACATGGTGTTATTATTCTCCAGGATTTTCATGACATGATAACTCTTTGATAAGAATTTACATTTCACAATTTCTATCACTCTGATATTACCAATGTGGGTTAAAACTAAAAATGTTGAGGCAGCATGACCCAGAGATTAAATGTTCATATTCTGGATGTCTGGCACAGTCACATTAGCCATTAGACCTTAGCCTGATTAGCTAATCTTGCAAAATTTCATTAACTGTAAAATGAGAATAATCTCACCTCCTACAATTCTTGGGGCAATAATGAACACCAAGTGCCAACACACTTCTTGTCCCATATATAGTAATGCTTAGTTAATGAACAGCTCTTCTCCCTTAGTCAAACAAACATTTGAAAAACTGCAAAGTATATTGTTTCATGTCACTGTGGGTCTTTCATATTGACTGCTACATAATATTTCAACTTATTTTCATTCCTCAATTAGAAAAAAGATGGAAAAAAAGTAAATCAAAAGTTAGCAGAAGGAAACAATAAAGATTAGAGCATAAATAAAATGAAAGAATAAAAGAAAAAAGATTTATAAGGAATTACTATGAAAAAGTATACAAATATGTTATAAGAAATAAATAAATTGCTAAAAATATAAAGCTACTAAGACTGAAAAAAATCTAAAAATATAGACTCTAATCAGACCTAGTAAGAAGACTGAAATAGTAATAAAAAAATTCCCAAAATGAAAAGCTCAGAGCCAGAAGCCTCTAATAAAGAATCCTACTAATTTTTAAAGAATTAACACCAATTTTCACAAATGCTTCTGAAAAAAACTAAAGAGGAAGGTTCATTGTATGGTGCCAGCATTACCCCATACCAAACCAGATAAAGATACTAAAAGAAATATGCAACAGACCAATGACCTTGAATACTGATACAAAAGATCCTCAACAAAATACCAGCAAACCAAGTACAATAGCACAATAAAAGGATTATCCACCCTAAGTAAGATTTTTTTCCTCCCTGGGATGGAAAGATGAGTTAACATACAAAGTCAACATAATACACAGTATTAATGAAATGAAGGATAAAAATCACATGATCATCTCAACTGACATAGAAAACATATTTGAAAAAAAAATTCAAGACACTTCATGATGAAAACAAACTACAAATTAAGAGAAAAAAAAACATCAACCATAATAAAAATAAATGGAATGGCCACAGTTAATATTATCCTTAATAGTGAAAGATGGAAAGCTTTTCCTCTAACATCAGGAACAAGTACAGGAAGTCCAGCATACTACTACAAGTTCTAGCCACAACAATTTCACCTGAAAAAATTAACCAAAAGGAATTAAATTGGAAAGGAGGAGGTAAAAGTAGAGAGGAGAAGATAGCTCAGTTTGCAGATGACATTATCATCTATGCAGGAAGCCCTGAATAACATATACCCCTACACACACACTCAAAACTATAAGACATAATAAATTAATTCAGAAGTTTCAAGTCACAAAATTAATACAGAAAAATCAGTTGTGTCTTTGTATTCTAATAAGGAACAATCTGAGAAGGAAATTAAGACCAATCTTATCTTTAGTAGCTTCAAAACAGAGTGGAAAAATCTTAACTGAAGGACATACCCCTACTCAACGACAAAACTGCTAAAAGAAATCAAGGAAGAAATGGAAAAATGTAAATAAAGACATTTCATGTTTATGGATTAAATGATTTTAAATTATTGAAACATGTCCCTTGATCCAAAATATTCCATAGATTCTGTGTAATCCAATGGCATTTTACAGAATTACAAAAAAAAAAGTCCAAATTACAAATTACATCTAAGAGTCAAAATAATACTAAGGAAAAAAAATAACAAAAAGGCCTCATACTTCCTGATAGAGAACATATTATAAAGATGAAATCTTTAACAAGGAAAGAAAACTTCACACCAATATCCCTGATGAACACAAAAACAAAAATTCTTGATAAAATCATGGTAAACTGCATACAAGAATGTACAAAAAAGATCATGCAATATTGTCAACTGGGGTTCATTCCAGGAATGCTAGGCTGGTTCAATATATGAAAACCAATAAATATAATTGATCACATCAATAGACAAAGGTAAGAATCAAATGATCATCTCAATAGATGCAGAAAAAGCATTTGACAAGATTCAGCATCCATTCGTGCTCAAAACACTAGAAAAACTAGGGATAGTAGGAACATATGTCATTGTAAAAGCTACATATGCTAAATCCAAGGCAGACATAATTCTAAATGGAGAAAAATTTAAAGGATTCCCTGTAAATACTGGAATGAGACAGGATGCCCTCTTTCACCACTCCTATTCAACATAGTCCATGAAACCCTAGCCACAGCAATTAGACAAAAGAAAGAAATTAGAGGGCTATGAATAGGAAAAGAAGAGCTCTAACTTTTCCTATTTGCTGAAGACATGATTCTCTATTTAGAAGACCCCAAATATTCCACAAGAAAGCTTCAAGAACTCATAAATGAATTCAGTAAAGTAGCAGGATATAAAATTAACATCCAAAAATCAGTTGTGTTCCAATACACCAATGATGAATCAATAAAAGAGAAATCAGCAAAACAATCCCAGTCACAACACAGCCTCAAAAATAAAATAAAATAAAATATCTGGGAATCAATCTAACAAAAGAGGTACAATATCTCTACAATGAAAACAACAGAACACTAAAGAAAGGAATTGAAGAAAATCTTAGAAGATGGAAAGACTGCCCACGTTCTTCTGAAAAAACAGCCTCTACCTCAGAACAACGCCTGTCCAAGGAAGGGGGCGTGACCCTTGTCCTTGGAAAGACCCACAGAGCACTCCTAGATACATACCCACCCTGCTGAGTTTTTTATCTACAAATAACAGGAGAGATTTGCTGCTCCAGGTGTCCCTGACTCAGTCAGGCTAGATGGGGACCAATAGCAACCCCCTAGCAGCCACCAATCAGCATGAGACCGGGAAAATACCTGTAATGCCAGATGACACTCCTAGTTGTTTATGGTGGTTGATAACATGTTGGGAAACCTTGTAGTTCAGCATGTACTCCCCTCGTGGCCTAAACCAATCAGTTCAAAGGAATCCCCCTCTTGTACTAGCCAATCACCCCTACCCAACTTGTTCCCACCAGTGACTTTGCTAATCATGTTTTAGAGTTGTTTTATGATTTTCCCATGGTGTGTGATGATTTGCTAAGAGATGCTATGATGTATGTGGGGTCCCTGCCTTCCCAAAAGAGTGTATAAAACTTCTGCAAACCCTGGGCTTGGGGCCTCTCAGCGTCACCAGTTGCTGTGTGTGTGCCAAGGACCCAGCTAGATCGCAATAAATACCTCTTTGCTGCTTACATCGATCTTGGTCTCTGGTGGTCTTTTGGGGTCCCGAACTCGAGCATAACACTTCGATAGGCAAAATTAATATTATCAAAATGGTCATACAACCAAAAGTGCTATACAGACTTAGTACAATTCCTATTAAAATTCCAATGACATTTGTCATAGAAATAGAAAAAGCAGTGATGAAATTCATTTGGAAAAATAAGAGGCCCAGAATAGCCAAAGTCACCCTTGGTAAGAAAAGTGATGCAGGAGACATCACAATATCAGATCTTAAATTATACTATAGAGGTATCGTAACAAAAAATGGCATGGTATTATCACCAAAACAGACGTGAAAACTAATGGAATAGAATAGAAGACACAGAAGTCATACCAACATAAATATAGTGATCTCATATTAGACAAAGGAACCATAAACACACATTGGAGAAAAGATACCCTTTTCAACAAATGATACTAGGGAAACTGTAAATCCATATGTAGTAGAATGAAATTAAACCTCTATCTTTCACCCTGCACAAAACTCAACTCAAAGTGGATCAAGGACATAGGCATTAGACCAGAAACTCTGCACCTAGAAGAAAATTTAGGCTCAATACTCAAAAATGTCAGCTAAAGAACTGACATGTATTCAATAAGACTCCTAAACCACAAAAAGTAAAGTTAAGAATCAGTAAATGGAGCAGTATCAAATTAAAAAGCTTCTTTGCTGCAAAGGAAACAATCAAGAACATGAACAGAAAGCCTACAGAATGGGAGAAAATCTTTACCACCAGCACCTCAGACAGAGCATTGATCTCCAGGATATACAAACAATTCAAAAAACTTAACACTAACAAAACCCACAAATAACCCATCAATAAATGGACTAAAAAATTTCACGGAAGAAATATGATTGTTAAAAATATGAAAAAATGTTCAATATCTCTAGCAATTAGAGAAAAGCAAATCAAAACTCACTGAGATTCTATCTCACCCCAGTCATAATGATAATTATTAAGAATATAAGTAACAATAAGTGTTGATGAGGATGTGGGGAAAAAGTTTCACTTACACATTGGTGGTAGTTTGCTTATACATGACTGAAAATTGGTGCAGTCACTCTGGAAAGAAGTATGGAGATTCCTTAGAAAACTTGGAATGGAACCACCATTTGACCCAGTTATCATACTTCTCAGTTTATACTCAAAGGACTACATACTACATAGCCACATCAATATTTATAGCAGCTCAATTCACAATAGCCAAGCTATGGAATCAACCCAGGTGCCCTACAACGATGAATGAATAAAGAATATGTGGCATATATACACAATGGAATATTACTCAGCCATAAAGAAGAATAAAATTATAGCATTTGCCAATAAATGGAGGGAACTGGAGACTATCATGCTAAGTGAAATAAGTCAGTTTGAAAAATCCAAAAGCAGAATGTTCTCTTAATGCAGATACTAACCCACAACATGGGAGGGGAAGATTAGAAGTTCACTGGATTAGATAAAGGGGCATGAAGGGAAGGGGGGTTGGGAATAGAAAAGACAGCAGAATAAATCAAAGATATCTTTCCTATCTTTATACATGAATATACAACCAACATAACTCTACATCCTATACAATCTCAATAATGAGATCCTAATTGGAACAAGTTATTATATGTGTGTATAATATGTTAAAATATAACCCACTGTCATGTATATCAGAAACAATAACTAAATAAATAAAATTTCAGCATGGAAAAAAGAGATGGTGGGTGCTGGCAAAATGATAGACATGCCGACCAGCCAAGCCATGAATTGTCAGTTGATCATTTATGGTCACTTGATCTTCTACAAAGCTATTAGGAAGAAACATGTGAAAGGATGGCCTTTTCCATATTGAATATCCACATACAAGATTGAAACAAAACTTGGAACCAAAAATACTCCAGAAAAAAAAAATGAAGAAAACATTGCATTATTAGAATCTACGATAATTTCAGGGGGTGTGACACCAAAAGCACAGGAAACAAAAGCAAATAAAAAGACAAAGGGGAAAACATTGAATTTAAAAACCTCTGCACAACAGAGGGAACAATTAAAAGAGTAGAAATGTAACCTAAATAGTGGGAGAAATATTTAAAAACTGTATATCTTATAGGGGGTCTCATATCCAATGAATAACTATAACAACAAAATAAAACACAAATAACCCAAATAAAATTGAGCAAAAGACTTAAATATATATTTTTAAAAGAAGATATGCAAGTAAGTAATAATCACACAAAAAGTTACTCAACATAACTCATCATTAGGGAAACACTAATAAAACTCTGACTGAGATACAACATCATGTGCGCTAGAATGGTAAGAGTTGAGAAAAATTGAAATTCTAGAAAGTACTGAAAATAATATAGAGAAATCAGAATCCCTGTGTACTGTTGGTACAAATTTAGCATGGTGCATCTGCTAGAGGAAACAGGGCAGAGGTTTCTCAACAATTAAAAACTAATATTTCTATAGTTTCTCATAATTCCATTGTATATATCCAAAACAATTGAAAGTAGGTTCTCAGAGAGATGTTTGTGCACATCTTTGTACACATTATAGTCATTATGGTCAGAGATTGGAGGTAAAGACTAGTGGTTTCATGAAATCTTTTGGGTTGTTATAGATGGTGGATAAGCAAAGACTAGTTACCTTCACATTGTTGTTGATTCTAGACCTTAGGATGAACACCATAACCAAACAATAGGTTCTACAAAACCATGTATTTCTTTTTCCAAGGTCCTAAACTAGCTGAGCCATATACCATTTTCACATTTCCATAAATATCACAGAACCTGATATTTCCAAAATGTGTTTTGCAAAAGATCATAACCCATTTTTAGAAACACAGTGAAAAAATATGATTATATGAATCCCATTGGTGTTTTCACAAATGTGATTTAAAGTCATTTCCAGGAGAGTAGTATTAGGACCCAGAGCCTTACAATCAGAAGAGTGAAACAATAAAAATGTCCTGACCAATGAATATTGGCTACAAATAGATAAGTACATGAGTAGAGAGCTCTCACCCTCAAAGCTTTCTTGCAAAGACAGGTTTGTTATTCAGAGAAAGAAGAAGTCAGAGTTTTTAGCAGTATTTTCTAGAAGAAAGCCTTTTAAGGGTAAATCTTCTAAAAGGTACCATCTTTTCTAATTCCACTGATAAGACAAAAGTAAGGATATGCAAAGTCTTTGCTACTCCCTTACAAAATCTCCCAGCAGTTACTCCCAAAGGAAATAAAATTTGCCTTATTTCTTTGCCCACCTGCAGTGAACTTTAAAATTGGTCTATATGTATTGAGGAACCTTAAGTTCATTTCCCTCTGGGAAGGAGTCAGCATATGGTCTGCTCCTAAGGCAAACATTTATTTAAACTGTAAATCTAAAAGGAATTCTTCCATTTTATTTCTAGTTTTGTTTCCTTTGATCCTGAAAGTAATTAACTTTCAATGACAGCTAATTGTAAGTGAAGAGAAATCAGAGTCTATGTGACTGCTTGTTTGGTGCAGACTTGGCCAAGTGTTTTTTAATTGAAGAGTCTTTTTGGCTCTATGCATTTCAATCCATCTTGCCCTGTATTTATTATCCAGGATTCATATTATAACCATGACTTTTCATCTAATGACAGAATCTCAGACAGAGGAAAAAAAGTAATTATTTTAACAAAGAGACACTAGGGCTATAAAAGAGAAACGAGAAGGGCTGGGAGTGAGTAGAATATGACATGAGAAGAACCCAAACTAAACCTACTTCCTGCTTTTTATCATCATATCCCCTGACAACCCCTTTTATCAAGAGACTCATGCCCCTACATTCAGACTGGGAAATCCTCCTCCTCAGACAGAAATCAGTTCACAAAAAAGTAATACAGGAAAGGAAAGAGCCATAGGTAAAAATAATTGAGGTCAGAGGTGGTACTTACTATTCCATGTTAATGCCAATCATTAGGAGCATAGATGAATTGGAAAGTTAAGGGGCTGCCTGTTAAATGACCCCAACTATACCCACTCCTTCCCTGAAAATGACCCTTGCAACATCTCACCAACTTTTGTCATCAACTCCTTCTCTTTCAAAGGAAAATGCAGATATGCTTAAAAATATATACTGCCTATATGCAATAAATATGTTTTAACGATTTAAAGAAAAAAGAAATGAACACGACTCGACTGAAAGAGGCCTATGAGCATATTAGCCTGTTTCAACAACTCCCTAACCAAGTGAAAATAATCTGCAAAACAGGAAAGCAGCTTGCCACCTGTTAACCAAAGAAGGCTCTTGACCTGACTGCTCTTCAACTTCTCTAAAAACATGTACCCCAACCCCCGCCAAAAAAAAAAAATCATCTTAGGGACCTGATAACTACTACCTTCTCCAAGTTAGTGTGGAGTTAGAATATCAGAAAGCAAAACACCTGGACCTCATCAGCTTGCATCTTTGCAGAATATCAACACTGGTTTACTTTTGTGGACTTGGCCTAATCAAGGAAGCATTTCAAAGTATGAAATGGCCATCTTCACAGTTCCTATAAAATTACTGATAAAGGCAAAGATCTCTATTTTTTGATAAGCCACATAAAAGTTTTCTTTCCCAATACAGTGCAAGGTAAAATCTTAGCTGGGTGAGGTGCCACATGTCTGTAATCCCAGCTATTTTGAGGCTGAGGCAGGAGCATAAGAGGATCCCAGATTGTGAGAAATTTAATGAGACCCTGTCTCAAAACCAAACAACAGGGCTGGAGTGTAGCCCAGTGCTAGAGTGCTGCTTGTCTTGTGTGAGGCTCAAGGTTCAATCCCTAGAACCTCTCCTGAATAATTCAAATGTTAATCTTAGTAACCAACTAAGCTTTATAGTTCACTGCATTTGCTTTTATTTCTTCTATTTCTGGAATGCTCAAGATAGCTGCATTATTTAATCACACTCACTGAGTTAATCTAGATGACTGGAATATTTAATCCCAATCCTAGATGAATTTAAATTTTGAATTGTGTTATAATAGACTTTATAGATTTAACTGCTACACACACCCCCACCCCATGGTTTTACAGGAAACCTCATTGTAAAACGATCTCAAATGTTCATTATTGCTTTAGAATTTAATGAAACAGTAATGTTTTCTACTTTTACTTCAAATTTAAAAGATACATCTTCAATAATACTGAGACACTTTACCTCCACCTTTATAATATATTAAAATGCAAGTAATTAACTGTAAGCATGATAACAAATTGCAAAGTTTTACACATATTGCAAGTGATTAAAATATCATACTAATGAGACAAAAATCACATGCTATAAGCCTGTATTTGGCTGCTTTGGTAATGGAGATGAGAAGATTAGCCACCTTGTGAATGTGGCCAATTGAGCTTAAAGGTAAAGTGGGGTAGCACCCATGGGTCTGCAAACATCCTTCTATATTGCTGGGAAACTAAAAAATAAAATAAAATAAATAAAGCATATGTCTTTGTTGAGCATCACTAGTATTCACATACCCAGTTTTTTGCATCCACTTTTAGAAATTATAAGAAACTTATGTATTGAGTATGCATGTCTCTTTGTTCATGAGTTTATTTTTATTTTTATTTTTTAACTGGTTCTTTTTAGTTGTACATAACATTAGTATTCATTTAATGTAAGTATAAAAGCATGGAATATAATTTGCTTTAATTTAGTTCCCAGTTGTATGTCCCTTAAAACAATCTCTTCCTCAAAAGACCTCTGCAGCACTATTTCATTTCTACCCCGTCCTTTTCTACTTCTATCTTTAACTATCTTGAGAAGTCAATCCTACCTATCAGGGGATTGATTTCTGGGACCTGCATGATTGTAGACAATCACAGATAGTCCCACTCATAGGCCTTCTTACCTTTATCTTCTATAGCTCCAAGTTGCACTAAACTATTAATAAAAACAGGAATTGAAGAACAGACCACACCAATCCTTTATAGTGGAACCAAGAGGCGTTTAAAAGAAGATGAACACTTTTTCTCCCACAAAGAACACTAAAAGCACCTTACCATTTAATATCTTAGAAATCTGTCATGCATGAACTTTGAGACTGTACCATAATTTCAATAATTAATTTCTTATTTTTTGAGTCCCTTAGATTCTATCCTCAAGCTTGGAAAGTAATGTATTTCTGGAATTTGATAAATATGTTTCTTTATGTGTAATTTGCTAATATTAATATAATTTATATAAAGCTTAAATACATTTTTCATTTTTATGGAACAAATAGCACAGAGTTTAAAGCATAGCCTTGTATAAAATCCTCTGACTCCTTTATAAATGGAATTACCTTCAGTTAAATTACTTGTAAAAGAGGATTTGCTCTAGAGAGGGTGAGTATCCACTCTGATTTGTTATTTTGTTGCTAATTGCTTGTTTTGCATAATGACAGGTTACAGGAGATGAATGGCTCACATTATTTTTTCTCTTAAGTTAATGCTTCTCCATACACTTGTCCATTTGAAATATATCTGCTCCTATGTATATAGAACATCTATGGTATTGAGCTAAAATTGAATTCAGAGTCTTGTTTCATAATCAAACCCACACGGGGATCACTGTATCCTCTTCCTTATTCTCCATCCTCTTCAGTGAAGTTGTTTCATACATTTGTGACATACTGAGATCATCACATGGTGCATTGCATCCTGGGATTTCCCAACCTTCTAAATTGTATTTGTAAAACCTTGAAAAATAAGAACATTGTTTGTGCTTAGGTTCTTTAGGTTCACCTTAAAAAAACAAACAAAACTGATCTTGCATTTAATGTTCCTCTCCCTATTTCACAATCACTAGTGTTTACTATCTACATAGTTTTGTCAGAGTGTCATATAAGATCAGTTTCTTTCACTTAGAAGTTTGCATCTAAGATGTTTCCTTGTTTTTTTTTGTCTGTTTTGTTTTTGTGGCTTGGTAGCTCATTTCTTTTAATCACTCAATAAAATCCATTATATAGATATAAGACAGTTTGCCCAACAACCTTTAAAGAACATTGTGGTTACTTTGGATTTTTGACCAATGTGAGTAAGGCTTTAATAAATTTTCACATGAGGTTTTGTTTGGACATAGTTTTCAAATTACTTGTGTGAAAAACTAGAGAAAGTATTAGCTGAGTTATGTGGGACAACTACACATGTTTGCAAAAAATTGCTGTCTTCCAACATGACTGTATCATTGTGAATTTCTACCACCAGTGAATGAGAAGGCTCATTGTTCCACATACTTATCACAGTTGGCAATGGCAATTTTTTGTATTTTAGCTATTCTAAAAGGTATTTAGTGGCATCTCATTATAACTTTCATTTGCACTTCTTCTACAACAAATGATGTTGAACATCTTCTCATATTATTTGCAATCTGTATATTTTGTTCTGTGACCTATCTGTTCTGATCTTTTCCTCATTTAAAAAATTTGGTTATTTTCTTATTATTGAGTGTTAAAAGTTATTATATATTTTGAATATAATACCTTTAACATCAATGTGCTTTGAAAGAAAAAAATTTTTTTCCCAGTTCATGGCTTGAGTTTCAATTCATTTAACAGCGTTTTTCACTAAAAAGTGTTTGCTTTTAATATAATTCAACATCAAATTGTTTCTCCATGGATCACAGTGTTGTATTGTATATTTTCCATAATGTTTCTTACAAAAAATATAGTTTTGGCATTTTATTTTATATTTACATCTATAATTCATTTTGAAGAAAAGTTTTCAGTTTTATGCAACTTTTAAAAATTATGAATGTTTCCTTTTATTATTAATTTGCTGAGAGTTGTTGTCATGAAACTATATTAAATTTTTATAAAATACTTTTTCTGTGACAATTGATGTAATTATATGACCTTCCCTTAATGTTGGACCAGTCTTTCATACCAGTAATAAACCTACTGTATTTGGCTAAACAACCACCCCCAAATTCATGTCTACCTGGAACCTCACAAGGTGACCTAATTTGGAAATAGGGTTTTTATAGATATAATCATGTTAAGACGAGGTCATACTGGATTAGGATAACTATTAAATTGAATGGCTGATATCCTCATAAGGAAGGGAGATTTGGAAACACACTGGGAAGAAAGAAGGCCATGTGACAACAGACCCAGCCTTCTGGCTCCATCAGAGGCAATGAGGAAGTCTTTCCCCAAAATCTCAGAGAGCCCATGGCCATGCAAATACCAAGGCTTCTAGACCTCAGAACTGGGAGGGAACAGATTTTTTGTTTGTTTTAAGCCATCCAGCTTATGGGACAATTTGTTCCTGTAGTCATGAAAAAGTGATGGAGTTATGATTTATACTTTCTTGTTGATCATCTGATTTGCTAATACTTTAAAGTTTGCATCTTTGTTTATCATAGAGATTGATCTGTAGATTTTTCTTTATTGAACTGTCCTTACATGGTTGTAATATTAAGTTAATGCTGACTTTAATGAACTAGGAAGTGTTACCTCCTATATTGAGTGAAAAAGAGGAGAATTGGCATTTTAAAATCTCCATTCTTAAATGTTTGGTAAATTCACCAATAAAATCATCTAGTATCATTTTTCCAGTATGTATCTTTTTAGTTTCTCTCTCTCTCTCTCTCTCTCTCTCTCTCTCTCTCTCTCTCTCTCTCACACACACACACACACACACACACATTTTTTGATTAAAAGATTATTAAATTTATTGATATTTTAAAAGAAATATGGGGTAGATGCAGAGCTCAGTGGTAGAGTGCTTACCTAGCATGTGCAAGGCTGGAAATTTGAATGACAGAAGTGCAAAAAGAATGGATACATAAATAAATAATATTAAAGCCTTCAGACCTTATTGACTTTTTCCCCCATTATTTTACTGTTTTCAATTTAATTTATTTCTGTTCTACTTTCTATTTTTTTTTCTTATGCTTACTTGCTTGTTCTTCTTTCTCTGGTTTTCTAAATTGGAATCCTAGCTTATAGATTTTTGATATTTTTCCTTTTGTAATATATACTCTTACTTGAAAAAATTCCTTCCTGATACTTCTCATAAACTTTCATTTAAAAAAATATTTGTTATTAAAAAGATCTGCTGATAATTAACTACCTCAGTTTTTATTTGAAAAAGTATATTTTTCTTTGTTTTTAATAGACACTTTCACTGAGCATAGGATTCTAGGTTGATTTTTTTTCTTTCAATATTTTAAATAATCCCCTAAATGATCTTAACTACATGGTTTTTGATCAGAAATTTGTATTTGTATTTGCTACCTTTGATCTTTGATATGTAAATTGTTTTATTTTTCTTTGGTTTCAGTCCATTTTTTCTCTTTTCTTTAATTTTCTTCAGTTTGAGTATGATATGCCTCAGGATAGTTGATGGGGAATTTATTCTTCTTACTATTCTTTGGGCTGCCTGGCTATTTGGTTTCATGTCTATCATGAATTTTTGACATTTCTCAGTCATTAATATTTTAAATATTTGTTTTGCTCCATTCACTCTTTCTTTTTTATCTTTTTTTTACTCCAATTACATGTACCTTTTCATATTGTCCCACAGTCTTAGACCTTCTATTTTTGTTGGAATCCTAACTTATAGATTTTTGATATTTTTCCTTTTGTAATATATACTCTTACTTGAAAAAATTTTTGACATTTCTGTTTTTCTGTTTATTTTTTTTTTCTTTATAGTTCTTTCTGGGAAATATCTTCAAGCTTATCTATTCCTTAGTCATGTCAAGTCTAATGCATCCCTTCTATTATCCCTTCATATATGTCATGTCTGAGTCTAGTCTTGATGCTTGTTTTGTGACTTTGGTCTGTTTATTTTTCTTTATTCCTAGCATCCTTTCCTTTCCCTTTTTATTTTCTTACACACCATCTGTTTAATAGGATCAAAGTTCAATAAAAGCAGAAAGGCTCTCTTATGAAGATTTATATTAACCTGCCCAGCAGTTGAAATTTGATTAATATTTACTATAGCTATATTTGTCAGTGACTTTGAATTTCTTTGATGACCTTGTTAGTATGTCCCCATTTAATTTGTAGTTTGTCGAAATAAGCACTCCTCATCGCAGTCAGTATCTTAGAGCTCTTTCAGTAGAATTATTGTAATCTGTTACAATTATGCTGGACACCTGTTGGAGTGGTGGTAAATTGTGTATGTGTGTGTGGGGGGCGGGGGGTGGATCTTTAATCTTCTAGTAAAAACTCACTCTTTTTATAGACCTGTGTTTCTGGTCTATGGTGTGTACAAGTGTTGGTTCCTGTAGAGCTCCCATGTACACATACTTGAAATGTTGAGGGAGATGGAATAAGAGAAGTTGTCTTCCCTAATACCTCTAGAATAAGGCTCTGGTAATGACTTTCCCTCTGTAGATTAAGCCATTATTAAGGAAAAAGTTCTGGGTTTATTCATCAGAATTACTCTACTCATTCCCAATACCCCACCTGCTTCCCTCCAGTCACATGAAAATCTTCCTTGATTTTTCCCTGTGAGAATGTGGTGGTTTTTCCAGAGGCAAACCCTGTGAAAAAGGAGAATCTTCCTAAGACTATAGCTTCCACGAGTTTCTCTGTCTGGCAGGAATTCATAATTAGTCTCTAACAATTTGTCAAAATTACTTTTCAATTTCTTCTTGTTGTTTATAGATCCAGGGGTTTCCACTCCAGGTAAACTGATCTCACTGTCACTCTCTCTCCAGATTTTGGAGTAAAGATTTGGCTGGCTGCAACCTCCATTTTCTGATCAGTCCAAGAAACATTATTGATTTTTCAGTTTGTCCAGCTTTTCTTTTTATAAAGATAGAAGTGGTACTTTCCAAGCTCCTTATATGTTGGAGTTATAACTAGAAGTGCAAGCTATGGATTTTTAAACATCCAATTTGATCATAAGCCAGTGGCCTTGAAGGGGCTACTGGAGGAGATACAGATTGAACTCAAGTCTGTCTCCCAGGAAATTCTGGTGCTTTCTAAAGAACATTGTAAACACTGTAGCACTTCTACCACTTCCTGTGAAGGCCTGTGGAAACTTGATGTGAAATAAACTATCCCTTGAAACCAGAGAGGGTTATATGCTGTGACCAATATATGATTTACAAGGAAGAAGCCTGCATCTCATAGGTTTTAAGCCTATGATTTTTCTTAGATGCTTTGCATTAACTGTTTTATAGCTATTCTGTGTTACTATATCCCTCCATAAAAGTGACTTTTTTTCTAAAAACAATGGTTGCTGAATCTTATATTTGAATAGATTTTGCTTATAATTAGAAAAATACATACAAAGATATATTATTAATTTTCTCATATTTTATATTGGGTTTATGTAAGAAAATGTCTTACAAAAAGCTATTTACTTATCTGTTTATTCACTAACCAAGAACAATGAGTACCTGTTATGTATAGAATATGGTTAAAATTGCATTAGGGAAAGGAATAATGAACAGTTTGCAAGCAAAATATTTTTGCTGATATATATGAAGAATCCTATGTTTAATGAGAGATTATGAAACATGCATTTATTTTATCTTGCAACACTATCTTCCATTTTAAAAATGTTATGTATACTTTAAATATTAATGCAGTAAATCAATATTAACCTTATTAACCTAATATTTATATTATTACTCTTCGCATAATTTTCCAAAGAAGCACTGACTTTTCTTTTTTGCTTTTTTCTTTTATTTATTTATTTATTTATTTATTTATTTATTTATTTTAGTTACACATGACAGTACAATGATCTTGTTATTTCATACATTTGAATCAAATGGGATATAATTTCTCACTTTTCTGATTGTACAGGTTGCAGAATGACACTGACTTTTCTTTTTACAAAAGAAAACAAGGGGAACAGAAATTGACTAAACCAGAACTAGAGAAGTTAATTGTCTTGGAAATCCTTGAGGATTTAAGCCTTTAAGGGAACTATGCATCTTTACCTCATCTTGGGTAATGACGTTCAAAGATGAAATTAGAAGACTCTGATTTCACCCAATGAGACTTCAGAATCTGGAAATTGCTGGTCTCCAAAGAGGCCTATCTAAGCTTGTCAAGAATTTGCTCAGAGGTTACATTGCCTAAGCAGTGGTAGCTGCCATTTTAAAAGAAGCAACAACCCTTTTTGTGGTCCCTTTGATGGACTGACTTTCTTTTTTCGGTCTCCTGGGTTCCTGACTGTTGGCTTTAAGCTATTTATGCTGTACAATTTCAGAGGGTACCAGAGACATTCTGTAAATTTCCAAAAGACAAAATACTAAATCTTTTCATTCACTTTGGAGATATGATATCCATCAGCTTAGAGCTCCTGGAGACAGACTGTTAAGACAAGTAAGGGGAAATTATTACAAATTATTAAGGAAGTTAATATGGAAAATTATTACAATTATTAAGGAAGTTAAAATGGAAAACTCATGGGTTAATAACTGATATGTGTTCTGAAGAAGGCTATTCTTTTAAATTAGTTTTTTTAAATCAATAAAATAAATTATCTTTTGATGTCCTATCTCCATAAATAATGTTTTTTATATTTAATCATTTTACTTTTAAAGAAGAGTGACATTAGAAGTACATGTCTCTGCACTGTTCTTTCATTACACTTACTGAATACACAAAACATAAAAAAAAGAGGAAGAGAGAAGTAAAAAAAGTTTAAAAGATGATGTTTTTCTCTAGGAGTTCTAGGCACAGGACACAAAGTATCATGCATCCAATAGAAGAAATACCACCAGTTGCCATAAACCCGTTTAACCAACTCCTGGAAGGGTCAACTTATTCTGCTTCCTGGCCTTGTTGGTGGCCAGTGTTTTGGGGGCAGATCTAGCCAAGTTCATTACAACATTCTGAGGAGAAAAAGGGAATATTTTTCAAAGGGGAAAAAAAAAAGTGTGTGTGTGTGTGTGTGTGTGTGTGTGGTGTCTGCATGTGTAGATATTCATTAATTTATTTCTTGGTTTCTTGGCATCCATATATTATAGTTCAAATACAAGCAATTTGGAGACTCAGCTCTTTAATTT
Source organism: Marmota marmota marmota (assembly GCF_001458135.2). NCBI lineage: Eukaryota > Metazoa > Chordata > Mammalia > Rodentia > Sciuridae > Marmota > Marmota marmota. The sequence continues at coordinate 2,613,312 of NW_025999968.1, read as the reverse complement.
TTGTCCCTGAATTTCGGTGAGCGCCACCTACTGGCCAGGGATAAAGCGCATGACAGATATGAGTCCTTAGAGATGATTTCATGACAAAAATCAATGCTGAGAGAAATGGGAACAAATTTTTACTCCTCACACTTCAGATAGAGCCCTAATATCCAGAGTATACAAAGAACTCAAAAAATTAAACAATAAGAAAACAAATAACCCAATCAACAAATGGGCCAAAGACCTGAACAGACACTTCTCAGAGGAGGACATACAATCAATCAACAAGTACATGAAAAAATGCTCACCATCTCTAGCAGTCAGAGAAATGCAAATCAAAACCACCCTAAGATACCATCTCACTCCAGTAAGATTGGCAGCCATTATGAAGTCAAACAACAACAAGTGCTGGAGAGGATGTGGGGAAAAGGGTACTCTTGTACATTGCTGGTGGGACTGCAAACTGGTGCGGCCAATCTGGAAAGCAGTATGGAGATTCCTGGGAAAGCTGGGAATGGAACCACCATTTGACCCAGCTATTGCCCTTCTTGGACTATTCCCTGAAGACCTTAAAAGAGCGTACTACAGGGATACTGCTACATCGATGTTCATAGCAGCACAATTCACAATTGCTAGACTGTGGAACCAACCCAGATGCCCTTCAATAGATGAATGGATTAAAAAAATGTGGCATTTATACACCATGGAGTACTACGCAGCACTAAAAAATGACAAAATCATAGAATTTGTAGGGAAATGGGTGGCACTAGAGCAGATCATGCTTAGTGAAGCTAGCCAATCCCTAAAAAACAAATACCAAATGTCTTCTTTGATATAATGAGAGCAACAAAGAACAGAGCAGGGAGGAAGAGCAGGAAGAAAAGATTAACATTAAACAGATACATGAGGTGGGATGGAAAGGGAGAGAAAGGGAAATTGCATGGTAATGGAGGGAGACCCTCATTGTTATACAAAATTACATATAAGAGGTTGTGAGGGGAATGGGAAAATAAACAAGGAGAGAAATGAATTACAGTGGATGGGGTAGTGAGAGAAGATGGGAGGGGAGGGAGGGGGAATAGTAGAGGATAGTAAAGGTAGCAGAATACAACAGTTACTAATAGGGCATTATGTAAAAATGTGGATGTGTAACCGATGTGATTCTGCAGTCTGTATTTGGGGTAAAATTGGGAGTTCATAACCAGCTTGAATCTATTGTATGAAATATGATATGTCAATAGCTTTATAATATTTTGAACAACCAATAAAAAAAGAAATTAAAAAAAAATCAATGCTGATAAGATGCAATGGCCCTCTAGCTGGGACTACCATCTGAGTCATCCTTATTTAGTTTCCCCCCTCATGGGATTTAAGACTGAGTTTACAGAAATCAGGAGATCAAACTAGAAGCAACACATTTGAGAGGTTGAGATAAAGTAACCAGTTTGTGATGAAATTCTTTGAGCATTTGCCTAATGCTGTACCTAAGCCCACATCTATTCCCAGATTTTTGAGTTATGTAACTCTGTAAATTCCCATATTGCTTGAACCAGTTTCACTGAATTTTCTCCTACTCACAACAGAATGAGGCCCAAATGGTACTGGGAGAAAAATATATGGGAAATAGAGATGATTTTGTGATGGTTATAAATCAGACACTATTAAATAATTCAAGAGACTTAAACATCAGAGGACATATTTCAGTGAATTCTTAATTTCCGTACTCATAGTTAATTTTACAGAGTTTCATGTAGGAGAATCCACATGTCATCTGGTGATTTTCTATAATTGAGTTATTTAAAACTGTTATATTACAAATATATGTGATTTAAGGAATAATCAGTTGTAATTGAAATGCTATCACCTAGCATCAAAACATAAAGCTTTTTTTTTTTAAGTCTTATTTTTTTAAAAGAGGATTCCAACTAAAAGATTGAGAAACAAAAGCTCTTATTTAGTTCCTTATGTTCTCAACTAAGTGTCCTTTCATATGTTGTTATTATTTGTTTTGATGACAACAAAGGAATGCTCAACTTCATAAGAAAATGGTATCCTGAAACAGTAGAGAATATGGTTCTGGTATAAGGATAATTAGGTACAACACAGCAGAGAAACTAAGGACACAAAATAAACTAATTGACAACACTAAGTCATATTTTCAGTTTGTTTACACACTCTCATCTTAAGGAAAATGAATCAAAATTCCCTGCAATGTGTGTCATCTCTGAATGTAAAGGACTGTAGCACACACAGCTAAATTTGTGCTTCTTTTAATGGACCATGAAACTAATTCCACAAGACAAAGACTGCGGTGTCAATATCCTTCCTTCTGAAGCACTAAACAAAACAGATGGTTTTTGTGAACTTTTGCTTCTCATTCTCACTGTCACTTTTTACACTTTTTGACAGTTTGGGCTTGCAATTTTTTTAAAAGGTTTTAATCATCTAACATCACTGGAATATTACCTACAGAATTCTAAAATCTGATGCTTAAAATTGGAAACTTTTTAAACTCTCCAAACTCATCATGCACCATCTGAGTTCTCTGACCAGAAAGTTCAATGCCTATAGGAAGCTGAACATCCCCTCTCTAAAATATGTATCAGGTGACTCTTGAATGACACAGTGAAAACTCATAATAGCAAGGATCTATCAACTTATCAAACAGAAAATAGCCACAACTCATGACCAAGTATCTTTCAGTGTGAGTGAAAAATTCAAGACATTACCTGATAGAAAATGCAGTCTAAAAATAATCATCATTATCTCATTATATACTGGACAATGAAGTCATAATTCAGGAGTGACTTACCCTTTCTTCTTTTTTTGGGTGGAGGGACTTACCATTTTTTCTAAAGGACATTTTTATAAGATTTAGAAAGTGGCAGGACTTACCTAGAAGAAAAAAAGAGAAAGAAATTAATAAACATGAAAGTATAAGAGTGAAGATACATTCTTAAATATATTCTAAGATGTGCCCAGACTATCTTCATAGGAGTAAGTCACTAAAGGAGAAAAGAGCAAAATTAACCTTCAGTTCTTACTATTAAATACAGTTATGGAATCTCTCTACTACTTTTGTGGGAAAGATATAATTCACATAGATAAATAGAGGCTCTCTGAGTTCTGCCTGTCATGCCCTGGGCTACTTTACTCTGTTATGTCCTTCTACCATGACATTCTACCTCACCTGGGCCCAGAGCACTGTAGTCTCCCAATCAAAAACAGAATCTCTAAATGATAAGCCCAAATAAACTTTTTCTACTATTAAAATAAAAGATCAAAATAGAAATGAAGTCTCCTCAGTGGCTTCAGTTATGCAATTCTACATAGATTCTGGATTCTTTTTTTTTTTTAAGAGAGAGAGAGAGAGAATTTTTTAATATTTATTTTTTAGTTTTCGGTGGACACAGCATCTTTATTTTATTTTTATGTGGTGCTAAGGATCTAACCCAGCGCCCCTCGTATGCCAGGCGAGTGTGCTACCGCTTGAGCCACATCCCCAGCCCAAGATTCTGGATTCTTAAAAAACATTCCATGTTTTTGGGTATAGTGGTATATCCCTATGATCCTAGTGACTCAAGTGCCTGAGGGAGGAGGACTCTAAGTTTGAGGCCAGTCTAAGGAACTTATGGAGACTTTATCTCAAAATAAAAAATAAAAAGGGATAGGGATGTAGCTCTATTATAGAGCCTTCCTGGGTTTAATCTTCATTACAAGAAAAAAAAATCTAGGTTTAAATGAATTGGGTTGCTTTGGGCTCTCAGAAAGTCCTGATAAAATTCATTTTGTTAATATTTTAAATAGTTTTGTCCCCATACTGATTTTTTTATATAGGGCATAAAACAGTTTTAAAAATGATATAGAGTTTGCAACATTAATAATTGTTTAAAGTTATCTCTTAGTCCCTGAGAAAATAAGAATACAAGCATCTTCATGTGTTCTATAAATCTTAAAATACTGGTGTATAGAGCATTAGTCATAAATATTACCAAATGCTTTAAAAACAGCTAATGTGCAGACGGCTCTGAAAGAAATAAGCTTCCTGCAAGCTTGGAGTGGTCATTCTAGAAGTTCTCATTTTGCTTGTAAATCAAGTGTCTGTAGCCTCTTACACTGAATAGGCTGAATCAGTACCAACCCATCAGCAGGCTGACAAGATGCCCTGGTCCCTCAAAGTAGATGAAGAATGCAAAAGGAAGAAAGACCTAAGTTTCATTTCTAAAGACATTATGGGATGGAAGGCCAGTTAATGGAAGTTTTACTACTTAAAGTATGTATGGAATTTCCTAGCCAACTACACTGTTGTATAGTCATGATCTTATCTTTTGCAGCAAGATTGAGGCAGCCTATGAAAATGTTAGATTTTATGTTTACATCAAATTCTTGCATTCTTTTCCATTCCCTCCATTTAGAGGAAATCATCTCATCTTCTACTGGGCAGAGTAGTAAAGGAGGAATCAGAAATGCAGGCAGAAAATTTACAGAGCACTTTTTCCTTGTTTCTTTAAACTGGAAAAAAAAATTCTAGATACTGAAGGTGGACACAGATGCACATCACTCACATCATTTCGTATTAACATAGTAACTGGCACAAAAAGCTAAAACACCTCTTCCTTAGGCAACCTCATTTCCTGTGCTAGAATTGAGTGAGTCTTAAAATAAAAACTAAATCTCCAAACATAATTTTTTAATCCTAGGAAAAAATATGCATTGCTAATTTATAACTGAAGCCTGGAATACAGTAAAATGCCTTGCGTACATGAATAGGTGACAAGACTAGAATAGCACCTAAGACTGTGAATGTGTAATTTAATTGAAGACACAAAGACACAGTGTCTTTCTTTTAATCCTGTATGTTTTTCGTGATATTAAATTTCAAGAATGTTTACATGTGTCCTTCAGCATGCCTTTTTTGATCCACTGCACACATTTCAATATTTTTTTTTAAGGTCAAAGTAAGTCATCTGACTTTTCTATATAGTCAATCTGTTGGGAAGGTCTTCAAATGTCCTAGCATCCTTCTAAGGACTGACTGCAGAAACCTCTGTAGTTTCACTAAAGAGTCCATGCACAAAACCCAGTACCAGGTTACTTCAGGTTAATGACTAGAAGGTTCCCAACACTAGATCTATTACCATAATTATCTCTCTATGAGATTGTTAACCACCAACACTAATTTTTTTTTAGTCTAAAATGCTGAAAATCCATTGTGTTACTGACCATCATGAAGTTTTTCTGTTGGTGAACAAGGGTTTCACCTGCTGGGAAATGTCTAGATTATAAGCAGAACCCTAACTCAAGAATTGTGGGTTGCTATTTCCTTTTTAATTCATACAAATATAGTACTTTATTTATGTGACTGTGTAAATCTTATCCTTAATGTGATTGCTATTTGAGTGTTATCTCAGCCTTGAGGGGGAAAAACATATTTTTAAACATTTATTTATTCATTCTTTTATATTTATTTTGGGAGATAGGAAGAGATAAGGATCATCCTACATTTCCTATTACATTAAAAGCACATAATATTAGATATTTACTTCTATACATTCAGAGTAAATAAATAGTTATTTATGTTAAGTCAGTAGGGTTAGGTTTATTTTCAAGCCTGTTCCTAAACGATTTGGTACTAATTATTGGGAATGTGGACAAATAACTTTTTTTAGATAATATTATGATGGGAAAATGTTCTCATTGACTACTGCCGTCTTCAATAGCTAACATTTTAATGCTCAAATGAAATACTGGTTATACCACAGTGTATACTCATCATCATACATGACCCGTTGCTGAAGTGTGGCCGCATTACCTGCTCCTTAATTCCCTAATTAATTGACACAGCCGATGTTCATGTTATAAAGAATAGTATGAGCCCTTGGGGTTAATTTGGGATTGCCCTGGGGAATTAACTAATCATATGACTGGAATTAACCTCGAGCTCCACCTTCCCTGGGCACCAGTTAGGTGCCTGTCTGACACTGGTGCTTCATACAGTGTGTGAGGCCAGATGGAAGGAACTCAGTTTCCAGAGAGTACTGCTTCAGGGCCATCTTACTTCTTGTCATGCCCTTAATTGTTCCTTGTCATCTGCTTGGTGAAGTGAAATCTCTTCTCTGTGGATTTGAAGTCCTGCCTCTGTCCTGGTCTATGACCCTTAAGTACATCTATCTTCCATCTGATTTAGGTCCTCCATTCCACAGAGGTTAATTTACACATTCTACATAACCTTCCTTTTCCAGTAGACTTGTCTTTTTTTTTAAAGTTCTCTGTGTTCCCCTTTTCTTTCATCTATTCTGCATCACTTGACTTATTTTGAATTCAATTTTTACTCTTTTCCTTAAAGATGTAACACTATGGCCAGATCCCAAAACATATCAACTATTATGCCCCCGCCACTCCCAGGTGTTTAGCTTCATCTCCTGTCACTTCCTATCAATCTTCCCTTTTATTTATACCTGCAATTCCCAAAATGCATTTTGATATTTTATGTCTGTATGTTTGTACTTACACCCTTTTTAAAACTCAAAGGCCAAGTTTTCCGATTTCCCAAAGTTAATTTTGACATTTGTTCTTTGTTCTTCCTTAACATTGGATTTCTCAATTTTAAACTTTTAGTGGGATGGAAAAGGGCTATAACCCAGGGCCTCACAGATTCTAGACCAAGTGCTCTAACACTGAGTTACTCCCCCAGCTCCGTAACCTTCATATTATTTCATAATAAGTAATAATAACAACATTTCTGACTCCTAGAACAGTGCCTAATACATAGACAACATTCTGTAAGTGCAGAGAGAATTAAATCCAATTTATTTACCATTGGATTTTGAGGTGCTTAAATGCAGAAGGAGCATCTTATAGTTTTTTTTTTTTTTTGGGGGGGGGGAATCTTTGGTGTAGAGTGTAGTGCTTGACCTGAAGTCAGTGTAAGATGGGTAGATTATTGGAAGGGAAAAAAGAGATATTGGCAGAATGGAAGGAATGTCTTTCCCATTTGGTATACTTTGATCAGTATCTTTTTCAAAACACTTTAGCTGTTGTGATTGCTTGATTATCTAATTTTCTACTAAATATGTTGTAGATAAATTTGGTCAATAAGCAAATCTGCCAAAATAGGTAAAGCTGGAGATCTCAGATATTGCTAAAGTTTATAGAGTAGGTATAATTGTTGAAAATGAAGACACAAATACAGTTGTCCTGTTTGTCTTCAGCTTCTCATGCCTTTTTGCTTATAGTAAATTTAACTAACTAGAAATAAGCTAATTCCTGGGCTGAGGCTATAGCTCAGTGGTAGAGTGCTTGCCTTGCACGTGGGAGGGCCTGGGTTCAATCCCCAGCACCACATAAAAACAAATAAAAGTAAAGAGATTGTGTCCATCTACAACTAAAAAAAAAAAAAATTAAAAGAAATAAGCTAATTCCTTTCATTGTCACCCTCTACCTTATTGCTAAAATTATCTCATAGAATTAGCAAGACTATTTTGGTATAACAAACAACATCTTCATTTTCACTTGTATAGTAACCAAGGGAAAAACAATTCCTTTTCATTTTTGATACCAGGTCTTTCCAAATATATTTTTTTATTCAAAAACATTAAGCTAAAATCTACAACAAGGAAATCGGCTGCCTAAATAAAAAGAATTGAGAAACACAAGTATCTCACATGGTGGGTCTTTTTAACATGAATGATGGGTTCACCTCCAAGGTCCAGATATTGAGGTTTTACCTGTTTTCCCATCTTAATACCTCCTTTTCCATCCTGCACTTCACCATCTCTTGAGTCTGCACTCTGCCCTAACAGTAAACCTACTTCCTTGAACACTGACAATTCTCAGTCCTCTGGCTTTGATTCCCTAGAAACTCATTGTTGTGTCAGGCATGGAGCTAAATTTTCAAAGATTTTCCCTCTAATAGATAAAAAGCAGAACATTTTTTTTTTTGCAAGAAGGTTCCATAGAACAACAATTCCTAAAATGTTAATAGGTATTTTGAGGAAGAAGTAAATTCTATATAAATTTTAGCTAAATATTGTTTTCTGTTATGTTCCCATATTAGAAATCCCAGGATAAATTAGCCTAATAAATAGTTCTAAGCTTGTCATGATATAAAACATAGATGAATTTGGTCTAATTTTTTTCCCCAAGTTTTTGTGGCAATGGTGTTCTTTTTCACCTGATAATGCTTTATGTAGTGTATGATTTATAGGGCATGCCTTGAAAAATTACGTGTAAGTAGGATAAACATCCAAAATTTTTAACTCAGAAAATCAGAATTGATGTTTCCTGGTAGTAATTAACATTAGGGACTTCAAATATGCTGAGTATAGTCACAAATGATTTAACTACATGTATTAACACATTGAATCTCATTGACTTCATTCTATAGATACAGAAATTAAGACTCAGAGAAATTAAGACACTGCCTAAATTTATACAGCAGAACTGAGATTCAACTCCAGGCAATAAGGCTTCAGAGAAGATCTGAAGGCTCCAGAATGCCATTCTGCCTCTGTTATCTACTGTTGAATGCTCTGAATAAGTTACTTTTACCGGTCTAAGTTGCCATTCATCAAGTGCAATATTGTTCTCTGATGTGGCTGCTATAAGGAAGTCCCTTTCTTTGGTACCAATGATTGAACTCAGGGGCACTCAGCCACTGAACCCCATACCCATCCCTATTTTGTAGTTTTTATTTAGAAACAGAGTCTCACTGAATTGCTTAGCACCTCATGTTTTTTGCTGGGGCTGGCTTTAAACTCAAGATCCTCCTGTTTCAGCCTTCCAAGTGCTTTTATCTAAGCCTGGAACAGTGTATTGAATAATGGGGGTTCTCAGAACACTTACTAAGACTTGAGAACTCTAGATTTGCAATCCTCATAGCACTGCATACAGACAGTTCTTGGTTACCCATTGTTATTAGAGAAATGCATAAAGCTGCATTACTTGATGAAAAATTCCTACTCTGGACTTCAGCTGGATCCTTAGAACATTTACTCAAAAACATTGAATGTATCCATGTTTCTTTCCCATTGTGAGTCACAACACAGGCATTTCAAACACTGTATGCATTCCTCAAACTAAATCATGGGGCTGAAGGCAGCATTCAAATCTGCCTGCCATGTGAAGAGCTCTAGGACAACATAAACTGGCTGAACTCAAATTTCATCAAAATCGCTGTCTTCTTACCATCTTTTCTTTCCTAAAACAAAAGAAATTACTGTATGATACCAAATCTAATATCAAAACTATACATGTAGGTATCTCTAACATCAGTCCACATCCCTCCACTTCTTTGAGGTTCTGCTTCCATTAATATCTTCCTTATTCTTTGCATCATCCCCTACTTTCTCCCCCACTGTCTTTTTTCCTCTGTCACAGCCCTGCTCATAACTCACATTTCCCTGACATCATGTTCCCTATTATTCACATTCCTTTACTCTCATATGATTCCTGCTGCTTCTGTACTTTTGGGGCTATCACCAGCCTTTCAAAAGAATCTACTTCCCATATTATTTCCCTACCAAATACTTTCTTCAACCCCTTACAACTCAGCTACCTTCAAACCACTTTTCTCAAGATCCTAGCATCCTCCTACTTGTTAAATGCAATGGCCTTCACTCAGTCTTGATTCTCTTTGGCCACTCTGAAACTTTATTTCCGCTTCTTTCGTGAACATCTCTTCTTTTCAGATTTTTGACACTGTAATGCTTTTGCTCCCCTTTCTGCATTTCAGCCAATTTTTATCTGCCTCTCTGAGTGGCTTTTCCCCCTTCATTTTGCATTTTATAGGTGGATGAACTCCTATGGCTCTGACCTCTGACTTCTGCTCTTTTCACATTACTATTTTGCTACTACCTTATCCACTCCATGACCCTAGCAATCGCATTTATGGAGATCATGCAAAAAACTACTAAATTATAACTGTGAGGAAAGGGACCATATCTAATTCATCTTTCTAATATCCATGGTATCTAGCACAGTCTCTTAGACATAATGGGCATGCATGTGTATGCACATGTGTATATATAAAAAATGAATGAATAAATTATTTTTTGGTCTAGTATTACCATAGTTCTTAGATAAGCTGCCTTTGCTAAAAGCAATGACTCTTGGTTCTGCAAATGCTAGATGGTAAGCTCAGCATTGCTGCCTTCATTTCGTATTTGTCTTCAGATCCCTGCTTAGCTTTTCATGTAGGCATAGTAATCATTTAATGAATGTTCATCTAAAAACACTTTATATAAACTGTATTAGCCCTGAATTTACATAGCCATCTCCTCCCCTTCAAGACTGACACAAAATGTTCAGAGACATTGGATTTTCAGCTTTTACAGAATCAGGACCCTGGAGCCTAGAAGACTTTAGTCATTAGCCTACAACTTCAGGAACAGAGGGAGACATGCACATCACCCAAAGATGAGACTGCCCACCCATGCAGAAGCAATCTGGGAACTAAATTGCCCCCTTCCATGATCACAGCTCCCACACAAAAAAAAAAAAAAACATCTTGAGCCACAAGTAGAAAATGTTGCACTTGAATGATAATAATTTCTCTGAAGACACCTCACAAAACTATAACTGGGAGAATGACAAACCAGATCACAACTTGGCCAAAGCTGCTTAGTGATAAAGAGATGCAGACCTCTTGCCCCTGCCCAAATTCTTCCTCCACTTAACTCCTGTGAGCACCCTGAAGACAGGAATGAAATGCTGGATCTCCCTTTGCCTTTCTACTATGATTTAATATTGATTAAAATTGCCTTTCCTGCTTTTCCCCATTTCCTTTTATGTTTGATTTGGGGGCAAGTATTTGTTGAGACCATTAGAGTCAGGCTTCTAGCCCAGGACTCCAGTATTGACAAAAAATCAAAACAAAATCTCGGCCATGCATAATTTCAAATGCTAAAAAAAATCCCTAGAAATTTCTATTCTACCTGCAGAGAGATCAGTTGATTCATACTCATCTCTTTAGAAGAATATCTTCAACAATAACCTTATGAAGTTAAAAATAGTTGTCCTTTATCAATTCATCTATTGAGGGACAACTAGGTTGGTTCCATAGTCTAGCTGTTGTGAATTGAGCTACTATAAACATTGATATGGCTGCATCACTATAGTATGCTTATTTTAAGTACATATTCAATGAAATATTACTCAGCTTTAAAGAAGAGTAAAATTATGGCATTTGCCAGTAAATGGTTGGAGTTGGAGAATATCATGCTATGTGAAATAAGCCAATCCCACAAAACCAAAGTGTTGCATTGTTGCGCGCGACTTCTTGCCCGCAAGAAAGACGCAACCCAAGAATCTTCTTTCAACAACTTTATTCAGGCCCCTGATAGTTCTTCTTCTCCCCTCGGATGCCCCTCCCAGGCTTAATAAAGCATCTCAAGCCCCAATGCAAAGCAGCCACGTGGAGCTTTCTCATAGAGTGATGAAAAGTCATGCGCCAACTCTCCCAAACAAGGAGTTGTTTGTCACAGACCACAGCGGAGCCAGCGCCATCATGTAATGGTGACCATAATTTGCATAAACGGCAGAAGCGGCTCACCACACCAAAGGCCAATTTTTTTTCTCTAATATGCGGATGATAATTCACAATAAGGCAGGGGGCACTAGGGAAGAATAGCATTAGCTTAGATTAGGTAGAAGAAAGTGATGAGATGTGGGGATATAAAAGATAGTAGAAACAAACATTATTACTGTATGTATGTATGTGACTACATTACCAAGATAATTCTTCAACATGTACACTCATAAAAATGAGAAATCATCTATGTATGATATATCAAAGTTCATTCTACTGTCATGTATAACTAATTAAAACAAATTTTAAAAAATTAGTTGTCCTTAATTTTGTTTCTAGGCCACATTATCTGAGCTTTAATATTTTTCAATAATACCAAGTTGTTAACTCCATAAAGGAAATAGTGAGTGACCTTGAACTGTATCTGCAATGATGTAGTCAGGATTATCAATGCCAGAGACCCAAAGAAAAGGAAGAAGAAGAAAACACACCGCATCTTAGAACTGAAAATAATTTTAATAAATTCATAAAACTTGAGGTTTTCCTTTTTCCTCTCTGATGAGATAAAATAAGTAATTTTTCTATTTGTAATTTGAGATAGGAAAAAGCAGTAACTACAAACAGAAAAAAAGAGTAAGAGTAGGGTCAATTCCTTTTTTTTTTTTTTCATGTCAAAAGCCTAGGGTTCCTTACTTTGGAATATGGTGACATCTATCTGAATTTGTTCCATCTCTATGCAATCAGCAGCCAGAAATCAGTAACTAAGTGACATGCATTGCAACCCTCTCATTTAAAGGATCTGACTGTGCATTTCCCACACATTGCTGAAGAAATAAGGATTTCAGGAAATTACCATCAAGAAAGAGTCCTAAAAGGCACTGGAGTGCTCAGACACAGCTACCATCAATTAATGCTTAAGCAGTCATCAGTAACTAGGGCGGGATGCACTAATATTCAGCACAGTCAATAATTAGAACAAAAAACTTGGAACTCAAGGCTGGAAGTTTATATGTATATTATTTTTTCATGTAGAATTAATGAAAATTCAGCAAGAAATTTCTTAATGTCCCAGAAAAAGTGCTTCATCCATACACTCATGGATTTGCCTCATTGTCACATAGTTTCAGGCACGAAATATTTGCCTGCTAAATATTTAGTTTCTGTCCTTACTCTTTCCTCAGGACATATGGGTGCTTTACAATGAGGACATTTTCATCCCTCGATGTAGAAGTCCTCATATTGATCCTGTGACTGATATTGTGCATGATGTGAATGTATAGTGTACTTGTAATGCCCTCACCCCATCACCAGCCCCATTACGTTGTAGAGTCAGTTTCATCAGCCTCCTTTGGAAGGGAAAGAAGTCTTAAGAAGTTAAGTGAGGGCTGGGGATGTGGCTCAAGCGGTAGCGCGCTCCCCTGGCACGCATGCGGCCCAGGTTCAATCCTCAGCACCACATACAAACAAAGATGTTGTGTCCGCCAAAAACTAAAAAATAAATATTAAAAATTCTCTCTCTCTCTCTCTCTCTCCTCTCTCTTTAAAAAAAAGAAGTTAAGTGAATTGTACAACTATAAGACTGATTTATTTTCTTTTTTTTTTATTTTTTAATTTTTTATTGTGGGTTGTTCAAAACATTACAAATTTCTTGACATATCATATTCGACACTTTGATTCAAGTGGGTTATGAACTCCCATGGGATGATATTTCTATAGCAAAGAATCCATTTTCATCTCTTGCTCTGATAGTCTAGATGTTGAATATACCCCAAAAGTCCATTTGTTGAAGGCCTAGTAACTAACCTGTGGCACTATTGAGCGGTGGTAGAACATTTAGGAGGTGGCACCTCATGAAAGGGATGTGTGCCCTTGAAGGAGATATTGGAAAGGGTTCTGATATGAAGTAAGCTCCTTCTTCTGTCATATGCCTTCACTAGGATATATATGGCTCACCACAGGCCCCAAAGCAATGTGTGTGACCAACTGACCATGGATTGAAAGCTTCAAAACTGTGAGCCAAATAAACTCTGGTCCCTTAAAAGTTGATTATCTCAGGTGTGCTGTTTTAGCAATGCAAAGATAACTAATGCATGCTCCAAGAGGATCTAAAAGTTTTCTAGGTATCCAAAGTTGCAAAACCTAAGGTAACCTGGCAAACCTGAATATAAACTGTATGCACACACCCACATGTGCATTGTCACATAAGTTGATATATAAATTTGATATAGTGGTTATGAGAGTTATGCAATAAGAGGAACTGCCCAAGAATGATTGAGGTAAAGATAGCATTTAGAAAACCAGGGAGTGCAGATCTAGAAAAACTGAGTTTTAAGAAGTAGATATAAATCTGAGAAGGTAAATTATAGGAAAAGCAGATGAGATACTTGGCTATAGAGGGGGGTATGATCATTTTAATAGTAAATAAGAAGGGGAAAAAAAGAATGTGCTTATGGTCAGACTTTGAAGGGACATTGCAACTATCCACATGTCCCCATAGGTCACATATACCACATTCAGATATTATCTCTGCTCAAAATGAAGTGATTTTCCTTGGGTAAATTCATGATTTCCAGAAATCACTTACTCAATCTCAATCTCTTACCCACCCACTCATCCCCCCTTCTCAAGATGTTTAGTAAAGTTTTGACTTAAGAACATTGAATACTGGGGGGAAAAAAAGATTTGTTTAATAAGCTTTGCAAGGGAGACTATTGGAAAGGTTAATTACTATACAAATAGAGAAGGGTAGAAAAATAAGATAAAAACAACAACAACAACAACAACAACAACAACAAAAACCCACCTGGCTTTCTGCTAAGTTTGCCTTTCTTAATCTTTAAGCTCCATTTCTCTTACATCATAAAGGTAGAAAATGGGATGCTGAGACGAAGGGGTGGTCAGGCCATTTATTTGAACATTTGATAAAACCTGAATTATGTTCTCTTCCTAATCATGGGTCATTAGAAGTAAAATGGTACATTTGGAGACCATTCAGTTATAAATGCCTGCAACCTTCCTATCAGACCTGCTGGCTTCTTTTCTTTCTTTCTCACTCTTTTTTAGTCACTGTAGCCAATTATGTTCAGATATGATTTTTTTGGCCAGGCAAACTAGCTCTTGCATCAGGGGTTCCACAATAGCTTGGTTGGAGACCCACACAGCCTCTAATATTATTATTTTTTGGCAGGGACATTATGACAATAATAACTAGGAACAAATATCTCTATTCAGTGCAAAGAGAGAAACAAAACAAAGAAGAAAAAAAAAAAAAAAACCCTGCCATCTAACATTTAAATAAGCCTACAATTGTAACACAAATCCAAAAGAGGAAGCCTACGTAATTTAAAGTTCAGGTTAATCTTGAAATTGGTGAGGATAATTAAAGAATCAAAGAGGCCAATTGTGTTTAAAATTACTGAGTCAGATCCAATCTTTCACTGGGCTCCATACAAATGTTGCATTATGTATAGGTTAATGTGCTAGCCAGTGATACAGTTCACAATTTTCAGTGTGGTTTTGCTTACAATGTATCAGTTGGACCTGGGGTATCTTTCATCTGCATTTTAAAACCGAACCTGTAACTACCAATGAGCCAAATGCCTTACATTTCTTGCTCTGTGTTTCAGTTTCTTTAGGGCCTGTATTTCTTCATGCAGCCTCAGGCATAGTATTCAGTGTAATGAGGAGTGCTTTGTTGATCCTTCCAGTCTGAGAGTCCTTAAAAATGGACTTACCTTAGTAATTCAGAAAATGCTAATTTTCAATACACATACACCCAATACCACAAGAATTATTTAAGTCAGCCACCACCCATACAATGTTCTTCTCCACAAACAGAAATCTGCTGATGGATGTTGGTCAGTCGTGTGATTGGAAGTGGGTCTGTATCTCTCTGCTTAGTGGCAAAATGTATTGTCAGCTCATTTTCCAACCACCCCAACCTAACTTAAAGGGGGTGGAGGGAGGAAGCAGAACATAGATGCTGCTGGCTAGCATCCAGAATCCTCATATTAGAAAAAGGGTGAGCTGGGGCACAGCACAGCCATCTCTCGCCTAATAACTGAGGCTGGCAGCCAGCATTATGCAAAGCTCATTGGAAAGAGCAAAGCTTCCTTGGCAAAACAGTGATAAAGAATTAGAATTTTCTAAAAATAGTCATAAGAACTCAATGCAATGACCCAAACCTATCTTGGCATACATGGCAGAGTAAAAGAAGCTGGTTCCTACCAAAGATATGCAGAACCTAAATGATACAAAGAACTGAGAATGAACCAAAAGAGCAATTAATCTTGTGCCCAGTTTTATCCATGAATTTTAAGCATTTTTCTATATTTAGTTGAATGCATAGGCTATCTCTGTGATAAACTGCCCTTGTTAGCCACTAGGCAGGTACTTTTAGGGGCAATCACCCATCACTTATAAGTACATATATAAAATATATATATATATATATATATATATATAATTTCAGATAACACCTCTAGAAAGGAATCACAGGGCACAGGTTTAAACCAGCTAGTGCCATCCAGCCCCTCTTCTAGGTGACATATAGAAAATTTTGCTCATTATAATCTCATAATAAAGTTAAATTTGCCATTCCCATTCACCAGATTTGATTGTGCAATGTTTGAAGAAGCAGGATCTCCAACTGCACATGCTCAGGAATATACACACCTCTATATGAGATGACTTCTTTCTAATATAAATATTCATCAATTCCCCCAATAAAAGTTCCTTGCTTTCATTGTTCAAGGAGAGACATTGCTTTGTGAATTATTCCCAGTGCTCTCCTTACTTGCTGCCAGCAATAAATCTTTCTTTACTCTTTTATCTCCTGGTTGTGTTCATTGAGTTTGCACTCAGTAAAGGTGAACACATTGTGTTTGATTACAACTGTGCTTCTCATTGTACATGTAGGTTTATTCTTTCCCAACTACTATATAGATGTTCTTTGACCTAAAATGGGGTTATGTACTGATAAACCCATCATAAGTTGAAACTATTTAAAGTTGAAAGTGCATTTAATATACCTGACCTACTGTACTTCATAGCTCAGCAACACAGAGCACTGTGGAGTATCAGTTAAACACTGATCATGTGGCTGGCTGAAGGTAAAAGCTGGAAAAAATATCAAACTTCAAATGTTGAAGTATGGTTTCTACTGAATGTATATTGCTTTTGTGCCACTGTAAAGTTGAAAAATCATAGGTCCAATCATTGTAAGTCAGGGATGACTGTATTTACAGTCCTGATAAAGTTCTTAGTTAAAATATATGTTCTTTCAGATGTTGTTATAGACAGATACTTTGGCTGAGTGCAACTCTGTCAATACTAGTACAGATTCTGGTGCCCAGATAGCAATACCAGGGCTGTGATATGTTCTCTTTTTTTCCAAGAATACAGCCCTAACAATATTCCTGACTGGATTTATGTACATGTTTATGTAAATATATGTTAAGTTACTAGAGAAAAGTAAAGACATAGCTTTAGGAAGAATACCATATAATGACACTTTCTGTGGATATCACTAAGAAAAATCACTTTATTGCCAGGAAAACTCACATGGTAATATTGATCAGTTAGCAAACAACCCATTAAAACCTAATGTTGAAAGCTCTTTCAGGTGTATAAGATATTCAAGTTAACATTATTATTTTTAATTGTAATCCAGTGTGAAAATAGTTATATACACAAAAATTAGAAAGAAACACAAAACTGTAAAACTAATGGCTCAATTACAGGGTTACAATCAAGTTAGAAACATTTATTGATTCCATTGTCTAAGCAGGTTACAGGGGAATAATTGTGTAAGGCAGGCTTCACACTTTAAGGAAGCTGCAATATTATTGAGGAGATATGCTATATATCCAAGCATAAAATGAATGGGAGAAGGAAAGAAGATGACAGGAGGAAAACAGAATGGAAAGATGGATTTAGTATGGTGCCAGTGAGAGCCATTGAAGGTTTCTGAGCAGCAAAAGAATATAATGAAAAGGTTTTAGGAAGATTAATATGGAAGGCCAGTTTAGAGATAACCACTAAAAATGGGCAAGCCAGAGCTGTATCGGGAGATTTTTTTTTTTCTTGTATCCCTATCAATCAGACAGCCACCTTTGAAGTCTGCAGCCTTGAGGCAGCAGAGCCTTGGCCCCACACTGCTCTCACACTTGTTCACAAAAGCCAGTGCTAGTTCTTCTCTTTCTATTTCATTCTTCCTGTGTTCTCTAGCTCAAGGCTTTCCATTCCTGCCTGACTCTTCAAAATGCAACAGTGGAGGACTTGTGGATGGCATCCTGTCAATTTTATAGTAGCCCATAACAATGCAAATCCTCCAACATGGAATAAAATCTATGGAATCCTTGAGGGTAGATTACTGTGTCTTTCTCTGTTTGTCAAAAATCTGGAGGTCCCTGAACAAACCCTGTAACATTTTAGGTTTAGATATTATTATAGTGTTGAACCAGATTAGTCACATATTTGGAGAACAAAAGGGAATTTGGTGGGCCACCCTGGCTTCACCTATTTTTATAATTTTTTATAAGAAGATCTAAGATTTTTTGAATGAAGAAGAGCCATAGAAACTAGCCATGATATATTTTTTTAATTTAATCATCAGAAACTACCTAGGGATCTGGTAGAAGGGACAGTATCACCATTTTCTACTGGAATAACTTGAAACTACAGAAAGTGAAGTGGGCCCCTAAAGCAAGCTAATGAATGACGGAACAAGGCAAGAACTTGGCTATCCTATTTTGGGGGTACTTTATTAAATTTTTAAAACTGTAGCTCATGCTCTTTTAATATGATATTTGGGACATTCATCTAATAAAGACTGTTTGAGACTTTGTTTAATTTAGGAGGTTGTAAAATAATCTACAAGATAGGAGGCTGTCTTAATTTGAAATGAAAACTTTTTGAAAATAATATGGTTTGGGTCTAGCTCTAGGGTTATACTTCTTATTGGCAAGAACATAGATAAAATTACTAAGGGACTTCTACCCCTCTCTCTTGACAATGCCTTCTAGGAAATGTTTAGGTAATCTACAGAAGCAGCCTGTGTCCCATGCAAGGTTCTTTTTTTCCCCTCTCACTCTCTCTCTTTTTTTAGTATGCTTTGCCCATTTTCTATACATCCTCCTTCATGATTGCATCTCCATTGAAAAATTACTCCTATTAAACTAAATTTCTCTGTCACTGCAAGAGACATAAAATTAAAAACTATCTGTCTTTAATCATGCCAGGCTTCTTCCTTGTCTCCTCAGCTCCATTTATCAATAATTAATATATAAAGAAGACTGAAATCCATTTCAATTTCAAAGGCCCAAACGTTTCGCTGATTAATAAAAAATTGTGCTCACAAAGATGGACGGGCATGCCATGGCAAAATGATGAAGAACCCAGCATTAGCAGGGAATAGATTTGCAGAGCCACATATGCTGTGTGGTCAACCTAGACAAAAAAAGCCATGTGGAGGAACATTTGTGCAAGAAATACCACCCATCAAGCTCAATATCTCTGCCAAGAAGAATCCATGTCTGCAGTTCTCATCAAGGTAAAGCAGGACATGGATGTGGTTATTGGATTCCATTACAATACTCTTTACCATGACGACACACAAGCAAATGAAACTTTTAACAAGGTAGAGCCACACAGAACCATGGGCTCCAGACCCTCTCTCCACTAGCCAAATTATGTCTCCTGTACTTACATGGATCACATTTTTTCAAGCTAAAAATCAAGAGAAAGGACAGCAGTGGAATCCCAAGGAATACCAGAATTCATGGGATATTGTAGTCATTGATGCAGACAGCAAATCAAAATATTTGACACCAAGATAGTTTTCTGTACTTGCCTTATCTAATGTGAGATAATATTAGGGGCCAATTTGAGGCTTTGTTCTGCTGATCATATGTCTTCTTGATTGATATACTCGACCTACTCTTAGAAACAAAGGAGGATTGTATAGTTGTAGAATATTTTAATACAATTGTTGAAGTAAAATGTAAAGGATGACCATGTGTGACAGACAGGCCTATTACCCTTCTCTCTGCCATCTCTTCTCTCCTGTCTGTGCTATGAAGCTCCAAAAAAACCCTGGCCTATGCAATGGCAACCCTACTGCCAAGGCCCTGGGGAAACAACAGCAAAGATGATAGATGAGTCAGTGATTACAAGTCAATAACAATTTTGCAATTATATATTCTATAACCACATTAGAAACAATGTCATTAAGCCTCAATGGCAGGAAAAATTAATTAATTTAATTTTTAAAAATCTTCTTTGTTTGTCCAAAGTAAATACCCTGGGAAATTGCACAATGTCATTTGGTAATTACTATGGAACAATATAGGAATAGATCATGATTGGTGTCTAGCAAAACAACAATCACATTCTGCCTTCTAATTATGGTTGAGCTCTGGGGGAAACACAGCGAGCAGTGCTCCCTGCTGTTACACCACAGCAATAACACTCATTACCCCAGTAAATACTGTGGAATTGCACAGTAACACACAGGGGCTTCCCTGCTGCGAGGCTGTGGCAGAATCACTCATTAGGCTGGGAAGTACCGCTGGATCCTCTTTAATTACTTCCAAAATATATGATAACAGGCCACTGTTACAATGCAGTGACATCACTCAATACTTCTGTCCTCCTTTTTATTTTATTTTTTTTTAACATACTAAGAAACTCTGCAGTAGCCTTACTATAATGGTGATGCATTGTTAACTTATATGGATTTAATCACATAGATTTGTGTGCTTTTAGACTTATAAATACACAGGCTCCCAATGTGAAATGAGCACCAAGGAAAATATGCAGAACCACTGCTATCTTTCTAGCAATATCCTTTTTCTCACGTTACATTACCGAGTAGTAGCAACACTGTTGTAATCTTTCCTTTTTATTCTTGAAATTCGAGTGATAATTGCACGGTAGCCCTATGGAATCCAGGGTACTTGTAATTATATCCAGCTACCTAGGAACACAGCAATTTCAAACCTATTACCCACAGGTATCATTTATGTTTATTGCTCTCTTTATGCAGCCACTACTTTTACTATGAATTCCAAGAGCCTGGATGCTTCAGTGGGGCCCCATTGCCATGGGGAAACAGACAGAGGACAGAGCAGAGGAAGTATAGGAATCAGGGTGTGCTCCTTTTCAGGAGAATTAAATCTAAACCTTATTAGGGTCTCTCCAGTGTATTTTCAAGTGGAAAGAGTGGTTTGAGGTTTGTACTGTTTCTGGCACAATTTCAAGGTAAGACTCAAAGTTGGCTTCATGTTTGAAACTTCACTTTATGCACACCTGCCTCATGTGCCACAAATGTCTGCATCAAGGGTGAACTAATTTTTGATCATGACTTGCCATGGCAGGTGAATTAATGGCTCTTGGGACAGCAGTTTGAAAAAATAATTAAAGCTAGGTGTTGCTGTTTTCATGTGAAAGAAGAAAATAACTGCTATGCCAGTGTATTCATCACTTCGATTTGAACAATTTATTCTACACATCAGTACTTGGGGAGGTTGTGCATGCAGTTATTGAGTAGTCCATCCTCATTCCAAAAGAGCATGTGATGGATGGATGTTTTCCTCTCTGCGGTAATTGTTGGAGTTGATTTGTGATGCTATAGTTGCATAAGGAAGACCTAGTCTTAGACTTATGAATAATAATGTTGAATATGTACTGAATATGTAAGTCAAGTATTAGTTAACTATAATAATTTCTCAGCAAAATCACATGATGGGCCCATACATGAGTAAGGAAACTAAGCCTTGGAGAGGCTGAGCAACATGCTCAGGATCATTCAGCTAGAAAAATAGAGCAGTCGGGATTCAATGTGAGTCCATTCAGGCCTTAATGCTTGTCTTTTTACAGCACTACTAGGTAGCTTCTTTCACCTGCCTCCAACTCCATTTCTTTTGCCTTCTAGTTTTGTAATGTTTCCTAACAAACACAGAAAACTAGCTCAGAAGGTTAAAATTATGAAAAAAGCTTTCTTATAAAATTGATCTCCCTTATAGGAGAAAAACACTCAAGGCAATTAAAACCTATATTATTAATAGTTCTTGTCTGTTTTTCTCTTTGTACTATGTTAACAGACAGTTGAAGAAATAGGTAGATCCTGTTTATGCCCCAGACTGGGCTTTTGGTCTCATCTATCTTTCAGCACCAGATTCTTCTATGAAGGAAAAGTGCAAAGAGGAAGATGTAAATTTGGGACCTCTCAAGGTTGATTTTGGAATCTAATTACCTAATTTAAGTACTACACAGGTCAAGATATTCTTGATTCATAAATTAGTTAATTAAAGATCAAATATCTACTTTTTTGTGGCATAACATCTTTCTTGATAATTTTACACTTTTATTATGGAACTTTTTCTTTCAATAAATAAATAAGTTCCAATTTTGTGCGATTCACTTATTTTCTCAAAATGGAATATTAGAAACATATATCCCATGTTTTAATAAATAAGAAACAACAAAAATGCATACACATTACAAACACTTATCTTTCCCTTCCACACTCATCCTCCTTTTTAAAACCAATCACCTCTATGATGCTTTTACAACCTGACCAATTTTTCTAATAATTTTGAGATCTTCAGGGCATTCTAAATACTAATAGCTTGGGGCTAGATGTTTAGTATTAATGTCCACAGGGTACAAAGTCTTTTCCAGCTCATTAAACTTCGCTTTAATTAATCCTGCCACAACTTTATAAAAATGGTACACTTTGGTTCAGGCTGAAGCAGGCTGTTTAGGATTGATTTGCCTTTTCCTTAAGCCAATGGCATTTGTCCCTCTGATCCACTCCAGTCCCTGTTTTAACACAGCTTAAAAAATAAATCAAGAAAGAAAAATGTTCATAAAAAATGACACTCTAAAATACCATGGCTTCCAATAACTCTTACTACCATCAAACCAAGTAAACAAAAAATGTATTCATTTGACAGTGACTAGTCACAAAATAGGAAGTATATTCCATCCCTAAGTCAATATTGGGGAACAATCATAATAAACATTTGCACAGATTTCACAGTGTCAAAGCATTATCTCCCTCCTTTCAACTCTTACAGTGATCTTGAGACAGAGAATATTCTATGTCCAGTTAAAAGATGAGAAAATTGTGGTTCATAGGAATTAAGTGGCTTGCTTAAGTGTTATGCAAAGTTTATATAAGGAATCATAGCATGAACCCAAACATCTTGATTTCAACTCTGAATACAACTTAGATTCACATTCAGAAAAGGAGCAAGAGAATAAATTAACAGAATTTCCCTGATCTGTATGTATGAAAAAGGACATTCAATTTTTGGATTGAAAAGTCCAAGACTATTCTCAAACTCAAATTTCCATGGTCTTAAAATAATCATCCTAATACTCTGGCAGGGAGCCAATTTTGTCTTCTAAAATTTCCAGGCATCCCCAGCAGCAGATTCTGAACACACATTTTCTTGACTTATTGATGAACCATGCTCTTTCTCTTTCACTCCTTCTGCAGGACATTTCCCTGCATGGTGTCCTCTTTAGTTTACTACCTGTACAGTCAGGATACACTTGTTCTCCTACAGTGAGTTCAGGGGGATCCTGAATAACACAGCATACACTACAGGTAGACATCTGCATGTAAAATACAATGATTTATTTTGGCACTATTTAACAGACTAGTGTGGCTTTACTAGATATTTCCCTTTTGATTCACATGAAGTTCAAGCTACCATTGTCAGATTTCTCAGGTGGAATTCAAGCAACTAAGCTTTTCCTACTATTTGTTTGTCTTCCATCTCCTCTTATCAGCTGTAGTCAAACATCGACTATACACCACTCCAGCCTGTTTATTGATCCTACTCAAGTCATTACAATCTCCTGCAAAGAGCCTCTCTTTGGTGACCAAGGGCACATGTCGAAGAGAGACTCCTCTGCTCTGGACACACTAAGAATATATGAATAAAGAAAGCAGGATGGAAGTAAGTTTACAGAATACAAATAGACAAAGAAAAAACTAGAAATTGGTTGTCTTAAAGGTCAGGAAAAAGAACTGTGGGGAATGATGTTTATAATCATAAAGAAATTTATATCACTTAAAGAATTTGAAATTAAATTGTTGGCTAGAAAATATTGCTCAGTTTTCAGAGTAACAAAGTTTTAATAGTAGTGGATAGAATAAGCTATAAATTAAAAAAAATGGTTCATGATCAGCAAACTTAGTGTAACATTAGGAACTTATTTTCTATGGGAAGATTAAAAAGTAGCCAGAATTTTGTGAATTTTGAAATTCCCACAGATATCTTTGGCTACAAATGTCTTCCATGTCCTATATAGCATCCCCCTGACCTCATAGGGTCAAAATATTCTGAGTGTCCAAATCTTTGGAACAGGCGAATCTTCCTTGCTTCTGAGATCTGGAGCTCTGGTCATCTATTCAGGCTCCTGTCAGACAATGACACCCTACTCGCCAGAGACAACATAATCTCAGTAGAGGACTGGGTCCTGAGGTTAGAGAAAGAACAGCAATCATGAGGAAGTAAAAGCTCTGGAAATTCCATTCCAGTCTCACCAACACTCTGATGAGGAATTCCAGAAGCTAACACAATTAATTAAGCTTTCTCTCAGCCAAAAGGGAATGAAAATTCTGCCAGTGTTTTATTTCCCAATTTCTCTCCTCAGGGAACATATGTAGAAACGGTTTTGAAGTTGAGCTTTTATATATCTGAAGGACACAATTTGATTACAAACAGGGAGAAACATATGAAATATCAATTTTCATTATACCTGTCTTCAGTACACCTACCAAGGACCTTATAAAACTTTACAAAATATCATCTAACTCAACCATTAGTCATCTGATATTTCAGGTCACTGTTTCTAAGGGAAGGCTAAGAAGAATTTTTTTAGGTTTGTGAGAACAAATTCCTTTTCAGTTTCTTCTTCTAGATATCCAGACAACTTATGTCATCCTATAGACACGCATACACATGCACACGCACTAGCACATTGCAATTAGTTCTTCATTTGAGTTCCAGTATCCTCCTCTATCAAATGTGTTAACAGGGTTGGCCACATGATGATTTGTGAGCAGTGATGTATGTGTTAGGACTTCACAGAAGTGACATGAACTTCCCACCCAAAATTTAGTTCAGAACTTGAGACTGAAGATGCTACAGACACACATACAAAGGTGGATATGAAAAGGTTTATTATTCACAAGCTTTCTAGACTGCGAATGGCAGGTCCCAAACGAGTATAAAAATGGCTTGAGAGGGTAACTGGCTTTGGCTTTTCTTAGGTTGATTAGGGAGAGGAGCTGAGATTTAAGTTCTCTTGCATGAAGCAGGACTCATGTAGTTCAAAACTTCTTTCTGCTGGAATCAAAGGAGGTAGCCCCTAGACTTAGCTTGCCTAATGTGAGGCAGAAGAAGAAAGGGGGATGGTGGGGCTTCAAATCTGTCATCAGTCATAAGTATATTCATACTCTCTATTAATGTGTACACAGCATTCACCACATCCAATAAACTGTATTTTATTACCATTATTTTTAACCCAATTATCATGCCAATTTAATCCAATATCATGTCTATACCTTCTGCCTGGTTAGCCATAATGAGAAAAACATTTTTGGATTTCAATGGTAATCAGTATGATCAATACAGAATTTGAAAGATTGCTTGTGTGGCTAAATATGACAGAATAGTAGGAGCAGCTTGGAGTGACCTATCTAGCATCATAGTTATAAAGTGCAGTGGAGTTGGATTCTTAATACCTAGGCTTAAATCTCAGTTCTATTCCTTACGAGCCAGGCAATTCTCAACAGTGGCATACAGGTTCTGAAACTCATTTACTCAATGCAAGTAATGCCATCTACCAATTCCAGTGGATTGTTATAAACAATAATTGAAAGATAATACTATGGTTACTACAAAGCAATTGCTCAGTACTTACTAGATACTCAGTAAACAGTATTTGAATGTGATACAACCCATCAAACCACTAAACTATCCTGAGAGTATTTTATTTACAATATAAAGAAAAACATGGTACCCTCACCCATTACACAGGAACATGATACAAATCAAAATCTACAGGAAATTTTGTATCTGATGGCACTTTCTAAACAAAACGTGCGTATATATGAGATACTTCACTTATATATAAGTATTCAAGAAGAAATTTTGAAGATGGACTGTACGAGTCTTTTTTTTTTTCTTAATTTGGTACTAGGTACTTAAACCAGGGGTGCTTAACCACTGAGTCACATCTTCAGCCCTTTTTGTATTTTATTTAGAGTTAGGGTGTTGCTAATTTGCTTAGGGCCTTGCTAAGTTGTTGAGGCTGGCTTTCAATTCATGATCCTCCTGCCTCAGCCTCCAGAGTCACTGGGAGACTACAAGATTTATATATATATATTTTTTTTAATATTTAGTTGTAGATGGACACAATACCTTTATTTGTTTATTTGTTTATTTATTTTTATGGGGTGCTAAGGATTGAACCTAGTGCCTCACATATGGTAGGCAAAGTGCTCTGCCACTAAGCTCCAACCCCAGCCCAGAGACTGCAAGATTCTTGATAACATACAAACATACATGGCCCCACTTCAATGAAGAGTTCCTAAAACAGGTCTAGTTTTCATAAGATATTTATTAATTGTATTAGATGTGGAACATACTCTAAGACTCCATTTTTTTAAAAATTAGGGCCAAATAAGATTGATATACCTGATAAAACTAGGCATTTGCTCCCTCTCAGGCAAGAATCCCCATCTGTTGGTATAAGTTGACTTTTGAGATAACTTGCTCCCAGTAACCATACATTTTAAATCTCTATTTCAGTAAACAGTCTCAGAAGATTTATTGATTCACTCAAGTTTTCCTCAAGAGAAATGAATGAAGAAGAAGAAGGAGTTGTATTAGAAAGCAGGAAAGACAGGGAAACCAAGATGTAAGTGAATGAAAGTTAGAGAAGTCTATGGAAAAGAAATTAGAATGGTGAGCAGGGCTGACACATTACCCACACTGCTTAGATGAATTCTGAGGTGTCCAGATAATTAGCCAAACCTTTTAGAGAGACAAAAATACAGGTATTCTTTCCTTTCCTTTGTCTTCATGTCTCTCCAATGTAAAACTTCATTACAGCAATATCCATGCCCAGTATAGAGGGCTTTCAAGAGCTATCACACTAACCTGTATCATAGGACAGTGATGAACACAGAAGTAATCCACATGTCATGTTCTGTGACCTCCTAATGTCCATATACTAGGAAGCTGCCACACACCTTTATATGCTGCCAACACATGGGACCATGCTGTGTGCCTTACACCTCTCCTCTGCCTTCCTGTGCCAACTGGCATATTCAGCCAGGCATCCTGGGAATCATATGCTTATTTAGCCAAAGATAAATTTTGGCACTTAAGAAAAGAAATGACTTGGAATAAATACAGCTTGATCCCATTTTAAGAGGAAGATGTATTTATTTATACTCATTTTCTCTGACTATTTGGGAAATGAATAAGTTGGGTCATATAATGTGGAAAATTTAGTAATTAAACTCTCATCGACACAGAATGTCCTTGGCCTTTATCCACTTAGTTATATTTTTTGTTCAAGGATGAACCATATTATGGGATTTTGTGTTCACTGTTTTTCCTGTCCTATAAAAATTGGTTAATAGTGAAGTTGTCTTTAATTAAAAGGATGCATTCTGCCTTCCCAAATGGAGAATTCCATGAAGGGATAAACCAGCATTTTTTTTCTGTATTTCCCTATGCACAAGTTATACTTTTAATACTTACTAGGTACTCAAAAAATATTGTCATCAGACTGATTATATGACTGACTGCATAGATTTTTATTTTTCTTCAAAGTTAAATAGCATTCATATTTCAACAAGGGCTTGTTCTTCTGTAAATCACAGATTTAGAATCACAATTTACAACACCAGTGCTCACCTGCCAAAACAACTTCAAATTAAATAGCAACTTTTGTTACAATATTTTGGAGCCATATCTGGGAAATGCAACTGACACTGGCATAGAGCAGAAATGGTTTCGACAAGGCAAGAAAAGGCATATTGACTGACAGGAGCATGCTCTGTTGCCTTGACAAACAAGCAAGAATTCAGCCCCAATCTGTTGGAGTCTCAAGGCTCACAAACCTGCCAGATTGCCATCTTTGTGCTGAATGCAAAATAATCACAGTAGCTAGAAATGATAAATTGTGGATGGCTGCAGTGGGAAGCAACATATTTAATCAATCTCTTCTTTTCACTCTGCAGGTTCTAACCATGAAACATGCACTTCAAATAGGAGAGAATAGTTCCGCTTCTGGAAGTGAGCTTGCCTCACGCCACTATCAATGACCAATCTTACCCATCCCCCACCATGATGCACATTTAGGGTAAACTTCTTGATAGTATCCACATATGAGGCTTCAGTGACTCCCAAAGGTATATGAAGTGCCAACTTTTAAGCTTTCTAATTTCTTAAACCCATTCCAAACTGGCTTTGCCATCAGCATCCTAGCTGTCATCTGAGCTGTCAATGTTTACTGAGCTTTTGCAGGGTGCCAAGTACTGTGCTCAGCATCTATCTATCCTTCCTCAGCGGTTATCCTAGAGATAAAATTGAAAAGGGCATTAAA
Source organism: Marmota marmota marmota (assembly GCF_001458135.2). Classification (NCBI taxonomy): domain Eukaryota; kingdom Metazoa; phylum Chordata; class Mammalia; order Rodentia; family Sciuridae; genus Marmota; species Marmota marmota. The sequence continues at coordinate 2,585,162 of NW_025999968.1, read as the reverse complement.
TGTATAAAGCACAATATAAATTCAAGGCTTCAAGGTATTATTCCTGGAAACGTACAGTCATTTTTAATTCTCTCATTTAACTTGTCAGATCAAACAGCTATGATTTAACCATGGCTTTTTGAATAGTTATTTTTTTCTCTTAAATTTACCATTATATAAAGGACAAAGGAATAAATCTTCTATGAAAGTTACATTATAAAAAAAATTCACGGGCCCACAGTTTCAATTTGTTTTCTTCTTTCTGAATGTCTGTTGCTCTCATCTCATACTTTTCTTCCCCCTTTCTCTCCCTTCCTACACGTACACATACACACACACACACACACACACACACACACACACCTTCTTCTTTTCTTCTAATGGGTCATTTAAAAATGTTCATCACTCAGGCTGGCACTCGGGCTCAGTGGCAGAGCAATTACCATGCATGTGTGAAGTACTCGGTTCAATCCCCAGCACCACATTAAAGTAAAAAAATAGGATAAAGGCATGTTGTCCATATGAAACTACAAAAAAATTAAAATGTAGCTCATCACTGCTATCTTAAAATTTAATATTTCACAGATCTAATTAATCTATGCTGCCCTAAAAATATCTCAAACTCTCCCCATTTTGATATGACCATTGTCTCCCTTTATATGCTGCTGAAAGCTGACAATACTACTGGCTAGGAACTAGGGAACAATTCTAAAGTACATCACCTCCTTTTGAGACTACACCATGGAGTCATATGGAGAAGAGTTCTTCAGTCAAGTGTGTTACTTTCTTATCCTGGCACATGTCTTTATACTCCTCCTGGAGATCAACCTGTGCCTAGACTCATTCTCAGAATTTAGGGATATGCAGTTGTTATTTTTTCAATAAAATTTAAAATATGTGTGCAGTGAATACTGCTTAACATACTTATTTCATATCCGTTCCTATTTTTGTGATGCTAACTGTTTAGAATGTGCAAGACATTTTCACAGCAGATCTTTCAGAAGGCATCTCCTAGAAAGTTGATTTTCCCTTTTGTATTCACTTCCAAATAACGTTTTATTTTCAGAGACCTGTTTCAAATATTTATATTTTATATTTCTGTTCCATTTATCCTCAAATATCTGTATTATCTCTCATATTTTTATTCCTTTATCTACCACAAAAAAAACAATTTGTTAGTTTTCCTTCCTGAATGAAGGTTCAATAGATTCCTCTATCATGACATTGCAGAAGCCTAGAACTTGAAGGAACAGCAAGATATTCAGACAAGTATTGATAATGAGGAGCACAAACAGCAGAAGGGAACATAATAGTGATGTTAAAACCAGAAGCCTAATTTTTCTCAACTCTTGGTTAACTGCTATCATATCAGAGGGTTTCATCTCAAGTCCAGGATGCTAGTCTTTCCTCTCAGGTTCTTTGTTACAGAGGACAAGAAAATTTGCTCCAGACTTAGAAATCTCAAGTATTTGAAATAAAGGGAAGCCTCTTTTGGTGGTAATAACAACAACAACAACAACAATAATAATAATAATAATAATAATAATAACATAGTCCTGAGCTCAATACAGCTTCCATTTTATTTTAAGATTTTTTTAAGTTATCAAACCAAATCTCTCTCTAGGTAGCCTACTTGCTGTTATAATCAATGAGGCTCTGAGGCTCTGGACTTTGTGTTTTTGAAGACACACAGGAGAGCAGGCCCTTCATAGCAAGACTTCTCTGAAGTCGACAGGGCACTGTCTCATCTCTTCCTAAGGGAAACTCTTCCACTTTTTACTATTCCTCATCATCTCTCTTCTCTACTCCTATTTTAAATCCTATCCTTCTGAATGTCATCTACTTTCTACATTTCCTGTTGTCTCCAATAAAACAGATAAAATTTAGACACCTGTGCCTGAATCTGATAGCTTCATCTGAACTCTACATTCCTTTGTGTATTTTTGTGGATATAAAAGAAGACAAATAACCCTAGATGTGAAAAATCCTGTTGTTATTATTTCAGTTCACTTTGTCTCTGATTTCTTGCTGAAAGCTCCCAACATTGAGCCAACCCTTAGCAGCATGGATTTGGGCATGTAGTCATCATCTATTATTTGGTCTTATTTGTAAGGACTGTTTTGACACAAGTTTAAATACTATTACTTGTATCCCAAAATAAACCCATTAGCAATAAAAAGAGAAAAATTTTACTTTATCTGTCCCTATGAATACAAGGTTTTTGGTGTTTTGTTTTGTTTTGTTTTTTGTATTTTCAGCAAGGAATAAAAATTTCATAAAAAATTCAGCAAAATTAAGCAATAAACAGAGAAAGCTGTCAAAACATTTCAGGATATTCAGTGAAGGGCCATAAAACACAAAGGGCCTGAAGAAGACGACAAAGGAACCACAGTATTAAATTCTTCAGTTTTGAGATTTGCCATAAATTATCTGTGGGTCCAAGCCTAGGTTATGGAAGCATGCATTGAGGCTGATTTCGAGAACTCTGGTAACTGTCAGGCAAGGCCTTATCATCCCATGACACTGTACTCAGCAATAATCTTCCTCGTTCCAGACACTTCTGGATATATGTAGAAATTGGTGAAGACGCAAAAGGAGTAACATACAGAAGAAACCACACATTTTCCTGCTGCCACTCATTCCACACATAGTTGCTGGGCATCTTCTTTGTGCAGGAGTTATTTATTCTGTGAAACCATTGGAGGACCCAGGAGTGCTTTGAACTTGCTGCCCATTTGCATATATGAAATCACAAGGTTGCCATTTGTATGTCTGTTTTCCCACAAGTATGTATTTGCCTTGAGTATCTAAACCAAATTCCTTTATTTAATTTCCTTAGTCCCAACAACAGACTGGAATGAGACGATCCAGAATGGCTGCTAACAAAATGAGTGGCTTACAGATACACAGAAATGCATTATAAGTACATGTGTAGCCATCATCTTTGGTGATGGTTCCCCATCTCTTTGTGCTCCTCAGGTACCCTCCTTTGTGATGTGCTAAGCAGGATAGATCAAAAGACATGCATGTCTGTGTGCTTAATCCATTCATGTATGTAAGGACTCAACTTTGACACCAAGTTTCTTTAGAAGTTCATGATCAAATAATTTAAATCTTCAAAATTGATGTGATCTGAACAGAAATCTACCTCATGTCTGAACATTTTTTACTTTGTGTTTATTTCTGCAACCTAAGCTTTCTCACTATAGGACAACATTCTTAAATAGGGTCTTTTTACATAGGTTACTCTAATCTCTGTTGATTCATCAAATTTCCTGCCTGATTTAGGGCAGGATAAAGAAGCTAATGATAGAGATATTCATATACCAACTCTAACCTTATAAATTATGGTATCCAAATACAGGTGAAAATATCTTAAACTTTAATGAAAAATCAGCAGTAAAAGGTAATATAATTGGGAGAGTGTTACTACAATACCAGAGAAATTGTGTGATTTTCAGGAATGGAATGGGGTCTGGAAAGAATCATGCTTTAGAACCAAAACAACCATATTTAAAATCTGATTGTTCCCCTAAATAAGAAATTGTTGTGGTTTATTCTTTCTGCACATTAATTTTCTCATCTTACATGTCAATGATATATATTTTGAAAGAGTGCTGGATGACATTATAAACTATACAATATTATACTTGTTTCTTTTCTCCTCATCTCTGCAAATATGGGAAAGACAGACTGATAGAACTATGTGGAATAAATGACCACTATAATAATAAATGCTGCATCCAGCATTGAGTCATAAATACCATAAACTGCACTCTCTCCTTGATGAATTTCTAACTTTATGGAAACTATTTACTTTTACCATTTCATTTAAAATACATATTTTAAATGAATGAAGAAATTGATAACTCCTAGACACTTAGCAAAATACTACCTGGACAAATGTTATTCATGGTTCTTTACATACATACACAAAAAAATCTTTTGAAAGAATAACACATTTGCTTGAAAAGAAAAAAAATTGCTGTGACTTACCAAGATCTGACTGCCTTTTGTGTGTTATTTGTTGTTATGTCAAGGGACAAGGGCCATTCTAAGAGTGACAGGAAAAGATAATGTGTGAACATGAATAAAGAAATGAAGACAGTTGTTATGGAAACTGGTTTTCGCAGAATGAGGGATGAATGAGCTGACTTCTTAGTGCCTTCTCCCTATTTCCCCATTTCAAGCTGAAGGAGACCCGTGTTTTTAGACAATCACAAGGGTTATTAAAAATCCTCTATGGTATTTTTTAAGTTTTATTTTATGTTTAATTGAAAAGCAATGCTTGTATATAACTGTGGTGTACAATGCTGTGTTTCCATACACACATGGTAAAATGATCAAATCAGGGTAATTAGCATATCTATTACTTCGAACTTTTATTATTTCTTTGAGGTTAAAACATTCATAATCCTCTCTTTTAGCTATTTCATTTTATTTTATTTTTAGTACCAGGAACTGAACCCAGGGGGTATATAGCCACTGAACCCCATCCCCAGCCCTTTGGTGTTTTATTTTGAGATGGTCTTACTAAGTTGCTTAGTGCCTCATTAATTTGGTGAGGCTGGCTTTGAATTTGAAATCCTCCTGCCTCCGCCTCCCAAGTTGTTGGGATTACAGGCATGTGCCACCATGCCTGGCTCTTTTAGCTATTTTTAAGCAGATGATACAGGACTGGGGTTATAACTCAGAGGTAGAGCACTTTCTTGGCAAGTGTGACTCCCCGGATTCATTCTCCAGTACAACAACAATAAAATAAAATAAAATTAAAAGAATTATTATTAATTATTGTCTCCTTGTTGTGCAATAGATCATCAGAACTTCATCTTCCTAACTATGACTTGATACCTATTGACTAACATCTGCCTATATCACTAGTTTCCATCCTTTTTAGCTACCATTCTACTACTTCCATGAGTTTTAATTTTTTAGATTCCACATATAAGTGAGATCAAATGGTATTGTCTCTATGTGTCTGGCTTATTTCATTTAACATAATGTCCTCTAGGTTCATTCAACTGTTGCAAATGACAAAATTTTTTATGATTTTTTAAAAATCTTAGCAATGCTCTTGTATTTTGAGTGAAACCTAAATTGTGTTTTTTTTTGTATATTGACTTATGACCTAAGCCTTTTGATTGAACGGTTTGCAATGGACATGACTGCGAATGCTGATGAGTTGTAGCCTTTATATTAAGGAAGAAAATGTCCTCCAAACTTTTCTCATTGAACTGTGATGATATGGATTGGTGTAGTAAACAAAAAAAAAAAAAAAAGGATAGAATCCTGCTAGACTGTTAATATGGGTCCCAAGGGTTCAGGGAAAATTGTAGTAAAATATTAGATGAAGTATCTCTCAATCCAGGTTATAAGATTGGAGAAGAATGGATTTTGATTTCAAGTCTACCAAAGTATGAGATGTTGGTAAGAGCAACATTAAAAACTGGGGTCATTGCTCTTTGAACAGTATAGATAAGAGTGTGGAAATAGTCTGTGATTATAGCAGCCTCAAGAACAGCAGGAGATTCCACTAAATAAATGGCGACACTGGTTACTGGATCTAAAGAACCTTGCTGAACTCGGAGCTAGTTCTCTTCCTTGCCTGTATCCTATGGCAACAGCAGCTTCTCTGTAACCCTGGGAAAACAGAGACCTGACCTGGAATGGGTTGGAAATTGAATATCTGTTTATTTGAATGTGTGCTTGTTTCTTATCAAAGTCCCTTACAAGCTTTCCACCACTTCAGAGACTCAGCAGGTAAGAGGCAGGCTTGACTCCATTCTGTGCAAATGGAGCCAAATCAACCCAAACAGGAATAAACCAAGAGAGGTTCCTTTTCCCTTGCTATATCAGCCACCAGCACACTCCTCAGAGAGGAGGGGTATATGGTTTTAGGAAAACAAACTCTAACTCTAAGGATGGCCTCTGATGATTCCTACAGTTCATGAATGTTCTCCCACTATCCGTGGAGGGTGCCATTCAGAGGGTCCTCCCATTCCCTTCATTACTCTCAAGGTCATTGTTAACACTCATCTCCTTTCTCTTACCTTGATATGGTAGAGGAAATAGAGGACTGTTAAATTTTGTACCATATATCATTCAGAAAGATCTTGTTTTCTCTCGATATGATCACTACTAGATTATCTGATTAACAAAACTCCTGCCTCCCTTGGAGTCTAAGCACCAAATCATTCCGTGATTTATCTCTACATGTTTTTGTTGAAGCACCTTTATATAATGTTGTGACTCAGAAGGATAAAAAATAAATATTGTGTGATAATGGATAAAGTTGAAGACAGTGAAACCTGTGGTGCTGAGCTGAAAGAGGTCAGTTTTTATAAAGTGCAATAGAGAACAAGTTCATTTCATGTACATATTCCTGATGGCCAGATCATTCTATAGTAGAGCATAAATGAAACCAAATTCCCTCAGAGGCTACTGACTCTGGTGAACCTTCATATATATTACAGTTCAATATGACAATAATAAATCGGTAATAATAAATGTTGGCCTTTGGCCTTCCACAGCTATTTATTTTAGCTACTTCATTGTTGCATGAGGTATGTCCCTGTGTGTGTGTGTGTGTGCGTGTGTGTGTGTGTGTGTGTGTGTGTGTGAGGGTGGGCTGCTATTCTCTTGCATTTTCTGGCAGTCGTTTGTAATCAGTGGGTCTGTCAAACCCAATGCTTCAGTTTCATAACTGTAATTGGATTGTCTGACTTCCTGTTCAATTGGTACATGCTTCTTTTTATTTCTCTTTTTTTTAAAAAAATCAATAAATGGTTTGTGGTACCTTTAATAGAGAGGAATCAGGTTTTGTCATATTATGGAGTTGACATTTTCAACATTTATCCAGCCAAAAGGACCATTGGGTCTGTCAGGCTCAATGCATAGGTTTTGAATTAATTGAATCGTCTGGTACTAGGGATGTATAATAATGTGAACACATTTCAGGATGGAAATCAAAGAGCTCTATCAGGCACTGAACTTCACAAATATGTATAGAAACAAGTTTTCCTTCTTTTTTCTTCTCTTCACAAACCCCTTACCCAATGATTAAATTGTAGGAAACGCAAATAACTTTAAGCTTGAGATAGATGTTGAAACTAAAATACTATGGATTGGATGTGCATATACACTTATATGAATGTGTATATACAGCTCATAAATTTATATACATTATAACAACTTTGTAGATAATCACATATATTCATACATGCACATATGAAATGAAGAAATGAGTCAGTATATGTTTCTTTGTATTTAAGAGTAGACAATATTTAATGCAATTCTATTCTACATTCTGCATCTATAGTACTGTGTTAGGAGATAAAGTTGCAAATAAGAATAAGATAGAGTACCCACCACCAAAAGTCCTGACGGAGAAAAAATGCAATCAGTAAATTCACATCTCTCAGCTTTTGATTAACAGATTAGAACCTTTTAGGTTTATACTACTGGTTCTATATTGACCTGAAAAAAATACACTGAAAAATAATATAGGATAGTGACTATAGACTTGGGGCTACCTGCTTAACATGAGATTCATTCCACATTTTATTGCTAAGTATTCATTTTGCAAGAGAAAGAAGTTTTCCACCACACAGAGAGCATTATCAATTGCTACCATCTTCCTCTGAAGCAATTACTATTCACTACTGCTGGAGGCAGAATCTATACTGAGTGGGCCACTGGTTTGTTCCATTGAGAGAGTTTTTGAGTTTCAGTGAACATATACATTTGGAATATAAAAGAAAAAATACTATCCATATAGTTATATCAATATAGTTAATGTTTGGGACAGCATTTAACTGATTGATATGCAGGATTTACCATTTCATTTTTTTATTTAATGTCTTGGCTAAACATGAGATGTGGAAATTCATGAATATGAAAAGAAGGAAGTTTTCCAAGTCAGAAATATTTTCTTTTAAAAAATGCACTGCTACCTAACTTCATGTGGAAGTCAGATTTCTACATTTCATGTGGATGAATCATAGAATGTGGAGGAGTTGAATTATAAGATTGCATAGCATAGCGGTATCTTCAGGGCTCCAACATACGGAAGGTTGGTTTGTACCACTGGTTTTCTCTCTCCCCTACATCTATTGGCTTCATCCTTTCAGAATATAATCTCCCTCTGTATTGGCTTCATCCTTTTAGAATATAAATATTCAAAAACCTGTTTTGAAAAAGAATGCATCCTCACATCTACCTTCTTCTGTCTTCTCTCTTCCTTCTTTTCATGGAGAAGCTACTTGAATAAGTATCCTGTACTCCCTTCCCCAATTCCATATCTCCAGCTTGCTGGACAAGCTGCCTTACAACCTGAGAGTCCCACTTGTTTGCTCTTCTGTAAAGCTATATTTGCTTTCATCTCAACGGCTTTCATTCGTCTGAAGACTTCTTGTAAGCTCTGATTGTAAAAGCAAGGAAAAACTCCATCTCTTCAAATGTGAAGAGATAGCTGAACTATCTAGATTAGATCTTTATTTTAGAAAAATAAATCCCTAGACAGTGGTCCATTTAATTTCATTATACTAATTTTGTTTAGTTGCAAGAATAATGGCCATTTTTTGAATTATTTGGGTCAAAGATGTATCATTATTTTTGTAGAACAAAAACTTGTTACATATCAGTAATTTTATATGGCTAGACTTAAATAAAATTACATTTTCTATGAATACTTTGATGAACACACAGATATACTCTGGAAGGAACCTTGCCTCCATTTTTGATGAAACAATTGATACAGGGCAGTGTCCACAGTGGCAAAAGCTTTTGACACTGAAGATGGGAAAGTATTGAGAAGATGTTCCTTTGAGTTCTGTGGGGGAAAAAATTCCTTGTTTAATAAATTTAGAGGTACATTGTGAACAAAATCTTCTTCTTGAAGACTGACTAAGACCATAACTACTTTCATCACAAAGCTCTGAAATATTCTGCAGCAGATGAAGTCATTTACTTAAACAAATTTTGGGGGGAATACTATGATAGACCATAAAATATTCTTTCTAATCAAATGCCCATCAACATGTTGGAGGATAGATATTTTTGTATTTCTTGTAATTCCATTTGGAAAACCTGCACCAGACTTGAAGATTCTTATTACAGACCAAGAGTTTACACAGGTCCTTACCCACATAGGGTTAACTTTCCAAACCAAAAATGCCAGTTTAGACACACAGTTTGTAATCTAGATCTCATCCGATGCATGCAGTTTTAGAGGAAATTATATCTAGTCTCCTCATCCACAAACTGGCATTTCATAAGATAAGCTATGCACTCTGAGTTTGAATAAATTCAGATGTTTCCTTTAGAATACATCACAGCTAGGGCATAAGATTCTGAACACTGTGACATTATCCTTCCTTAAGAGGTATATTTCTGTCTTCTCAAGTTAAGTTGCTGTTTTGTTCTACATGTATCTGTAATAATTGCCTATGATTGCTGGAATGAGCAGCATGAGGGAGCCTGTTTCATTTTCCCCGAACTTATTTTTAAGCAACCAATGTGGAAGCTTGTAGCCCGTGGTGCCTCCATGAACATTATCAGGGAATATCAATAAATCTAAATCCATAGCCAACAATGATTACCTTCTTTATTCTGGCAGGGACGGTGGCATTATTTAGATACAATTGTAGAGCAAGTAACAAAATAGCTTCTAAGATACTCAAGTTTCTAGGTTCCTAATGTTAATATAATAGGGTATGAAATCGCCACCACAAATGGTTTGCAGCTATGTGTGAAGAGGGCGCAGGGATTGGGGTTGCCACTCATGTCAAAGCCAAATCCTCCATCCTACTCTCAGAATGCTTCCCTCTCTAATACCTCTCAGGTTGGTTAGTACCACTGGTTTCTCTCTCCCCTACATCTATTGGCTTCATCCTTTCAGAATATAATCTCCCTCTGTATTGGCTTCATCCTTTCAGAATATAAACAGTTGTAAACCTGTTTTGAAAAAGAATGCATCCTCACATCCACCTTCTTCTGTCTTCTCTCTTCCTTTTTTTTCATAGAGAAGCTACTTAAATACGTATCCTATACTCCCTTCCCCAATTCCATATCTCCAATGTGAAGCTCTACCTTCCACAATGGATAAACTCATCTTTAAGGAGAAGAATCTCATGTGATATGGAGTTTCTCTTACCTCTCCCTATACTTCTTCCACCTCTCTCTTGATATTTGAAGCTGTACCTCCATGCCGGATTCCCCTTTTACTTTAACTTTTCTCTGTTATATCCTTGGTACCCAACGCTGTTATGTTATTCATGTCTGTTTCTCTTGATGAGAGACAGCCTGTGTTTTAATCACCTTTTTACCCCAGCATCCAGCATAGTGATTCAGGGAAATAGTAATAGGGACTTAATAATGCCTAAAACCATCCAACCTTTGGTTCTAAAACATTAAAAATAGAATTGCCAAATAATCCAGCATTCTCACTACTAGGTATACATCCAAAAAATTAATACTGAAGAAATATCTATACTCCCAGATTTATAGTAATACTATTTACAATGACAAGATATAGAATCTATCAAAATGTCCATCAATGTATAAATGAATTTTAAAAATGTGATATATGTACACAATAGAATACTTATAAGCCATTTAAGGAAGCCCAAATTTTGCCTTTTGTGACAACATGGATGAAATTGAAAGTCATTATATTAGGTGAAACAAGCCATGAATAGAAAAACAAATACCATGTGATCTCACTTATGTGAAATCTAAGAAAGTTGATCTCATAGAAGTAGAAAGTATAATGATGGTTACCAGAGGCTGGATCATTAGCAAACTAGGGGAATGGGAGACATTGATCAAAGGATATATAATTATAGTTAAGAGGAATAAATTTCAAGAGATCTATTATACAGCAAGGAATTATATTTAATGATGTTATATTCTTGAAATATATAAAAAGAATAGATGCTATGTAGTCTCACCCCAAACTGATAACTATGTGAGTTAATGCTAACTAACCTAGTTTTAATCATTCTACAGTGGACATATACTTTATAACATCACACTGGGTCAAATTTATAAAGCCAGCATGGAGGAAAAGAAATAGAAAAAAAGCTTGCTGTTTGCAAATGTTCTATGCATCTTGTGCTGTGAACCTCTGATAAATGCAGTGGTGTTATCCAATTAACTTTCTAGCACTCAGGAGAGAGCCTTATGGGTTCTGCCAACTCACCATTGACTAATCTTAATTGTCTTTTGACCTATGCTAGTTGCATTGAGGGTAGGGGGACTGTTAGCAGAGCAGCAATTTAAAATATTAACATTATATAACATATGGATTACATAAAGGAAATCTGAACTCTTCCCCCCCGCCAAAAGAAAACAGAAGCTAATAAAGTATAGGCACTATGACTTTGTTTTTTATATCTCAAAATGTTTTAGAGCATTTTTTTTTCTCTCTCTGGTGAACCTGACTGATATTTAATGTGTCCTATTACAGAATCCTTATTTATATTATCTGAATAATGTGTTTATCCTTTTATAGCCTGAAGAACATTAATAAGTTAATGTATACACATTAATTATCAAATTAGCATTTAATGTGTGTATAAGAAAGCCCTCCATTGATTGACACCTACTACCAAATAATACAATCACACTTGAATTCTCTATCAGACCCTAGTTCCTATCTCTGCTCTTGGCTACTTTAAGATGCTATTTCTAAATAGTCCCCTTTAGTGGCTCTTCAAGTCACTTCAGAGGTGCAGCTCATTCAGGAAAGCCGCTCTACCAGGATCCTCATTACCCCAGAGCCATCAGCGCTATTTCTGTTGGGATCTAAAAGAGCAGACCTCCTACAATAGAGGCCCCATAGCAGTAGGACAGAATGGGTAGCACTGACTCCCAAATCAGCACCTAAGTTGGTGAAGTTCCTCACTCCCTCAAAGCACACTGTAGTGCCAGTGTACACTGTTCTGAACAGACATTGTAGCAGAACAATAGTAGTATTAGCAAAGATACCTCATCAAAGCTCATTTCACAGTTATATCAGTTATGTATGAGCAATATTTAACCAGTTTTCTGGCCTACAGATTTAGGTTCTGTTTGTCATCAATAATGAGGGAATGAGGATTCATACCAGCAGAGAAACATTCCCACCTCTGCCATAGTATCCTGAATGGAAGAAATGACTAATGATCATTTCTTTTGGATTTTATAGGGACTGATTAACAGATATGACCGACCTTCCTGATTTAAGAAGGTTTTCTTCAGGTTGAAATAACGAATCCCACATTTGAAAATGCATATCATTCCAGCTTCCAGATTTCTGCTAAATTATTAGAATGAAAGTCAGTTCCCCAAAGCTAAAGGGGTCCCATCATTATGTACAACTGTAATGCACCAATAAAAAAATGTAAGAAAAAAAAAAAGCTAAAGGGTGACTCAAGTAATTTAGGTAAACCACACACTTTATCTCAAACCCAGCCTTTTTCAGTAAATGATGTTTTGGATTTAAATTCTCTGGATAATTTCTCTAGTTCTCCTCTCTGTTATGCGTACATCAAAGTGTAATGACTTGGCCTGGGACAATTGAGAAATTAATAACCGAAGCAAGGGCTTAAGAAATCCATAGTAATGACACAAATGAGACCTATCAAATTAGAAAACCAAAATGAAAACACACTAAACACTTCAAAATTTAATTAGAAAAATTTCCAAGTTCAGACCACACTGAGGCCATTTCATACCAGCACTCTATATTGGAACCTGAAAAAGAGTCATTATGGTGGAATTCGACCTTGGGGAGGAGGGAAGATGTGCTCACTGCCTGCCTTCCTCCATCTGCCTCTGAAGGCTCACCACCAACATTTTATAAAGGCTGATTCAAGGTAGGCATCTCTTCAGTTTAACCTTCACAAGAGACAAAAGTCAACCTTTTATTTCTCCCAATAGTGATATTGCAATTGACTGGAGCCTACTCACCATAAACCATTCGAAAATATTTTTCAAATTAATGCACAAACTATGCATTATAAATTGCCTGTTGATCTCTTTGAACCATTCCCATTGACTTTTAAATCTAATACTGTATATCATCAGATGAGAATCACTTTTCTCCCTTGCAACTTTGCGGGAATGGGGGTGGTTCAGAGTTGTATCTGTTTAGAATGGATCATCTTTCTTTTCTATAGCCTTTTTCATAAAATTGTATATCCTCCAAACACTAAAAGTGTCAATAATACAGAGAGTACAAAGGATGAATTATAAAAAACACAGGAAAAAGACAAGTTGTCCATCCTATATGAAATTTGTATGGTGCCTAACTCGGAAGACTGTATATGCTTTGCATCTTAAAATTTAACTTACTTCATTTATTGTAGAATTTTACCCATTTTATTACTTATACATTTATTCTCAAGTTATATCTGTATGTTGACCAACATTGCCATCAATCACAATCTTATCAGCGATGAAGCTGGGCAAACTGAATTCTCTACAAAATCACATAATAAATACAATTACTAAAAACTCAAGTCCCATGAGGCCATTTAACATAATCCCAAAGATAATCACTGGAGTTATTAGGGGGTTTATATGGCAGGATAAGATGTATCCATATTTGTCTGCCAAACCAGATTTCTATTTTGTATAATTTTTTACCAGAAATATATATTTACAAAATAATTATGGAAAACTTTTTGGTTGAATTCTATTAAGATCTGCCTATGTATTTGCATTAAAGTTTGTTTGCCTCCTGAACCAAACCTGCAGTCTTTGGCACTCTGTAATTAAGAGTCTCCTTTATTAATGGGAAAATTCTTTCCTACTTTTGTATTAGCTAATCCTAAAATTTTCCCTCTCACTACCTGCTGTTAATGCTTATTCTTTCATCTCATAATATCCTGCAAAAGTTTAGTTTGCTAAAGAAAAAGAACTTTACACAGGTCCCTCCTTATCTGTGGTTTCATTTCCTCAGTCCTAGTTACTTATCATCAATTATGGTTCAAAAATATTAAATGAAAAATTTCAGAAATGAACAATTTGTAAGTTTTAAATTATACTCCATTTGAGTGGTGTGATGAAATCTTGCATCATCCCAGTCTGTTCTGTCAAGAGGATGAATCATCCCTTTGTCCAGCATACCCACCCTGTACACATCACCTGTAGGTGCCCAGGTTTTCAGAATGACTGTCACAGTATTTCTGTGCTTGTGTTTAAATAATATTTACTTAAGATTCCGAAGCACAAGAGTAGTACTGCTGGTGATCTTACTATGGCATATTGGCATATAATTGATTATTTTATTAGGAGAGGATGATCATCCCAAATCTGAAAACTTAAATCTGGAATGCTCCAAAATCTGAAATTTTTGAGCTCACACCTGACACCAAAAGTGGACCATCCCACCCCTGATTCATGTGATGGGTCACAGTCAAATCACAGGTACACTAAAAACATTGTCTACAGTTATTTCTAGTCTACGTGTGTAAAGTATATATGAAATATTTATGAATTTCTCATTTCACTTTGGGTCCCATTCCCAATATGTCTTATTATATTAATGTAAATTAAAAAATCCCAAATCTGAAAAACTTCTGATTATAGGCACTTTAGGAAAAGAATATTCAACCTCTAGTTATTGTTGTTAATCTCTTACTGTGCCTAACCTATAAATTGAACTTTATCAAAGATACGTATATATAAAAAATTATATGGATATAATGCTATATGTACATGTTTTTAGGCCTTTGCTAGGGCTCTTGAACTCTTATTCCTGGAGGAGAACTATAATTTTAAAAAGATGCTAATATTTTTTTTTCTTTTTCTCTTCCTTTGGAGAAATGGACTCATGCGACCTAGGAAGCTATGTTTCTTTGGGACATGTATCACTTTAAAATGCAATGCTAATTTGGAGTCCAAATCTCTTATTTCTTGGTTCCTGTGCTCATTTCTTATCATCATAAACAAGGTGAAAATGTTGAATGGGAGAGAGATACTTAATATGGGATGAGGTCAGATAAAGACCAACCAGAGGCTTCTTGAGGAAGGCCAAGTCACTAGGCCTGTCCACAGACCTGAAGAAATCCTCTGCCCAGAAAGAAAATCTCATCTACTGGGCAGAGGTAGCTAATAAGAGCATCAGAAACTGCTATTATGGACACTATAAGACCCTTTCCTGAGCTATAATGCCAATAAAGGTATTTCTGTCCCATTTACAGATGAAGAACTTTATGTACTTTTGCAAAGTTTGCATATTTTCTGGGAGGAACTGGCATTCCCACATTTCAAAACTCCCTCAAGCACTATAGATACACATAAACCTTGATCATGTACACAGAAAGATGCACACAGACACACACTCATACAACAGCACAGTCTCCTGGTAGAGAGAGCAAACCTTCGATTGGATGGGTATAGTAGGACATGAGTAGAAATGCAACACTAAGCGATTTATTTATTACCGAGTAGAAATATATTACTGTCCATTTTCCTAGTGAGATATTTCAATTATAAAGAACAAAAATCCCTCATGGAGAAAAACGTAGTTGTGACAGTCTATGAAAAACTGCGAGTGAATCCCAGGGGTGAAAATGCACTTCTTCCCTACTCAACTCCATGACATTAGCTCTGTGTATGTCACACCTCAAGGAAGAAGAGAAAGATTGGGATAGCTCTGGAAGGCCAGATCCTACCATGTGGTTTGGAGGAACAATGGAAGACACAATTCCATGAGACAGTTCATAACCCAGGGTGGGGTTCTCTCCGTCTGCTCTGCCTCATGGACTTCTCTGCATGGTTGGTTAACTAGAGCTGCAGACCCCAGATTAGCCAAGATGGTAGTCATCACTGAGTGTCCCTCAGGTGCTGGCCAGAACCCAGGCTTTTTCCTCTGAAGACCCAGAAAAGCTAGGAAGGATGCTGATTGAGCTACAGACATCTTGGGATAGAAAGAATAGGGTTTCCAAATTCAATATAAGAACATCTTTCTCCCTTCTAGGCCTTTCTTCCATCAAATCAATAGGGATCAAATTAATAAAGCTGTGGCTTTTTGACGTTAGTCGATTATAGAAAGACAAGCTGGAGTGACGGGTAAACAATAGCAAAGGAATGAGTTTCCATAAACACTTATTTATTTATGAAGAGTATGTGGCATGCAGAATTAATAAATCTGTAGTCATTGTTCTTTTTTGAAGTTTGTAACCTGTCATCGTAGGTTAAATAACTGTCAAGAGAACTCATACTTGTGATATTTTAAATAGGAGCTGAAATTGGAGTTTCCCTAAGGCAAATGGAGGTTTTTAAACATGACTTATTTTTTTCCCCTCAAAAAGTTTTATTTAAGTGAACAAAAGAAATCAGTGTAAGTGTTCTGCTTGTAAAAAGGGATCCGAAATGGGAATGGAGCTGAGGCATGCAAGGAGAAAAGTCAAGTTATGTGGCTATATTCTATGTGAGCTATTATTACGTATTTTCATCTCCCTGCAGGTGAATCTAGTTTATTTTATTTTGTTTTATTCTACAAATTCAATTGTTTCCTGACAATAAACATTTTTATTTAGCTGATCTTTGGAAATTCCACATAACCATATTTAGGGATATAGTCTTTGACATCTTTTCTTTCTTCCATTTAATCTTCTATCCTCTAAACAGTGTTCTCTTACACAATTTGCTTTTAATATTTACTATCTTCCTATCATTCTCTTTATCTATTTTTTAAATGTATGTGTGTTGTAGGGGGATGTGTCAGGGATCTTTTCTATTTTTATCAGTTCTAGTGACAAACATGTTTCATGTTTTTGTTTCCTTGTTTCAGTTATAGCTTTTCTTTTCTTTTTTCTTTTCCTTTTTTCTTTCTTTCTTTCTTTCTTTCTTCCTTTCTTTCTTCCTTTCTTTGTTTCTTTCTTCTTTCTTTCTTTCTTTGTTTGTTTCTTTCTTCTTTCTTTCTTTCTTTGTTTTTGGAAACAGCTTTACTGAGGTATACTTACAGGCTGAGAAACTCATCCACCGTTAATTGTACAACTCAGTAATTTCTGGTGTATTTACACTTACAGATTTGCCCCCCATCTGCCTTTCATATACTGAAACCCTAGTCCCTAATGTGGTGGAATTTAGAGATGGACCCTTTGGGAGGTAATTAGATTTTGGTGAGGTCATGAGCATGATAATGTACAAATAGAGATACCAGAGAGCTTGCTCTTCCTCCCTGCCAGGTGAGGACACAGTGAGAAGGGGGCCATCAGCAAGCTAGGAAGAGAAAGCTCACCAGAATCCAAACATACTGGCATACTGATCTTGCCCTTCCTAGCTTCCAGAACTATGGGAAATGAATTTCTGTTGTTGGCAGCCTGAGAAGACTAATTCAACCACATCTGAATTTTAGAACATTTCTATCACCCCAGTAAGAAACTCCTTAGCCACTAGCTATCACTCCCCATTCCTAGCCCTAACTCTTTGTGGATTTTTTGTTGTTGTTGTTTTTGTTACTACTGAGGATTGAACCCAGGGGCCCTTCATTGCTGAGCTATGTCCCCAGGCCTTTTTATTTTTATTTTGAGACAGGATCTCACTAAGTTGCTAAGGCTGACCTCTAACTTGTGATCCTCCTGCCTAGGCCTCCTGAGTTGCTGGGATTACAGGCATGTGCTGCCAAGCCCAGCCCATTTTAATTTAAGTTTGAAATTCAGTGGCATTGAGTACAATCTTATTGTTGTACAACTAATCACTATCCATCTGCAGAAGTCTTTTTTTCATCTTTCCAAACAAACTCTGTACTCACTAAACACTAATTTTCATTTCCCCCTGTCAGCACCTGGAACCCACCATTCTACTTCCTCTCCCCATAAATTTGTGTGCTCTAGGTGTCTCAGATGAGTGGACTCCTACCATATTCATCCCTTTGTGACTGACCTATTTCAATTAGCACCCTGTTTTCAAGGTTCATCCATGATATAACATGTTTAGAGTACCATTCCTTATTAAGGCTGATTCATGTTTCATTTTATGTATACATCATATCTTGTTTATCTTTTCATCCATCAATGGACATGGGTTGCTTCCACCTCTTGGCTGTTGTGAATTCTGCTGTATGGACTGAGCATCTGTGGGTGTTCAGGTCTTTGTCATCAGTTCTTCTGGACATACACCCAGAAGGAGAGTTGCTGAATAGTATGGGGTTCTTTTTAAAATTGTTGACAGAATTCCTTACTGTTTTCCATGTTGGTTGTGCTGTTTTTCAATCTTACTAACATAACACTGCATAAGTACCCATGGCTCTACATTCTTGCCAACAGTTGTTATTTTCTGGATTTTTTGACACCGACCATACAAATGGGTATGAGGTGATATTTCATTGTGGTTTTTAAAATAATTTTTAAATTTGTTCTGATTAGTTATACATGACAGTAGAATGCATTTTGACACATCATACATAAATGGAGTATAACTTCTCATTCTTCTGGTTGTACATGATGTAGAGTTAGTTATACAGTCATGTAATCATATATGCACATAGGGTAATAATGTCTGCTTCATTCTATCCTTCCTATCTCCATACTCCCTGCCCTCCCTTCACTTCCTCTGTCTAATCCAAGGTACCTCTATGCCTCTGTACTTCATATTGCTGCTTGCTGTCCTCACATAAAAAAACAAAACCAAACAAACAGAACAAATTTTCTTGCATGCATGTAGGTCTGGGTTCAAACCCTAGTGCCACAAAAACAAAAAACAAAAATCCCCAAAGCACATAAAACCAAAATGAATACCTTTCATCTTTTCTTCCCCTCTACAACTTTATTTTTTTTTCTTTCCATATTTATCTTTCCCATTCCCTGTATCTCCATTAACTTAAACATTTTTAGAAAAGCAAAAGGAACAGGAAACTTGAAAATTTCCAAGTCAAAAGGAAAATAGAAAACTCAGGCACACCTTGGCAGGGGCTGAATCCATCTCTGAATCTCATTTTTAAGTGAGTTCAAAAAGGGAGAGGATGCAAGAGAATCTGTGCTGGCCTGTGTGTCATTTAAATTAGGGAACTTGAACAGTGAATGAGCTGCTCCCATGAGTAGTCATCTGAGATGCATCACTGATAAGGACAATTAGGTGGTTTCTACTCTTTATTTAAAAAAAAGTATAGTGGCAAGTCATTTCACACCAGCAGATAAGCAAGTCCAAGGGAAGAGATAATCATTCAGGCTTTATCATTCCAATTTTATCCAACTTATTTACACTGTCCTGAAAATTAGAGGATCCCTGAATAAAAGGTCTCCTTTCTCTCTCTCTCTCTCTCTCTCTCTCTCTCTCTCTCTCTCTCTCTCTC
>NW_025999968.1:2560996-2565880 GCF_001458135.2 Marmota marmota marmota | reverse complement strand
CTCTCTCTCTCTCTCTCTCTCTCTCTCTCTCTCTCTCTCTCTCTCTCTCTCTCCAATCATATACTTAGATGAGTGTGTATATATAGTTTCCCATTCTGTGCCCTCTGTGTTTGAATCATTTTCAGACTTTTGTTTCCAGTTTCTTTAAGGCACCTCATGTCTCATGCAGATATACAGGTGCTATCTTGTGTGAAATCCATGACTTCTAGTTTTTACATAATCAAATAATGTTCTTATATTTCCCCCCAAATAACACCTCCCCTCACTCTCTCTCACCTAACATTAACAATACTTAAAAGAGAACATTCAATGTCTAGTCACGTCTCCTCTTTACTTCATTGTACATACCTTCTGTGTACGTGTGTGTGTCTATATACCACAGTTACACATTTTACTAAGCACAACAGTACCAATGAAATACCTTTAGATGGAAAGAAAGGGTGATTTTTATGATTCTAATACACTATGCTATCAATGAGGTGAAAAAACCCAAAGATCATGTTGCTGTGACAAACAGCCAGTGGGATGAAAGTTCCACGATAACTTGCCATCCTGTCACTCCATTGCTCCGTGGGGAAGATCTGGTAACTGCTAAACAAAAACCAGCAGGCATTTATGATGTCCTCGGGGCTTTGAAATAAAGAGGGCAACCCTGTTAGACAAGTTTCCTGCTTTTTGTTATCATTGAGATAATATATATTTTAAAATCTACGAATCATTACTTGAATAAAATATTGAATAAATATGAAATACTCTAGACTCCCCCTGTTATGGTTTAGATATTAGGTGACCCTCTCAAAACTCATGTGAGACAATGCAAGGTTTAGAAGAGAAATGATCGGATTATGAGAGCCCTTACCCCATTCGCTGAATTGATCCTCTGATGAGATTAACTGATTGGTGACTGGAGACAGGTAGGGTGTTGCTGGAGGAGGTGGGTCACTGGGGGCGTGCCTTTTGGACATCTATTTTGTGTCTGGTGAGTGGAGTCTCTCTCTCCTTTCTGAGCCACATTCTTCTGCCAGGATGTTCTGCCTCATCTCAAGCACCAAGAAATTGAGCCAGCTGTCTATGGACTGAGACCTCTGAAACTGTGAGACCCTGGATAAACTTTTCTTCCTCTAAAATTGTTCTTGTGAGGTCTTTTAATCACAGCAGCAAAAAAGCTAATCAAAACATCCCCTGACTTCTGTCCCAAGCCACCCAATATGACCAGTTGCCCTTCCTCTTACCTTTGGCTATTTCCTGTACAGCAGAATACCAACCCGGTAAAGCATTTTGTTATCATATTTTCCCATAGTTGGAGAGCCATTATGTTACTCTGATTTTGAGAAATTCAAAAGCATTACCTTTGAGCAACAATTAATATCTATTTCTAGTCCATTATTCCGTCTCAGGGCAGGCAGCGGTATTTCACAGGCTCTTAAACAGGATATGGATATCCCATCAAATATCAGTGGGCTGAGCTACAACTCTGGCACCAGGCACTTTGCCAAAAATGTGATCAAGTTTAAAACGCACAATGCTAAATTATGTTCTTCCTAAGAACAGCCTAGATCTGTGAGGTTTACCCACTTACACAGGCTGTCCTGCTATCTGCAAAAGTCATGGTTCTCTCCAAATATCAGAATTACAGTTTTTCCACAATGTGCAGGAACCAGAAAGGCGCTGAACATCTGAGATAACATGAAACAGTTTAGCTCTGTTGAATGTCACCCTCTGTTGTTGATTTCCACACATCTGTGCATTTTTTCTATATCCAAGGCTTCATTTAAATGTGCTCGTTACTGAGGAAGATGTGGAAAATTACAAATTCAAGTTCTCTTGCTCGGTTTTCCACATACTAGTGATCTAAAATTTACTGTACACAGCTACCTCTCCACACTTGGCCAGGTAACATGTTTGTGCTTTTTTTCTTTTTTTAAATAACCCAAAAGAGCAGTTTGGGCTTGGAAATTTCCCACTGTTTAGAAAATGTTTCTGTGTCACCATAGTTAACTGGAAACCAGCACGCAGACTCCACTGAGCAGAAAGTACAGCCAGGAATAGTCAAGGCCTTTCAAGGAACAGACTGGACAGGGATCCTGAAAATGGTGGAGTCCTTCTCCATCTGCTACTTGCTCTGGAGGCTGAGACGTGTCCCCCTCTAAGTTCTGACAACAGAGAGGACCGTGCTCTCTCCCTAGATGAAAATCAAGATGTAAATTGTATTCTATCCAAGTCTCCTTTGTTTATCTGCCCTGACAGGCCCCGCTGCTCTTGTGTAGCTAAGAGCCCGGAGGGTATCTGTGACCTTTCTCAAAGTGCTCCCAGCTGGCATGAGGGCCACTGTCCCTCCTGTATTTTTGTTTCTGTTGCTTCTTTTAGAACTCCCTCTCCCCATGCCTTGATTCCCAGTCTTTCTTCTTGCTTGCACTACATCTCTCTCATTGCCACCCCCTTCCCATCAAATGGCCAGCAACTTTTAATTTTATTACCTGACACACAGCTACTTTGCTCTATCCCTGGATTTCTCACTTTTAAAACCCTTCCTCTGCCTTTATCTTACAGTTTATTTGTGTTTTACCTCTTTGAATTTTTTTTTTTTTTTTTTGGCAAGAAGAACATGGTACTTGACCCAGGATACTAATGCTTTCAGAAATCATAGAGTGATGAAAAAGCAAATAACAAATAATCTCTATTGCTCTCCTCGCCTGCCTTCTCCTCAGCCGCTCATTCTCACCTCTTCGTGCCTGGTTCACTCTTCTCCTCTTAAGCACTATTTTCCCTACTTGCATCTGTAATTCAAGGTCTTAAATATCCCAGGGCAGCCAGGATGTGACTGAGGACTGTGGTGCTTCCCACCCGAGAGATTCTGCAACTTCAGGCTTTGGAAAGCAGCAGCAGAACTATGTATTATATTTTACATGTCCATTTGGGAAGCTTAAGGCTTCTGGGGGCTTGGCAGGGACATCATCAGCACTGGAGTAGTGCTCAATCATCTCCGCAGAGAAAATTCTCAACACCGATCACCACGTGCTTTAGAAAATGGGCACTGATGTTGACCGGAAGGAAACAGAAGCAAGAAAGCTCTGGGGAATGTCTCAGTCTTTTGAGAAGGACGGCATTTATAAAATTTGTCAGATTATTGGCTACATTGGCTATTTTGTGATGCAATATGCCATCAAACACATCAGTTTTGTGATGCTCAATCAATACACATAATGCTATGTTTGAAGGAAGATTTTTTTTTTAAAATAATCAGAGCCTAATGGCTCAATTAGGTCATATTTCTTTTCCTTCTAATGCTGGGAGGAACAAATTTTTTCAGATATGTCTTTATGCTAAAATGAATTTAGTGCAGCAAGATGAACTTTAATCCAAAGAGAAATTTTCCAAGCTATGAAAAATAGGAGCGAAAATTAGATTCAACTATTTGTTTGGCAATCTATGCAGTGAGCTGTTGCATCCCACACACATTTTGTCTCACCTCCCAACACACTTCCCATGATGCTCTTCTCCCAAACCAGGAGAAGGACTGGAGGTGAGGAAGCCGGCACACAGCGAGCTGGGCAGTTGCATCCATGCAGTCACAGAACTGCTGCCATAAATTAAAAAGGTAATACTTAGATCCTATCTTTTCCACATCAGTTATTTTTTTTTTCATTTGAGAAGAGCTTTATGCATTTAATACTTGGCTTTTATGAAACTCTAACAAAAACTTTATGTTCAGAATTATCCCTGTCAAAAAATGCAGTTTCAGATTTTCTCCATTCACTAATGTTTATTTTTAAATGACTTTATGGTCTAGAAATCTCAAAGGCCTGGTTATTCTTAAAGTTGCTGTTATTGATTTAAAGTCATTATTTATGCTGGTAGTTAGCTAGATGAAGCCATTGAGAACGGGTGGAAAAAAACCTAAGAGATTTCTCATCGGTTCAAGGATAAGAAAGTAAAAAAGCCAAGTTCATTGTAGGCAGACCCCAGATGACCAGCGGCTCCTGCCCACACTCTACCTGATGAGAGCAGTTTCTTGTTCTGTCTTTCCCACTTCTGTTTGTCTCCCTATTTCTTCCTCTGTATTAAGAATGATGCTCATTTTGCTGCCAGATGATGAAGGAGAAAGAAAGACCTGTTTCACAGATCGAAAGCAAGGCACTGCTTTAGAGCAACATTGGCAGAGTGTCTTGTATCATAACTCTCTCTGGCTTTATCCGTCATCACCAACACTTTGTCTTTTCCAGCTTTGAGGGTGATGGGGACAGGAGATAAATCACTACCTGAATACAAAGAAATGCAGGGGTGGGTGGATAAGAAGCCCTGTTTCCTGATTTCTCAATGTGTCAACACCACAAATAACCACCTACAGATTCACAGTCTTCTCAGCATGTGCACAAACATACTTATTTATTCTCAAGTACTTATTGAGTTTTCATTATTCCTGGATTCTTGGAACAGCGTCCTAATTGGTCTCTCTGCTTCTGCTGTAGCCTTTCTTCAATATATTCATGATTCAGTAATCAGAATGAAACTGTTGAAATCTAAATAATTCACTCTATTTCTCCTGGAGGGCTCCTGACTGCTCAGAGTAAGATTATAGGTCCTCAAAATGGCCCCACGCATGGCCCTCAGATATCTCTCAGACCATCTCCTTTTGGTCTCCCCTCACTTGCTTTACTCTATCTCTGTAGTTTATTTCCTTTTTCTTTCTCTAGGTTCCCACCCCAGGACCTTTGCACTTGCTCTTTTGCCACCTCTTGCTCTCTTTCAATACCTACACACAGCAAAACCTCTCTAGTGACTTTATCTAAAATCACACTCCCTCTCCCAACTTTCCCCATTCCTTTGTTTTGTTTTATTGTTCTATATGTACAACTATCTAACATACTATGTATTTTCCTGATG
>NW_025999968.1:2535785-2560012 GCF_001458135.2 Marmota marmota marmota | reverse complement strand
GCTCAGGGGCACTCAATCAGTAAGCCACATCCCCAGCCCTATTTTGTATTTTATTTAGAAACAGATTCTCACTGAGTTGCTTAGCACCTTGCCCTTGCTGAGGCTGGCTTTAAACTCATGATCCTCCTGTATCAGCCTCTCGAGCTGCTGGGATTACAATTGTGTGCCACCGTGCTGGGCTCCCGATTTATTTTTTATGTTCTCACCTGAATTAAAAGTTTTGTGAAGGCAAGGATTTATTTGTTTATTTCATTACTACAACTTTAGTGTCTAGAAAAGTGTTTGGCATAAAGTAAACACTAAATGAACATAAATTGAATGAATGAATCAGGGAAAGGAATTACATAGAAAGACAGAGATTGTCACTGGCCATAAGATATCATGGTATACCAGGAGAAATCCTCAGATTTCAAGAAACAATCAATGATGTCAACCTTCAGCTAACACTGTAAACATACAAGATATCCAGAGGGAAGATAAAAGGTAGGCAGCCCTGGTTTACTCTAAATTCTCATAAAAGGCCTCCCTGTGGGTAAGGCATGAAATCTGAGATAAAACTCACCATGACGGTGCAGCAGTGGGAGAACAACCTTCTCCTAGAGGAACGGCAAATAAGAAGACCTTGGTCTTTTGAGGTAGGAAAAACCTTGGTGTATTGGAAGTACTGAGAGGACTTGCAAAGCTGGATCCAAGCTGTCTGTCCAGCAAAGACAGACTCTGGGGCTGGGGATGTGGCTCAAGTGGTAACATACTCGCCCATGCGTGGGGCGCTGGGTTTGATCCTCATTAAATCTAATCCCCCTATGAGGTGAAGGGCATCACTTACCCACCTCATGGGAGGAAATGAGGTGCACAGCTAGTAAAGGTAGGACTGAAATTCTAGAAATCAGGCTCTGAACCTGAAACACTACTATTTCTACATTAGCATTCTACAGTGAAATGTGTGTTGAGGAGCCATTTAAGTATTTTTAAACACTACATATCCATGGCATATTTAGGGATCAGGCAATTTAATAAGCTATGTAGTCCTTTTACCTGTGGAAAAAAAAAAAAAAACAAAGCTAGATGAGCAATATCTTATCTTGATCATGCAGGGAAGGAGACTGGCTGTACAGTTTCTGCGAGGTTACAGGGGGGAAAGAAGTGCAGAACAGGATGCAAACCTATCTTGCTTTACACTCCCCAGCTTATCTGCCCTGAATCAATCAGTCATGCCCCTACACACCTTCCAGGTGCAGATGGCCATGTGTACACAGGCAAAGGTGGACCTCATTCCCAGCCACCGCCTTGAAATAACACGGAGTACAATCCAGAAGTAGTGCTTTGTGTTTCCGGGAATCCTCAAAGAAGCTTTGAAAGACTTGAAGAGAAATGATGTTAACAAAAGAACACACACACACACACACACACATACACACACAAGGAAAGAATAAAAGGAAAAAAAGAAACTTGAAAGTGAGCAGAAGTTCTGAAGTATGTGAGGTAGGAAAAGCCTCCTCCAAGGGGAACAGGGAGGAGAAAGATAACTCAAAGTGACCAGAATAGCTCTGTGAGCCCAGGATCCAGTGACTTGGTGGTTTTGCTCAGCAGGGAGGCTCAGGCTCCTGCCAGCAGAAAGAATCCATCTTACTTGGCCTCCAGGCAGGTCTGGTTTCAGGGCTTCCCTGCCTCCCTGCTGTGCATGAAGGACTAGACCCAGACAGACAGCTGCAGATATCCAAGTCACATACTCTGCTGTTCTTAGAAAACTGAAAGAGCAAATTTCTGGGCCTCCTGACTGACCAGAGAGGATCCTTTGTGAGAGATACAATAACTGTAAATTCTATTCTACAGCATGCTTTGCCAGCTCGCCTGAGAGCCATGGTTCCTGCTATTTCCATGCAACCTTGGGCAGCCTGAGCCCCACCTGCACAGCGCCTGGGAGTTCTTGCATAAGCCCCCTTGTTGGTGATGGAATTTGGCTAACCTGGCAGGCATCCATTTTTATCACAGTGTTAAGTATTTTTTTTTTCCCCTATAGCAGCAACAAACCCAAAAAGACACAGGCACAAAAAGGCCTGGTCTCCTCAATTAAAAGGAGTAAATGGCTTGGCAGCACAGCAGGGTGCTGTGCACACAAAGGGCAGGCAGAACTGACCTGTGGTGTTGAAGTTTATTTGTTTGAACAGCTGAGAATTATCTCCTGACCTTTGTAACCCCCATAACAGGTGGCCCTTTCTGTCTGAGTCTCACAGCACTTGTTTTGAGAACCTGTCAAATTTCACTCATGCAGAAAGGATAATTTTTTTTTCCTCATAAGAAAAAAAAAAAAAACATTTACCATGACTGCTCAAATGCAGTCATTTACCCAAGTGTCTCTATGGGCAAAGGCAACTACCTCAGCTATTCCTCAGTTTCTATGTCTGCAAAATATAGAAATGACTCAGTGCTAGGTGTGCTATTGCACTCCACAGAAGTTTTTTAGAAAAAGCCATGCAGAAGCTGAAAGAACAATACAAAACAAGAAACACATTGCTAATGACAAGTACAAAGTTGCAAAGTCAGGTTAAAATGTTTACAGAGAATATAAATACAAGAACAATGTCACCAGGTTTTTCTAAAGAATTCATGGCTGTGGATTACTTGGGGAGAGCTCATTTTGCTAGGCAGATAGAGGTAAGGAGAAAACTTGATTGCATTTCCCAATGTTGGCAAACATTTTGACCAAATTAGAAATATTTCAAACTACTGCAAAACCCATGTGCCCTCCTTGCATTTAGCAGGAAGGGGCTGCTATGGTCCCAAGGGTTCTAGTGGGCAAGGTTTTTGATGCCACCTTCTTTGCTGGGGCACTTGAAGGAGGTTGATTTTTATTTTTATTTTTTGGTAGTCGGGTGGCATTTCCAGTGAAGACTTCCCAGCAGAGCTAGGAGGTACAAACATGGCAGAGAAAAAAACAAGACAGGGATTGACCTGACATTTGTCATTAGGGAAAGATCATGAGAGGGCAGGTCAAGAAGACAATATCAGGAAGTGCTTTTGCTGAAACTATAAACACACTGAGGCCTAAGGACCCTGAAATGTCCTCTTAGTTGAATTTCCCTTGCAGCTCCTGGTGACTCAGAGATCCACTCTATGCGAAGTGCTCAGAGTGGCATGGTCTCTTCTGCTTCCATAGCAGCCTTATCCTTAACCCCATGCTGCTAGTTCCTGGACAGCTTGCACTGGGGCCCATTACTATGGCAGATAAACCATCCTACCCAAGCAAAAATGGAAGCTGACTTCTATTGCAAAGATTCCTGGGTACTCAGGCTACTTTTTGTCTGATTTGCCTAAGATTGCTGACCATTTTGATCTCTTCACTCTTGGGTTAGAGCTAGCAATTGGACAACAATCCTGTGGGGTAATGGCTGCCAGTCCATGTGCACTGTCTGGCTGTGTGGTTTGACAGGTTGTCTGCAGCTCTTCACTGTCCACCCAAGGACACATCTGATTACAAAAAGAGTGCCAGAAAGAAAGATGACATCTTCAATTTAGATAAAGATTTGGGAAAATGCAACTCAGAAATCCATCAAAATAAACACTGTTGAGGGTCACAGATTTTAAAAGGAGTTTGTAAATGGTTAATAGATAAAATGCATCGAGTCACAGGCCTCAGCCGCTGCCCACACTAGTGAAAGCACCACATGTACAGAGATCTAAGTGTCATTAGTGGCATTTGTGAATCCATCACCGTGTAGATTTTTACTTTGCAGATCAAGTAAAATAAGGAAACAGTAAGAGAGACCTGTTGAGATTCCATGCTACTTGAAGAAAAAAAAAAAAAGAAAGAAAGAAAGAAAGAAAGAAAGGGAAACAAATCCAAAAACCCTGATTTGTATTCCTTCTATTCCTAAACCCTTTGCCATGAATTGCTGATGTCCCCAAATAAAAAGAAAGCTAGTGGTTTCTGTTCTGGTAGATTAAAAAGCCCTTTAGTTTAACAGCAAAGCATCTGTCTTCCTTGTTATACATATGGCATCTAATCAGAACGCAGGATGTCTGAGCAGAGGGGAGTGAGGAATGTTGAAATATTGGGGTGGAAGCTAAGAAAGATAGCAAAAATTAGAATGTTCAAGTAAATTAAGGAGGCAAGAAATTTTCTACAAGAAAGGGGGATAGAGACAATGAAAACAGGGGGACAATCAAAAGCTAATGTCAGGAAGAAGAATAAGAAAGAATGCCCCGGAAAGATGTATGAAGGTGAAGTGACTCTGGATGAAGATGGGAAAATAGAGTGATGGGCAGCAGCAGATAGAGAGCAGCTGGAGAGATGGAAGCAGGTTCTGATGGATTGGGAAGTCTGAGGAGCGCTGTCTCAGCTGTGATGATCCACACAGTGGACTGAGCTTTGCTCTGAGGGTTTATGATCCTAGCAGAACTATTTGATTGAATTGTGATTCCCCAATTGATCACTTCATATCAGCAATCTTTGCCTGTATGACTCATCACCACCCAGAACTTCTCACAAAGAGACCATTCTGTCTTGAGAACTTTGGTGATATTAACCATTTTTAAAAGAGTATATTAAAACTTGGGCAGCTCCTGTTGACATTCCACAAAGAGAGAAATGCCCTCAATACCAATAGCTTTCTGTGCTACCCTGTGAGAGAAAAATAATAAAGTAGGAAGGAGGAGGCATGCTAGACTACACCTTTGTCTCTTAGCAGAACTAAGTGACAAGTTTGCTAAGAATCATACAGAGGTTGGGTGGTCTGATTGATGCAACTCATCCCGACATTGTTGTGCTTGAACAGCTCATTCATGACCCCTCCACACCCAGTTCCCAGTTCAGATGAAGGCTTTGGGATGGTGTGAGATGAAGAAATTCTGAGTAAGTTTTAGAAATCTTTAGGAAATGTAGTCCTGATCCTAATCTAGATAGAAAGGTGGGAGACAAGGCTCTTCCCCAGGCCAGAAGCCCTACTTTCCTTCTCCACAAAAATTATCCAGGTTGAGTAGAAGGACCTGGCTACAGGCCCGTCAGAGCAGATTATTCACCAATTTCCATTATCTGCACTGCCTGATGCTCCCCTTCTTGGTGAGGGTAATTGACAGCTGAATGCATTTGGGAGGACAGGGCTATAAAGCTGAAACTCTTTTACAGGTATGGTACAGAAATGAAAGGGTAGCAAAGGCACCGACCTAGACAATGCTTTTTGAAAGCATATTTCACCTAACTCTGCAAGATTACTAGGTCCAGAGAGGAGGGTGGGTATTTCAGAAGAGCTATTAGAAGTACTATTAGATTTTGGGAGATTTTTGTGGAGCTATTGAATTTTTTATATTTTAACTTAGGATGAGGGTATTGGTTCCATATCCAATTCCTTTGTCTCCTATATCCAAAAGCATTCTGGTCTTCTTCCTGCCACGGTGACTGAGCTCCCAGGAGCAATCTAGCATCCCAGTGGAAAGTGGCCAACCTAAATGTAGCTCTCCAAAGACAAAAAAATTTATTCTGGGTACTTTATGATGACCCAGATATGAGAATATATTACCGTGGGTCCCCAAATGTCTATTTCAAAGCTTCCTAACCTAATATCTACTGATAGTATTATTATTTTTAGGTCCTACCTCTCTCTACACTAGGATGACCATACATATTTGGCTTTCTTACATTAATTCTCAAGAGAAGACACCAGAAAGATTTGTTGTTTGGGTTTTAAAATGTATATAAATGGCATCTACTTTAAAGACTATGGAAACCATTGGGTTTGTAACTTTTTGAAATGCTTGTTAGCTTGGTGATAAAAAATAAATAAATCTAAATAAGCATGAACCTAACAAAATTAGAGCTGATAATGATGAGATGAATAAACCATGTATCTATCCCCTGAGAGCCTTTGCACATGTTCTGTGGGCCTCCATCCTGCATGTGGTTGGTCCTTCTCCTCCTCTGGACCTCAGCTGAAAGGCTGCCTCCCCAGGGAGGTCTTTTCTTACTCCCCCACCAAAGGACGGTATTCTTTACCTCTGTACTCTGTCAGTTCTTTCTCATTTGTTTATTTATATACTGGTTTAAAATGGGTCTGTCTTCACGGCTAGACTGTAAACTCCTCAATTGGAATCATGTTCCTTATGATCACCCTTTCATCCCCAGAGCTACCAGTGAGCCTACCTGGCACATAGTAAATGCATAGCTAACAATTTTTTAATGCCCAATGAATGGTGTCTGGGTCAACAAACTGATATGCACCTCTTCTTTCACCACTGGATGACTCCGAGTCCCACCAGTGATTGGATTTTCCTGAGTTCTTAATAGAGGAAAGAGAACACTGATGACTTGCATAAACATTTGGAATGTGCGGTTTTCCCTTTAGTACTATTACTAATAACTAAGGCTGTTGTATAACTACAGCTATTGTTAAAGGGTTGCTATTTTTCACGCACCCCAGTTTACATACATTCTTTTATTGTTTTATTTTTGGTACTAGGGATTGGGCCCAGGTATGCTTAATAATTGAAAACTACATCCCCAGCCCTTTTTATTTTTTATTTTGACAAGGGGCCTACTAAGTTGCTTAGGTACTTTCTTAGTTGTTGAGTCTGGCTTTGAACTTGAGATTCTTCTGCCTCAGACTCCGAGCTGCTAGGATAGAGGCATGTGCAACATGCCCAGTCCATATAGTCTTTATTTAATATTCATAGCAAACCTATAAGGAAGTTCCTTTATTATCCAATTGCACATATAAGGACACAAAATTTTGTAGAGCTCAGTGAACTAACCCACATGAGCTTAAAAGATTATAGACTAAAATATGAACTGAGGCCTTTCTGATGGCAAAGCTCTTCGCTTTTCTGTTGTGTATGGTAAATTATAAATGCAGTGTTATAACTGTCTAATTATTTGTATCATATATATTTACCCTGCCTCCCGATGAAAATTATCTTTAGGGAAAAAAAGAGTATGTTCTTTGTTTTCTTTCTTCCTCTCTCTCTTTCTCTCACATCCACACACACACATGATTTATTCACATACATTTAATTACCATAGAATCTCATAATCTGCTTTATAAATGCTTGCTAACAAATGATTCTTTGAGTGACAGCCCCCAAAACAGCACATGACTCAGGGCATATTAACCAATAGAGGGGCAAAAAAGCCAAATCTCCAAATTTGTCTCATCAGCTATGACAGTATGTATGTAAAATGATATAGTTAACTAACATCCTCCCCAAATACCCCAAAATATCCAGGTCATTTTTTACCAAAAAATAGTAAAAGCTCTTAAAATAACAAAATTTATCCTAGTGACTGTTATTTATTTATTTTAAAATAAAAGAAAATTAGCTGAATGCTAACCTATTCCCAGATCCTCAGAAAAAAACATCAGGAGAACATTTCTTGTCATAGGATGCTGGGAGCCATTAGCCAAGTAGGTATGACAATTTCCTTGCCAGCGTACCCCATGTTGCTTAGTGGAAGGACTCCTGGAAATAGGACATTTTGCAGTGACATTGCATGTAGGTGACCTTGCTCAAGGACCAAGGCGGATCCGGGTTTAGGGTGTTCCTGGTTTAGGATAATCCAGGTTTAGGACTATCGGCTTTAGGGTGGTTCCAGGTTTAAGGTTATTCCTGCTGGGAATAGGGCGTATCCTGCTGCCTGAGTTCCCCTTGAATTCTCACAGGATTCAGACAGTATTTTTTGGGAGACAGAAGCCCAGTGGGGGTGGATTTGGGCAGAGAACGTGGATTTCCCCAGAACGTGATTGTAGATGGCTGGTGTGAGTTAGGGAATAAAGAGTTGCTGTTTGAATCTAGAAGCTGTGTGGTGGCTCGTGATTTTGTGCCCAGCCAGACTGCGGCAATAGGATCAGCCTTTTCTTGGGGTTTCATCTGGGCTTACATATCAGGAAGCTCGTACTACAAAATATTATTGTTCATAAATCTATTTTGCCTGCCTTGCATTTATATCTATTGAAGTATCTAAGTTTCTTGAAAGGTTAAATTACATTTTCCCATCTAGAATGTAGAAATTGAAATATTTGCCAGCCACCAAGCTATCTGAAGTTTAATGAGAGTGTTTAGGTCCAGGATTTCTTTGTCTGGTGTTTCATGCACAGCACACGATAGACTCTGTACACAGAGGGGCAGGGGAAATGTTTGCTGAACAGAATTTCTGCAAGGAAGGATTCATGTCATAGTAGGATTTCCACTGCCAGCCTATTTCAAGACAGAAAATATTTACCCTGTCTAATCAACCAAAAGATTGAGGATGGATTATTTTCTTTTTCTTCTTCTTTTTTTTTTATCCATACCTATTTCTACTAGGATGTACCTGTGTCATTAGGATTTATCTATGTAAGCAAAGTAAATGAAGATTTGACAAATTATATATGGTGAAATCAAGCCAAATAGTATATTAGAATAATGTGTTCAGCAAATTCCCTTTGGCACAGGAGCCTTGTTTTTGCCTAAATTGTCTAACTTTACTTCGAATAATACAGATTAAATGACCAGAAGAAACAGTATAAAATACACAATTGTCCTGATGTTCAAATTAACTGCTGACATAATCATTATAACAACTATTCCCACTCTGAAAGTAATTTTGCAAACATTCTTACCAAAACATAAAAGATATTTTGGTTAAAAAATACTTGTGTTTAAATTATTCTCAATTCTAATATGTGCAGATGTGTATTTTGAACTTATTATAGAATCTTACTTAATTTTTACTAAAATAGCACTACTGCTTATGTAAGGGACAGATTGATAATGGTAATGAGCTACTGTGAAAGATCATAATATAATGATCTGGACAGTGTAAAGAAGGACTTGAGCTTTCCCTTTGAAGTTATTTTGAAATAATAAACTTTTAAAAATTTAGTCAATTATTTGACTCATTTGTCAAGTAAAAAAAAATCGAGAGTTATTTTTATTTGGGATGTATTGCAATGAATAAGAAGATAAAATCTTTCCAAGGGTAGAGTGATTATGTTTCTGAGATTTTAGGATAGCATGAGTTAACAAAGAAATTTTTTCAAAGACTTAAAAACAGGATGCAACAAGCTTCTGAATATTAAAATTCATTTATCCTGTACTAAAAAAAAGTGTAGTTTATGTTGTTTTGAACTTATTGCTTCTTACCTCATGGTTTTGTTTATTTATTTATGTCTTCAATACTAAATCAGACCTTTTTCTATACCTCAGTGATCAGACTATACACAATTGAAATATTTTATGCATATGGATCAGAAGAGGCAGTTACTAAAAATTAAGTAAATAAAAACCACTTTCCTGGAAAGAAATATTGCAATAATTGCTTAAAAAAAATCCTGGAAACAAGTGCTTTCCTTTGGTGCCAAATTGCATGGTTCCTAGTGTAGCTGAAGATATTGTGTGTTGAAGTATCTCTTCTGGTCCAAGCTTGATATGCTGTCTGTGGATTTCATTTTGCTAAGATTTGCTTAAATCAATAGTCACAAACACACGCGCATGCACACACACACACACACACACAAACATGCATACACGTACACAACAGAAGTAGTTAGAGTTCTGGAAGCAGAGTAAAAATAAATTATTTGGGGACATACATATTTCTAACTTCAGAAACTCTATCTTTCTTTTGAAGTGTCCAAAGCGAATGGTATATTGATTTTTGCAGCACACCCTGTACTTTCCACTGATTGGTATCAAGGTTGTGAAGGCATCTGTTAAGTGAGCTCAAAACTTTCTCTTACATGTAAACAAAATCCACAGTTTTANTATATATATATATATATATATATATATATATATATATATATATATATAATGAGCATTCTCTAGAATGTTCACCAGCAAAAATACTTATTGTCATGGGCAGGAAAAGAGTCAAATATTGTCCACAGAATTATGTAAGAAAGATCGGTGAAAAGAATATTAGAGTATTCATGTGAAAGAAAGGAATTTTGGAGTTAATCCAAAAATGATGGGGATATTGCACAGCATCAGGGGAAAAATAAGCTTAATATATTAACATTTTATGTAACCCAAGGCAAGACAGGCAAACTCACATTGGCATCAGTTTTCTTATATGTTAAACTTAGACATTAATATATCTGTCTTAAATGTCATGAAAAGCAGTTTGTTCATGCACAGTGTTTTATGATGAGGCTTCCTGTTATCAACACAAAATTTTCAGGTACTCAAAATGTTTTTCATCAGTCACTAAGCTGACCCTATGACGTGGTGATTACATGAGAAGAACAATATATTATACCATTTCTGGGTTACCATAAGGTGCCCTTCCTATTTTATATTTAGATTTAATTCTGAATTAACACTGGCTTATTAGAGACATCTCTCTATGCATAGTTAGAGTCATCCTACCTCTAAATTTCAGGTTATTGAAAGTAGAATCCTTTTCCATCATCAAACCACAGAACTTAGCACATATACAGATCATCCCTGACTTAGAATTTTTAGAATTTATGATGGTGTGAAAGTAATACCCATTTAGTGAAAAGCACACTTCAAATTTTGAATTTTGATACTTTCTCGGATTAGCAATTTGAGGTTCTGTGGTCCTCAGTTCTCAGTCAGCCATGTAGTCATGAGGGTAAGCGATCGATGCTTCGAGTCTACTGTGTTGCTAAGCTGTGACGATCTGTAGCTCAGGTGTATTACATGCATTGTTAACTTATGCTATTTTCAACCTGTGATAGGTTTATTGGTATGCAGCTCCCTTGTAAGTGGAAGAACATCTCGATATATATAGCATATAGTGTATGTACATAGTAAATATTTGTTTTTTTATTTGTTTATTTATTTTGAGACAAGGTCTTACTCTGTTGCCTAGGCTGGTCTTGAACTCTTGTGCTCAAGCTATCTTGAAGCCTCAGTCTTCTGGGACTTCTGTAGTCTAGCTGGGACTATAGTTGCATGCTACCTTATCCGGCTCCCATAGTAAATATTTCTATGCCTGAATTCTATACTGTGAATCACAGCTTAATTCTTGTTTCTTTGCAGTGGGGTAGGTATACACAATGAGAATATAATTATTGCCTTTACCCCTAAACAGACTTTCCAGTGCCAAACATGATGGATGGATGGATGTCAAGGACAAACCCATAGTAACCAAACATATCTATGAGAATCTAAGTACAAGAAAGCTGTGGCTCATTTTATCTGTCTGCCTGGTCAAACGACTTTTGCAAAGTCTGGCTCTAATGTGCTCTCTGATTTTCATTTAGAGATAAAGCACTTATTCAAGTTTCCCTTGGATGATTTTTCATTTTTAAGATAGAGATATTGAAAAACATTCATTCTTTCAAGACAGTTATTGACAGATATTCCCAATAAGAGCAAAATGATTGGCAGGGCCATATCCATGCATATCCTCCTTCCTTAATTCTCTCCTCTCCTCCAGCCCACTTCTATTCACAGACCACAAATAACCAGGACTAAGAAGAGTGAGGGGAAGGGTTTTAGAATCAGAGCAAATATTACACGCAACAAATGGAAATAAAGTACCGATTCCTTAATGATAAATATATGGTTATGACTATTGCCATTATTATCAGAACATACTGAATTCCATGGTCCACAATTACTTACAAAGTTCCTGGAAGAAAGAACAAGTTAGGATGTGAATTAATCCTTTATGACCTAATGGTCTAAGGATTTACCTTTCTCACTGGGACAGTCTTGCTGAGGAACTAGATCAGGTTCCTTTGTACAGCCTTCACTGATCCCTTGTAAGGATTTGTGCCAGTTGACAAACATAAGCAGGTGAAAGGTGACTGAGGAGGGCAATCACCAGCTGCTCCACTGGGCCAGCGGCGTGATCTCCCTGACCAATGTGTCAGATAGCTTTTGAAAATTAAGCACAAAAACCTCATTTACGCCTTTTAAGAATAGAGGTCAGGAGCTTTGCCTATTTAAACTTTAAATCCGCCTATTATAGTCTTTGGACAATAGCAGAGAGTCACCCAGTTTTAACAAATTATAATGTTTTTCTTGTCTTTGGTTGAGCTTTCTGTCTGCATGATCATGACTGGGAAAGTCCAGGGAAAATTCTAAATACTTCAGTATTTGTTTACACACTAGGCTCCTGCTTCTTTGGTCACAGGATCCTACTGAAGACACTATATTTATTATGAATTCAATTAATTTCTTTAACTTATTTATAACATGAAGAAGAAAAGTTAGGATATTATGTGTCCTATTAGGATAGGAAAGCTTGCTTTTTAATGTGTATAATTACACCTACAAAAACTATCTTCCTTTTATGTTCTGGTATACATATAAACATATAAAGGGTCATTCTCTTCAAACAAGTGCAGTATCCACATTCAAGAATTATTGAGGAGCAATATTCCTGTACATGCTAGTCACTAGGGATGAAAGGTGAGAAGATGTTTTCCTTGCTTTCAAAGAGCTCACACCTTATAAAACTTCACTGAATTCTTGAAATGGGTTTAAGCTTCCAAGGCCAAATACAAGAATAAAAATTCAGGAAGATGAGACCACCGAAAGAAAAGTTCTGCTCCCATTCACATTCTAAAATCAGGGATAATTCCAACCAATTCACTAAGGGGGAAAACTCTTTATCCTCTAGATGTTACAGCTTGCTCTGTTTTACCTTTGGCAAGTTTTATTTTTATGGAAAGACTAGCAAGAAATATGGCTGAAGAAAAGGAAGAGTAGAAGAAGTTGGGAAAACTTTTTTGGGGGGTATTTTGGAAGATTAGGAGGTGGGTTAGGGTAACAAAGATAGGGTTGAATACTCAAGAGATATGCACAAAGGAAAAAAGGGGTGCGCTAGAACTGCCTTGAATAAAACAGGGTCTCTGATGGGGGTACTTTGTTTATGGAAAGGACAATCACAAAAGATGAACAAAAATGAACAAATAATTAATATTATACCTCCTGATATACTTTAGACTCCATTCTGCCAGATGTTTACATTATTAATGCTTTTAAAGGACAGATAATAGAAATATTACTCCCATTTTTACCCCATGTTTACAAATAAGGAAATTTAGGTTTAACTTGGAACTTAGTATTTTGAGATTAATATCTACTCAAAAACATTTATTTTTTATTTTAATTTTTACTGTCTTCAAAGTCACTACTACCCTGAACCCTGAAAAATAAGACAGCATTTAATACAGTTTACAGATGCCTGGAAAAAAAATAGTTTCGCAGTTTATAAGCCTTCTCCCCGGTCAGATGAGGTAGTGGCAGTTAAGACATGGTGAACACCACGCCCCAGCTTGGAGTTCTCAGGGAGAAGACTGAGTTTTTCTTCTAAAGGAGAGCCATGTGAAGGACTTCAATGTTTGCTGATTTACACAGTCAACCCAGAGCAACAAAAAATTGTTCTCGTGAAAGGAAAATATATAAGTTGAGAGAGTCTCATAAAATGTGGAAATGGAACATTGGGATGATTTTAAAGGAACTTTCTTTCAACCTAATACACACAGGAGGGTGATTCATCCTCATCTGAAATCAAGGATGGATGCAAAGGTTCCTTTGCCCTGAACTAGTCTGACACACACCTACAGAATGCTCAAACCCTGCTCTTCTGCAGGCTGTGGCAGAGAAGCAATTGCAAGACGCCCGCTGTGAGACTTGAGGATCCACCAAAGACAGGCCTCAGCAGGGGCTTGGGAGGCCCCCTACTGCAGGACTGTGGGACTGTGCTAGCAAGCAGCTCCACAGGAACTAAAAAACAGCCCAGATGTGGAAGCTCCAGCGGCTGAGAGGGAGTTTCATCCTTTGAGCAAGTACTATAGGTAAAAACTACAGGGCCTCCTTATTTCTATTATTTCTATGAAGCTGTGAAGCCGAAAGTCTCCAGAG
The DNA here is from genome assembly GCF_001458135.2 of Marmota marmota marmota. Lineage (NCBI taxonomy): Eukaryota > Metazoa > Chordata > Mammalia > Rodentia > Sciuridae > Marmota > Marmota marmota. The sequence continues at coordinate 2,546,197 of NW_025999968.1, read as the reverse complement.
AAAGACATATTTGTATTCTTCTCTATTCTCTGTGAATTCTTCAATAGATGATTGGATGGTGTCACTACTGTCCTTCTGATACCAGCTTTTTAAAGAAAATCACTGGGAGAGTGGGGAAAGAAATTGAGAAGAAAATTTGAAGTGCAGGATTTACAACCTGGCTTTTCCAAGATTTCTTTACAGGGATCTACCAATAATTATACCTATTTAAATAGTTGCATAAGCCTGAGATGAGAAAGAGTTTCCTCAGATGACATCAAGTTCAGAAAACAAGGTTAGGAAAAATGGAAAAGAAACATAAATGTGTCACCTTCCATAAGAGTTTAATGTAAATAACACGCTGGGAAAAACAGTTGCACCAACAAACCATTTATAATAAACCTATATGATACTAAAGCAGGTTAATGGGAAAAGAAATAACATGAATTAAACAAGATGACAGTTTTGCCCATTGAATTTATAAAGATAAAAGCATTTTGGTGAAAGTTTTGCCAGAACTACAAGTTGATACAAACTTTATGGGGAAGATGTGGCAATAATTATCACATATTAAAAAAAAAACAAGTGCAACATTTTAATAAAGCAGTTTCTATGTTTAAGAATTCATAATAACAAGTCAATCAAAAATGTTCACCATGAATTGGTTGTGGAGATGTTCACTGAATTTTTGTTTCTAACATCAGGGAAATAGCCAATCTAAATGTCAACTAATAAGGGGTGTCATCAAATAGAAATACTTAGAACAGAATATCCTGCAGCCATTATAAAGAAATGCTATAGATATATGTCTCTTCACATGCAGTTATATTAAAAACACAATATTGAGTGAAAAGACCCATTGGCAAAATTTTGTATATGGCAATTTATCATAGTTTTTGAATATGCATAAAAGAATGTATGCCATTTTCTTTCATTTTTCGTTCCAGTCATTTCTTTCTTTCCTTTTTTTTTTTTTTTTTTTGTACAGGGGATTGAACCCAGGGCACTTACCCAATGAGCCAGACCTCCAGCTCTTTGTGTATTTTATTTAGAGAGAGGGTCTTGCTGAGTTGCCTAGGGCCTCACTAAGTTGCTGAGGCTGGCTTTGAACTTGTGATCCTCCTGCCTCAGACTTGCTGGGATTACAGATGTGTGCCCAGCCATCCCAGTTCTTCTGGTTGGCAAATTCAAAGCCAGTTTAGGGAAGGATTCCTCTTTTTGATCATATGCATATTATATCTTCTCTTTAATATATACATATTACTTACATTAAAAAAAATGCTTTTAAGATTCTTCGGAATTTAGTCTGGAAAGAGAACCTAAAAGAGTGAAATTTTCCTTTCCCCTGCTGAAATACTGTCCTACAGAAGTATTAGGCTCTGTCTGCATCCAGAGAGGGGAAAAAAAAAAAAAAACAGCTAAAGTCTACCTTCTTTTAGTTCTAATTAGAATGAATCAAACTCCACAGTTGAAGTATAACCAGTTTGCAGACTTGACATCTTGTAAAGAGTAGGCACTTTGGAGCCATAATAACTTGGGTCTAGTCTCTGATCTGTGCCATATTTGTGTGAAAAATTGGAAAAGTAACAGAAATTCTGAAAACCTTATTTATTTATTTATTTTTTTGCAAATTGATGTGCAGATTATTCTTATGGACAACACAGTGAGAATTAAATGGCAATGTATTAAAAAGCATCTGGCATATAGTAGGTGCTCAAACAGCACTAGCTTCTTTCCCTTTTATCAAGATGTCAACATCAGAACAGAACATTGCAACTGCTAGGTGGGCGGACAAGAGGAGCTGAACTTCCTCATGGACTGAGGAAGAATCCGCTAAGGAGTGGGATGAGATCTTCCTTACAACCCAACCCCTGCTTTAGTGCTTGCTAGGTTTCTCCCTTTTTCTTTTTCTTTCTTTTTTTTTTTTTTCATTTCTTTCTGCTCTTCTGCAAGGATATCTCTGACTATTGGGAGACAGGGACTGCTGTGAAATGGAAGGAGCAGCAGTGTCAATGCTGATGATGATTGCAGCTTGGATCACCACAGTCCAACAATCTGTAAAGAACCTAGAGACACAGTTCTTGAAGTGTCATGTACATCTTCAAGGTTCAGGGAAGCAGTGTAGATACTTAACTGTGGCCCCATTCTCCCTTCAATTCTGTAGAGCCCACTCGCTTGTTCTCTTCTCCTTCTCTGATTTCTCTTTTCTCTTTCTCCCTTCTTTCCTTCTCCCTTCTCTTTTCTTCATTTCCTTTTTTCCTCCCCTTTCCTCCTCTTCTTTCTTCATATCCTCCTGCATTATGGAGGCGATTTTATTTGAATGAAGGACAGGTTATCAGCTATAGCCCGAGCCCACCAGCATTTTTTCCAAACTCTACAACCCTCTCCCTACAATAGGAATTTGTCTTACATGCCTCCCTAACTTAGAAAACATATTCATTTCCCAAAAGGATTCCCTAATTAGAGTCATAGAAAGTTAGCATTACACTCCACATATTCCCATTAGCAAATTATTAACCCAAGGGACAGAAATAGGTCAAAAGTATCTCTACTAGAAATTAATGGTTTGCCAGTTATGTACAGACTGCCAGTATGATGTCAATGTTGTATATGTGTTACTTTCGGTACAAATTAGAGTCCACACTACTGGGTTCACAATGGGCTAAATGAAGTTGCAAAATATAGTTCAAGATGTGCTAAGCTTTTTTTTTAATTCATTTTTTCAGTACTGAAGATTAATCCAAGGGATTCACACATGCAAGGCAAGAGCTCTACCACTGAGCTATGCCCCCAATCCCTTATTTTGAGATAGGATCTCACTAAGTTGACCAAGTTAGTCTCAAACTTGTGACTGTCCTGCCTCAGCCTCACAAGCAGCTAGGACTGTCTGCACGTGCCACTGCACCTGGTTTGGTGTTTTTATTAAGGAAAATCATCTAAGTCATTTAAGGAAAATCAACTGAGTTTATCACGTTCTGACTGGGAAATACAGTGAAAGAGGAAAAACATGTTTTGGATAATGACTTTTGGCAGCAAAGGGAGATAAGACAGTGAATGAAAGATTCCAAAGTAGATTTGTAGAGAAAATGAGCAAGAATGAGTATTGGCAATTGGAGGGAATTAGAAATGATAGAGGAAGAGGAGACAGATAATTCTGTCTTGGACCATTATCCTGCACGAGGGAATTTTTATGAGTGTAGCTCCAGTGAAGTCCTACTCAGTCCATGTTGAATAACATTCAAAGGGAATTTCTAAGCCAGGTGTACTAGCACATGCCTGCTGCAGCAGCTACTCAGAAGGTTGAGGAGGAAAAATCACTTGAGCTGAGGAATTCAAGAGCAGTCTGGGTAACAGAGAAAAAAAAAATATTAGCAATTTCTATGTGAGAGGGCGTATGGTAGGTTTGTTTGGAATGGTTTAAACTGGAGCTGACTGTGTGTGCTGATTTACCTTGACTGATGTTCTTTCAGTAGCTTAAAGACCCTCTATTTGATGACTTCTTAGGTCCCCCCCCTTTTTTTTGACTCAAGTACATACAAGGTTGAAAAAATGCATTTTTAAAGTGTGAGGTTTATGTCACTTTCTCTTCTGTGTGCCAAACCAATCCTAGGAGCCTGATTAAAGCAACAGGGTCTTGGAGTCAAGATTCTACATGCCACTGTTGATTAATTAAATACCACAACATCACAGCTAAGCTTCCTCTTTGTAACTTCAGAAACCACATAGTACATGTCTTCCCCTTGAATGATATAAACTTGTTTTTTTTTTCCTTAAAAAAAGCAGGATACATACCAATGTTTATATATCATGAAATGTTTCTAAAAATGGGATATCAATTTGAAGTAAAATGAAGTAAATTTTCTAGGCTTCTTAATGTGTATGCCTGATTTATCAGCACCATCTCCTTTAAAGATAAATTGTTATTTGCCTTACCCCCCAGGAGCTGTTTGTTCGAGGATAGGACCTGTGCTTAAATTTGCACCTGCCACTCCTGACAACCACTACCAAATCAATTGCTCTTACTAGGTTAGTATCTTATCAGAGAAAAAGGCTCAGGGTTTTCTTCATCATCTAATCAATCTTTAGAAGCAGCTTTCAGAGTGTCTCAGCTTTTTTCAGTAAACCAAAGTTTTTTTTGTGCTGGCACTGAGCCCCAGTCCGGTACCCAATGTCATGTCTCATGATACCCCAACATGTGTCACAGATCTCTAACTCATCCCTTATTGTGGGATAGTGATGCATGAACAAATGAAGCGTATTTACAAACAGCAATACTGGGGTCCTACTCCAACTCTAGAATTGAGGCTCCCTGTGTCAGTCCGTTTACATGTAGTTAACAAGAAAGTTGGATTCTCAGGATTATTTTTGTTTATCCATAAGATAATTTTAGTGCTGTTACTTATCTGGGAGGTTCTTACATCTCATTTATTTTTTACTTAGCAAATAACTCTATTCAAAACCTGAAGATACTGTCTTAATGACCAAAGAAATTTTTATAAAAATGGGACAAAATATTGGACAAAATCTTGAAGTAGCTTGACTGGTACAAATTACTGCAAAAATTTAGAAGAAAGAAAGAATTGGAAACTTCAACTGAAAGACATCTTAGGAAAGGCAACTTTAAAGTCCAAACTTTCATCATGGGTAATTTTTTATCATAATACATGGACCTAAATGACAGGCCATGAGCAACAATGAACCACTTGGCAAAGCAGCATTTTCCAAAGTTTTTTCACAGAGATCCCACATGGTATTATCTCAGAAAGGAGTCCATGGCCACTAACTCTGGGAAGTACCACCAAGGCAACTTATTCTTTGTGAATCACAGTACCCATCAGCATATTGAAGACTTAAAGTCTTAGGATAACACAAAACTAAAGAACTATTTATTATGTTTAATTTTCTTTTATTTTTCTTTGGGGAATGAACACATATTATAGTACATGTAGAAGCCCTGTTTACTTTTTTTTATGCATTTGTTTTCAATTTGCCTAATTCATCACCATTTCCACATATCACTGTGGTGTTGATTCTGTGTCTATGCCTGAAAGACAGAACCCGTGTTGAAATCTTGGAAGTGCAAGTTAGATCAGGATGAGTAGATTAGGTGTTATTCAAATCCTTGAGCACAGGATTTTTAAACATTTTTCTATACCAATTGATTGTGAATGATTTTTGTAGAGTAATAGCAGACCGTGGCACCAAAGAGAGTTCTTCAATAAATGTTTGATGGGCATGATCTTCATAATATTTGTTTCATTAGACATATTTTAATTATTTTCCATTACCGTTCTATGAAAGATTTTTTTTTTTTATTAATCTATCACCTTACCAACTATCATCTGCCTGGTAAATGTTGTCTGTCCCCAGAGCTTTGTCCCTCCTCATCTGCATTTTTGCCTGGGGAATTTCATCTACCATAAGGTTACACCAAGCAACATTGTTTCCTGACTATCTAAAGCCCTGCTTGCCAGTTGCCAGGAGCATGCCAGTCTCAAGCCACATAAACCCAAGCATTTCTGTGCTTTTACTCATGATTCTACAACATCTCTATTGCCCTGGCCTTCATTCATCACCATTAAAATAACTTTAATCTTTCAAGGTCAACAAAGCTGTATTAACATAATAAATAACAATGAGTCCAACCCAGACTGAGTTCAAATCCAGGTTCTGTCATTTGAAGTCCAGTTACCTTGAACAGATCATTTAATTATCTGTGTTTCTGTTCCATAAACATACAATGGTTATGGGAGGGAGAGAGAGACAACATTACACCAATAGGAGTATTTTAAGAATTAGGTGGGATAATGAACTTTGGATAATACCATTTGACACTTGATTAACATTCAGCATAATTTAATGTAAATGAACAAAATATTAAAAACACTTCCAAAAAACTTTTTTTGACAAATTTATTAAAGTTAACAGCTTCTTCATTGGTAGTCTGCTAACTCTATTATTCCCTGACAACACACAGGTCTCCTCTACTGCCTGCAGATTTCCTCAGGTTTGTGTTCTCCTACCACCCTCTTAAACCCTGACTAACATCTCTGAAGGCCAGAACTGTCTTACTCACCTTGTTAGTCCTCCCACTGAAAGTATCTGACTTTAACTGGCTCTCAAAACTTATTTGTCAATTTGAAAAATGGAGCAGGTACAAGTGAAAAATAAGTGAAGCCCAATTTAATACACAGAGGAACAAGACAGATTTGAAAGAGAACATTTATTCTGGAGTCCAACATCAATGTTATCTACTTGGCTAACCTCTTTTTTTTTTCTTTAACAACTGAACAATGTATTTAATATTGTGATATGGACTTGGCCTTGTCATCTAGAAAGGCCTTAGTGCAGGTAGCTTAATGAAGTGTTAGTGAGAAGCTGTCCCATCCCCTGTTAAGCAGTGTATTGTCTAAATGAGTTTAATTACCATGCAAATTACTAGCAGCTCATATGCCCAAGGCCTAAAACATATCAGATGGCAGGTCTAAGAGAAATTCAGTAACCCATGCCTCTCTTTGCAGTAATGTTTTTATGTAATAAAGAAAAAAAAAAGCAGTGGATGTAAAAAGAATGAAATGTTGCAATTATTTGTGAATTTTGGCCAAATTAGTAAAATCACAGAAGCTTGTAAAAATTGTAGTAGACTTATAGTTTATTTTTAGAAAAAAAATATATATTTTTAAGAATCACGAATTGACCTGTTGGTTCTTTTCTCTAAAAATTGATCACTGATGATTAAATATCTTAGTTCGTTTTTAATACATTTATGAATACTTGGGAAAAGTTTCTCCCAATCACACTGAGGGGGGTTATTTGGGGACATGGGACATATCTAGAAATAATAGATGTATATTCTATGTCAATTTACTAGATATGTGATCTCCTGTGGGTCACTTAACATCTCAGTTTCAATGTTCTCTTCTATAGTAAATTCTAATAATGTGAGTCATGGGATTAAGATATGGAGTAGGTGATACTAATTGTCTTAAAAATTTATACAATAATATCTGTAATATAATTACCTTTTAAAAAATAAAACAAAAGATATCTTTCTCTTCTTTGTCTTGATCCCTACATGGATTTTGGGTCTGTCAAAATTCAAGCAATCAAGTGCTATCCAATTTATTGACTTCCCTACCCTGAGCTGTATGATTCTTTGACACTTGCAGGCCTGACTAAAAGCAGTATGTGTTACAGGGGCTAAATAAATATGTACAGTATGAGACAACTTTCATTACTACATATTCATTTGGACATCTTTCCAAAAACTGACCAAATTACAATGTAATGGAATGTGACCATCTGTTATCTAGCAAATAAAAATGACCTAATGCATTTAACTTTTACAAGGAGTCTCATCTGTTTAGGGCCAAGAATAAGATGGCAGATAAGCACATGAATTTGAGACAGTATGGTGGTCTCTGCCACCCCAGGGACAAAGGGCAAATGAACTCTCAGGACTTTAACTCATTGTCTAACAGCCATTAAAAGACAGTACATGATTTTTCTCTGTTCTCCCACCTTAATTCATGGCTTGTTGGGTATTAAAAGTATGGTATCTGACTTAATCATACCCCATAAACAACCTTATCAGTTTCAGAGATCAGGGGCATCATTCGGGCAAAGATGCTCTTGCCAAGTTGAGGACAGATAACATAAAGGATAAAAACTGTTGAGGAGCCATCAAAATGGCAAATTCCCAAGGCCCATAATCTGTTACTTGCCATGATTTGTGTTCTTCTCCATTTCCCACCTGTATGTTCTCTTAACAGTACAGCAACTCATCCTTTTTACAAGACAGAGATGTTCATACAGAATGTGGCATCCATATGACAAACTACCATTTAGCTTCAGGATGACCAGCTGACCATGCCTTTCCCATGGTCAGGCATGCTTTCCTCAGAGTTAAAGTGCCCTTATATAGGAAGAGAAATGCAGTCCTGTGAAATGTACCTAAAGACAACTCCTAAACTTTAGCCCCACTCACAAATGGCCCTTTCGTATAATCAGAAGTAGCTCTCTTCGTTGTAGGAGCCAGCCCAACACTCTCCTGTCAATTCTGTGGCTCCCTTATCAAAGAGAAGCCCAGAAATGGACCTAATTATTCTATGTACATTATATGAAATACTACAGGGAAGTTCACTTATGTATATCTATAAAGCACCAATTAAAAAAAATAAATAGAAAACAAGTAGAGTAGGGGAAGGAGAACAGGGGTAGAGGGATAAAGGAGATAAAAATAATGTAATAGCAACAGAAATAAAGCAAATTATATTGCACTAATAAAAACTTTTTTTTTTTTAAAAAAGGCTTGCCTATATGTTTTTTTTCTTGCCTGACTGATTTTTTTTTTTTAACCAATCCAAAGTCTCTGGTGCTTGGCATCAAATTCAGATTGAATTTTTAAGAGTTTTTCAGCTAAATATTTATCAAAATGTGCCTAGACTAAAGCCATAGCTTATGGACAATATCCTAAAGAAGCATGTTCCTAACAGGATCATTTAGACTTTTTTGACTACAACTTTCAGAAAAAAAATACATCTTGTGTTATTAATTAAAAATCTAAGTAAAACACAAAGTATTTTATTATGTGAGTTGTACTCCAAATTGTTCTATTCCATCCAACCTGTCCTGTTCTAATTTAAAGAATTAATACAACTCATACATTGTTGATAGGTTATGACCCATTGTTTGGAAAGCACTGCTCTGACCCCAGCGTTGTGTAGGCACATAAATATTTCATAGTCTATTTGCTTGTTTGGACAGATGAGAAAATAAGACCCAGGTGCTGGTGAAATGTATCCATCCTTCAAGGCAAGAGTGAGTTATCTGTGGTAAAATGGCATTTTGCAGATTAAAACATATAACAGGAACTGCAAACGTCATTAAGGAGAGTTTTTGTGGGGTTGTATGAATAGCTGTAAGTAAGGTCAAAAAAGGACTGATATTGTACTTGATTTTCCTCCTTCGCCTTCCAACAACTGAAAAACTGGAGCACATGGGTCAAGGAAGGTTGATATGGTTGCTTTAGTAAGCATCCAACTATTTGATTTAATGGATTGTACTGGATTCTTTTCATTTAGTGGGATAAATGGGTGAAATTTAAAGGAAGTTAAATATTTCTTTAAAGGAGAACCTTTAGTTTTAATTTAAAGACATCCAGCTAAGGAATGTACTGTTTTATGGCCTAGTGTGTTTCTCATCTGCCTGTGTTGAAGCAGGACTAGAAAAAAGATTTACAAGAGGATTAATGGAGAAAGTTCCAACACCAGAGGAAAGAAGCTGCATCTAAAATTGCATTGATTCCAGTTCTGTGGCAATTAGTCACGTGTGACTACTGAGCACTTGAAATATGGCTACTGTGACTGAGGAACTGAAGCTTTAGGTTTTCATTTTAATTAGTGTAAACTTTAAGAGTCATATGTGATGACCATATTGAACTGTGCAAATCCACAGAAAACACAGTGTTGATTACCTGCTAAAGCAAATATGACAATTTCAAATGCATATAATGCATTCCAGATACTAAAGGTGATATGGGATCCATGTAAAGCAAAAATTATAGGATTGCTACATTAAAAATAGAACTGTTTTGAGACTATGGACAAAATTACTGCCAGCTTAGGGTTTTGTTTTTTATAACTCTGTGATGACAAGTAGGTTTCTTCTGATTTTCCACAGAGACTGCTGACCTCACTGACTCCTATAGTGGTTTTGAAGAAGTCATGCTCCAAATTTCAGCTGATGCTTGAAGATTGAACTTTGGACACTGAAAGAAAACTCTACTAGTTCCTTCAAAGTAGGGCTCTTTTTCCATTTGTACTGATAGAATAAATTAACACAGAAAATGTTTGTGAAGTGGATGTCATGCAGTAATTGTGCGATAGGACTCTTCTTCTAGTAGGTTTATTTAAAGTTAAAAACTGGGGATCCAACATGGCGGCCGGCAAGGAAGCAGCACTTTCAGTATCTCCACATTAACCGGATCAGAAACACCCATTAAAACAGCTACATTCTACCTACTGAGGAACTTCTAGCAAAATTCCGCTGAAAGGAGACCTGCCAGGAAGTAGTAAGTTATATTAGAGGTGACAGTTGGCCCCAGACAAGTGAATCTTGGCCGGCCACGCGGGCGCAGAGGTCCAATCCCGCAACCACCGCCCAACCGGCTCTGCAAGCGGCCCCCGGCGGCCCGGGGCAGCGAGAAGGGTCCCCGCCTGGCAAGGCAGACGGCTCCTGCCATCCTGGCTCTCCTGGCGGCCCCGCTCGCTAGGTGATCGGCCACCCCGCCCGCCCGGCTCTTAGCCACGAGGAGGCCACTGCCTACCGGGTTCCACAAGCGGCCCCGGGCGGCCGGCGCGGCGAGAAGGGTCCCTGCCTGGCCTGGCAAACGGCCTGCGCCCTCCTGGCTCTGCTAACGGCCCCGCCCACCC
>NW_025999968.1:2500662-2531933 GCF_001458135.2 Marmota marmota marmota | reverse complement strand
AGACTAGTGGGGGGAGAGAAAGGGAGAGAGAAGGGAAACTATGGAAATGGAAGGAGACCCTCATTGTTACACAAAGTTACATATAAGAGTTTGTGAGGGGAAAGGGGAAAAAAAAAAACAACAGAGAGAATTAAAACAACAGCAGATGGGGTAGAGAGGGAAGATGAGAGGGAAGGGGAGGGGGGATAGTAGGGGATAGGAAAGGTAGCAGAATACAACAGTCACTAATATGGTATTATGTAAAAATGTGGATGTGTAACCGATGTGATTCTGCAACTTGTATTTGGGGTAAAAAATGGGAGTTCATAACCCACTTGAATCAAATGTATGGAAGATGATATGTCATGAGCTGTGTAATGTTTTGAACAACCAATAATAAATAAATAAATAAATAAATTAAAAAAAAAAGAATGCTGTGTGTATGCAGATTGAAATGCCACCAAAAAAAAAATAAATAAATAAAGTTAAAAACTATATTCGTATAAATCTCTAATCCTGAATTTCTTTGTCAAAACTCTCTCTCTCACACACACACACAAACACAAACAAGTGTCATTTTATTAATGGTTTGGTTGCATCTGATTCTCTCTATATTCCGAGAAACTTTTGATTATATGACATTTTTATTGATTTAAAAGGAGAACGCACTCCTGACACAAGAAGCAATTTGCAAGATGCCCAGAGTAGAGGTGAGTGGACAAGGATAAAGTATCTGCTTTAGAAATTAAATCTAGGACATTTAAAAGGACAGCTGCTCTAAAGTATATCAAATCAAATTAAACTAAGGAATGATTCTTTTCTTGATATTCCCAAAGAGTACAAGAACACCAAGGAAGACATCAATCAGGATTTCAACATCTTATTTTATTTGTAAACAAGTCACTAGACAGTAAATTTGAGTTTGCATCCCTTACTGCTGCCTGGAGACTCTATCAGTCAGATCCTTGCCTACTAAATTCTCTGGGAGTTATAAAGTTTTGTCTTGAATGTAGTTAACCCCAGGGTTTGAGTACTCATGGGAGAAGTTAATTTCTAACAGGTTGTACAGGGGGAGAATGTGAGAGAATTCCAAGATGAATTTCACAGATGTGTGTGGCACCCAGGGATATGTTGTGCAAAATTCACTTGAGGACTAGGAAATGATGTTGACCACTAAGAATGAAACTAGTTTGAAGCAGAGATAATGTGTGTGCACCAGCTACCTCTTGCAAGAAACCACGTCATGATATTTATAAACATGTGAACAAAGAGTTTTGAGATTTCTATATAGCTTCCATCAAGGTGAACCAGGGAAAGCAATGCAGCAGTCTGATTGAAATTTAATAAGCTGGACTCCAAGCAATTTTTGTGTATCCTGTCCAGAGAAATGCTGAACAAAGTGAAAAAGATTAGCTTGGGCTGGAGAAAAGGGAAAACAAAGGACCAGAATTTGGGAGGGAACATAGTCCCTGTTTTGGGAACTTGCTCACTTCTCATGACATGTATATACAAATTTTAATAGATTGTTTAATTAATGTAAAGTTAGGTTCTGCTGCCAGATTACCTGGATTCTAAACAGAATGTATTCCTTTACCTTGGTCAAATTATTTTTATCTCGGTTACTCAATTTCATTTTCTATAAATGAGTATAATAGAATGTACCACTCACTTCATTGTGAAAATAATGGGTTAATATGTGCCAAGAAATTAGATGTGTTTGGCCTATAGTTATTAGCTATTAGTAAAAATTTTTAATTATTACCTTGGAGATAAATGTATCAGACACATGAATAAATATGTGACTCATGCAACTAGTTGCTTTTCTTTTAATTTCATGAATGTTAAGCAATTCCTTATTCCACTTGTATTGACTAGAAGCAGGATGGATTGGTAGGTTGACTTTCATATTTAATATCAGTAGATAATTGGAAATTTTGGCTTATACTTTAATCTTCTGTATGTTTTCTTATTTATTAGTCTTCTGAATTCAATCAAATCTAGACACTTGATAAGATTGACATTTGGACTATTTTGAGGCTGAGAGACACAGAACCTTGATACATTTCTCTAAGGTATCCTACCTCTAAGATTTTTTTTTTCTTTTTGGCAAAAACTAAATATCTATCTTCTGAAGACCTTAGTATATATTCTTTCAAATGTCAGTAATTGACAATCAAGATTTTCCTACCTATCGTATGGTTTAGAATCTCAAAAGAAAATAAGCAGAGAGAGGACCTCTTTAGACTTGCAGAAGGGTTGTTCGTGAACAAGAAATATCAATAATTAAGATTTTCCTGTCTTATCTAATGCTTAAATATGTTGCCAAATCCCGTAGACCAAGACTGGGATGGATATAGACAAAACAAGGTAGAAAAGTTGAGTGATTTTTAGTTCAGTGATACCAAACTCCTTCTTCTTATCAACGCATAACTGGACCAAATTAGTGCTCACCTAAATCATTGCTCAAGGGCCACTAGGCTGCACTACACATATTTATTCTATTCACTATAAACAGAAATACAAGAATCAGTATTCTTAGGGTATGGGATGAATGATGTAGAATTTTTTGAAAGGGAAAAAAATGATGATGATGTATGTTTAGGGCACATCTAGGGTCAAATTGCCATTTTGCTGCTTGTGGGAAAAAATGGATTTTGATATACCCTCTTATGTAGCGTAGTTGTGAAAATTCCAGGGTCTCAAATGTAATTTTCAATATTGCTTTGGTTCTTATGCCATGAGCCTTATGCAAATGTCCCTCATCTGAACATTTCTTAAGATTCTCTGGATTTGCTTGATGTCAGGCAAGCTCTCTGAGGACTCTGGGTGCGGGACTATATTGCAGCCCCTGAGCACAAAGGGTTCTGTTTATGTTGCCTCTGTTTGTGTGGGATTTTCTTTTTTTAATAACTCACGTCCAGTTACAGAGGAGCAGAATTGAGCCTCTGAGATATGATGAGCCTTCCAAAGACAAACTCGACAGAGACTCCAGGAACTAAGGAGGCAGGAACAGCTGCTGCTCTGGCAAGGAGAGGCAAATCGCCAGCGTTCTGCCCAGTGGTGCCACATCAGTGCTCTGAACCTTAAGCCGAGTTTACTGCCTCCCCAGCGACTGTGCTAGTCACATTCGAGAACATCTGCCACAGGCTTAATGACAGAGCCTATGGGAACCTAATGAGTACCCCCTACACCTGTGCAGCTCTACCAGACAGCTGTTGCCCACTCCTCCACCTCCATTCTCAGTCCTTCCCTGAGCGTGTGCTCACGGCCCCATCTTCCCCATAGGATACAGTCTGACTCTCAGATTGGGTCTGCGCTTTTGTTAGGATTTCATTTATCTCCATTTACATGACACTAAAAGGCAGTAGGGATAAAAAGCATAATGTTTTTTCAGATTGCTTAGGCTTCACAGTTCACTGTGTAAAAGGTAAGACTGAGGAAGTCAATCAGAAGAATCAGTGGTCAAAGAGATAGGAAAGAAGGAAGAAGGAGATGAGAACATTTGATTTCTTTCTTTCTTTCTTTTTTTGCCATCAACTCTTAGATATAAATATGGGAATTCACAGAGTTAGGGAGATACTTCACAGTTTACATATGCATGCATGTACATATCTATGGAATTGCTTTTCTCAAAATATTTTCTAATTGAGAGACCTGACCAGCAAACTCCTAGCAAAACACAATATAACAAAACAACCTAGTTTTACTTACTAAAACCACTTTGAAAATTCTGTGAATCCCCATTGTATTAAAAGAATGCAATTTTAGTTTAGTACATGATAGAAAGAAGCTTAATAACTATATGGCGGGGCTGGGTTATGGCTCAGTGGTAGAGCACTCGCCTCGCACATGCAAGGCCCTGGGTTCAATCCTCAGCACCACATAAAAAATAAATAAATAAAATAAAATTATTTAAAAAAATAACTATATGGCCTCTACCAAGTTATTTATCTTCTCTGAGTTTTCACATCTTAGTTTGTGAGATGAGGTTATAAATACGTGGATTTGGTAAGGTTATGAGAAGTAATTTATATACATTTTATAAAGAATATCACATGACACCTGGTACAAATCAAGTGCTTAATAAACTTTGTTGTTATTATTATCATTATTATTATTACCAAAAACAGCCCATTTCTTATGGCTTTACTAAAATCATTGAAAGAATATTTGTCTTTGTTATATGTTTTCTCAGAATAAATCATCCTCTTAATGACAGAAGAGAAGTAAAATATTCCCTAGATGAGAAAAAAAGCTTCAACTAATGATTTCATTTGTTATGTAACAAAAGCTACTAGCTGGAATTTTATAGATAAATAGCTAACAGAACTTGGAATGTTTGTGACCATTCATTTCAGTCAGTTCACAAATCAGAAATATTGTAAGTTTTATGATAAATAAAAGCCACATTGCATGATAAAACTCTGACTATATAATAGTTTGTGCAAAAAACAAAGTCTCTTCTCTCTCTAAACTTCCACTGCCCAATGGTAACCACTAATCACATGTGTTTATTGTACACGTGAAATGTGGCTGCTCCAAATTAAAGCATGCTGTGATTAAAAAATACACACCAGATTTCTAAGTCTTAGTATGCAAAAAGAATATAAAATACCTAAATATTTTATATCAGTACATGTTAAAATAATATTTTGATTTATCGCATTAAATAAAGCAATATCATTGAAATCAACTTAACCATTTCCTTTTTATTTGTTTTAACTTGCTTATTAGAAAAATTTAAATTATATTTATGACTCCTGTTGTATTTGTTTTGGGTAGTCAGGCTCTGAACGAATGGTTCTCAATGGTTGTTACCCATGAAAGGATGCTGTGTTTATAAATGTCACCTACAGAGCTTAAAAATTCATATTCCTGGGCTTTCAATAATTCTGATTTCAATGGTCATGGAATTCACATTTTAAATAAGAAACTTGATGGCTGTTGGAACCCACCTTGAAAACCACTGTTACAGACGAATGTATGCTAAGTCAGAAATAAGATGCTAAAGAACACAGGTGCTAAGATTAAGGGGCTGATTTTGGACACCAGTTATGGCAATAGAAATGCAGAAAACAAGGGGGAAAGGCAATGTGGTAGTAGATACCCACTGGCCTGCTGTCACTGATAAATAATTCCTCTCTCCCAGACATGAGGGGGTAAGGAAATTCTACACTATGACTACTTCTCACCAGTAAATTATAAAATTTGCAGGTAAGGTTTACATGGCTATGCGGAATAATACTGAGGACAGAATTGTTTTCAGAGGCAACTAATAAAATCCCTCTTATTTAAAACTCTCACTTCTATTATTACTGCAAGTTGGCTGCTGGTGACACCAGTAAGTTGTATAAATCAAATCTGGAGAAAGAAAAATATCCCACACGGCCTTTGCATCCTACTTCATGATATAGCTTAACCGCTATGGAAGTAGTAATTACACTCCAAGCACAAGGTGACTGAATCACAATGATTGCCCCATAGTTGTGGCTGGAACTTGAAGCCTCTCTCCACCATGCACAGCATAAGAAACTCTTTCTTGGCTGTCAAATAAAAATAAATTATTCAACTATAATAGGATGGACTCTAAGGAAAACCATTCAAGAAACCCAACACATCCTCCAGGGCAGTCTTTCTTGCCAAGCTGGATCAGCTCCACCCTCTTTTCATGAGATTCTTCTACTCGGGATGTCCTTCTATTTCATACCTACCAACTTGGTGTCTTTACCTCAACTGCTCTTTCCTCACAGGTTGCTCTGTTTTTATGCTATTATGTCTTCTGCTCTCTTTCCCTTATCCAGCTCACATTAGAAACACAACTGATAAGAGTCTTGATAATTGGATAGTGACTGTCCAATCCAACATGTTATCATTTCCATGTGCACCTTTCAAAGCCATTATTGTCCTTTACAACAAAATTATGACCCTGGCCAGGAAATTTTGCAATCAGGTTTCACCTTCATTTTGCTGTAGTAGGGCAAGCCTCTGGGTCACTGAGGGTGCTCTCACTGTGAGGTGTGATGTACATTGTGTGCTGTTCTCAATGATGAAATGGGAATTCCTTTTCCAGATAAGGGCATTATGGAAACACAGGATCCTAAGTTTCCAGGCTTATGTTGACAATTTATATTATTCCCCTAAATCTAGAATTTTCTATTGTAAAACCTACAGAGAAATAAGACATCTATTGAGTTAAGCAGTGCATTGAGGGCATTTAGGTCAATTTCTTATGCCACCTAGCCTCCCAGTGGGATATAAACAATAATAACAAAGTTTCAGACACTTTACCCACAATTCTCCCATGACATAGCTATTTGCCTATTCAGTAGAGGAATTTATAGATCCTTCCCTCCCTTCATGGGTGTTAAGATAGAGATGCAAAGAAATTGAGTCACTTGCCCAAGATTATAAATTAAAACTGTCAACATTTTTTGAGCTTCGGTGATCCATTTCTAACTTCTAGAGATGAAAATGCTTAAGACAATTAATCTGCACTTTCTGGATCTCAAATTTACAGTTTTAAATGAGTAAAAGTTAGGGCCAGAACTCTTTCAGGAGTGATAAACAGCAGCTCTGCCTCTCTTTCCCACTGGGGTTGCTAAAGGCTAGGTTATAATTATGGAACTCTGCAACCACACTGGCACTGCAAGTGGTAGACCAGAGATGGAGAGGACTTGGGCCCTGGCACTCCTTTAGATCCAGCTGTGCCTGAAAAGAGGGCTTGACTCCTCTCTCTGATATGTGAGCCAAGAGATTCTTTTTCTTCTCCTCAAGCCAGATTGAGTTGTGCTTTCTGTCTCATGAAAACAAATGCTTTCTTAAGGAGTGAGCAACAAGTCAAGTGACTGTTGCCCTACATTTCTAATGATTAATCTAACGTTTGACACCAATTAGTTATTCAATAAATATTAGATTCTATTCTTCCTTACATTGATTCTCAGGAGCAATCATTTTGTATTAAGTTTCTCTACTTTTGCATAGAGCCAAATAAATAAATAAATAGCAAATAAACAAACTGAAAACATACTGCAAATCCACTGAAAGGTTGAGAACTGTCCCCAGGAGAGACCAGACAGGAAGAGTATACTCACTCATCTTCTCCACTTCTAGCTCTGAGTGGGAGTCAGAGAAGGAGAGTGTTCCCAGCATGGCTCACAGGGAAGAGTTTCCCAACAGGATTCTGGAGGTTGGGTTTAATGCACAGACATCAACATGCCAGACTCACCCTAGTGCCACCTGGTAAACCAAGGGGCCAGAAGGTATCTCCAGAAGAAAGACTTAAGGGAGGTAAGGAAGTGGAAGGCAGTTCATTGAAGTTCCTGGCATCTGCCTGAGGGCACAGCTGGAGATATTAATAATCATTTCTCTCATCAGACTGTCGAAAATGAGCACAGAGTGAGTGGGGGGGAGAAACAAGTGTTTTGCTGCCTCCTGTTTGAATTAATCTCTTCTGACAACTGCTGATTTGGGTTTGTGATTCGATCCTCCATATGTCTAGCTCTATTGGTCAATTAAGTGCAGAGGGTGATTGGGGGAAGCAGTGATGCTCAGCTTGATTAAAGGAGGAAGCATCACATAGCATTTAGAACATGCAAAGCAGCCCATTGCGCTGAGCTTAAAGGGAGTCAAGCAGAGCAAGGGCAGTGTGTGATCCTGCCAGGAGGGTCAGGGGAGAGCCAAGCCTCAATGCTCACATACTAATTCAAGTAAGCCAGACATCAGAGTCTGCTTCCCATGAGCAACACAGAGGTTCTGGAGAATTATGAATAGAATCTAAAGCTCATGCAAAATTCAGTCCCCTGGCAACCAATTCAGATCTGACTTCTCCAGTTTGCGCAATTAATAAACCACTTTTGATAAAATGTCATAAGCTCAAAAACAGGAAATAAAGTGGTATTTAACTTGGAGAGTACAACCTATGCATTTGAAGAGATCGTCTGAAATAGAGCTTAGACATAGGACAGGAGAACACCAAAGTTAGAGGAAAATGGCACAGAAGGAACAGAGCCCACACACTGCAATGCAGTAATAAAAACACTTGAAAACTGAATTCTAGTGCTGCCAGTGGCTTGTTGCTTTTTCTGCAGAAAGATTCTTTTTTTCTTTTTTCTTCATTTCCACTTCCCCATCTTCCAGGGGCTGATGGAGGCATTTGGGCACTTTGTACTCTCACAAATATGAAATCAAACTTGAGCAAACTGCTCAAGGGAATGCTTTGACAGCAGTGATGACAGCTCAAAGTCTTTTATGAATTTGATACTGAAGTACTTCGTATGACTATTTAAAAGAATAGCTAATAAAATGATTATGCACCATTTTAGAAATGAAAGTTCCATATCAATGCTTAACAATCATCATTGCAGGCAAAAAGCTCATTTCAAAGTAGCATTATATGAAGGAAACAGCTACAATTTTAAGGATGTGGTCACAGACTTAAAATGCCATAGAATATGAGTACTTCTGTTTTCCATTCTGAAAAGACCTGAGTTAGTTTTAATTCCTATAACTTGTACAACCCTTCCCCCCACCCCCCCCAAAAAAGGAGGGAACTGATATTTGAACAAATGATGAGGATATAATGAGTTAGCAGAGCAAATGCAGTATTCATTTAAAAGAAGTAGAAAAACAGGCTGAAATGCAAACCTGTTGGGTATGCCCTTAATAGAATAGCTGTAGAAAGTTTTAACACATGAATTCGTATTATCTAAAGGAGAGGCTAATAGCCTAGGAAAAACTCCATTCTAAGCTCTTATCTTATTCAACAATTTTACTGGTGACTTGGGGGAAAATGTAGATATATTATAGGGTTATCAACTCATTTCCAAAATTTAAGAAGAAAAGCTAAGATATCATAGAGGCAAAGTATAAAATGAACTCTTGGTCATTTCAAACCAAATCAACAAAAGAAAATCCATCAGAGACAAGCAGATTTCATGTTGGTCTACCACTTCACCATAAGTACTAATTGGTGAATGCAATTTTACAATGTTACATCTGAGTTAATCATTGTAACCAACTGTAAGTCTCACTGTGATTTTGCAAGGAGTGCACGCTACCAAGAATAGCCATATATTCTTATACTTTACAAAAGTTCAATGTCATGACAAGGGTTGCTGCTTTAATCTATGATGGTCATTCTACAGATCAAAAATATTTTTTTAACTTCATCCCTATTTAAAGGTGTTGACAAAGTTTAGTTCAAGTAACAAATACTTAAAATGGTGAAGAAGACTTGGAAACTGTCAATTACAGAAATATTGAAGGAATTGATCAAGATAGAGCATATTTGAGATAAAAAAATCAGACTATTTAAAGGGTTTTTTCTTTTTTAAATTTTTTTATTTGTTTTAATTATTTATACATGACAGTAAAATGTACTTATATTCTTTGATATACATAGATGCGACATAATTTCTTAGTTTTCTAAGTTTTTTTTTCCTTAATGAAGAAAATATTTAGACTTATCTATAAAATCAATGTGTAGAAATTTCAAATATAGACTTTGACCATAATGGAAAAATACTTTAATTAAAGAATGACTTTTTAAATAAATGGTGAGTTTTCCAACAGTAGAGAAGGTTCAAAAGCAACTGAGCAAAAACTCACCCAATAAAAGAGAGTCATGTGTCAATTAAGATTTATTCATTTGACCTCTAAGATCACTTAGACTATTTGACCTCTAAGATCACTTCCAATCCTGAAACTCCTTGATTCTATATCACACGGAAGAGTTATATAACTAATTGTTGTCTATCTAGAGGACACTTGTTAAGTCTTGGCATACATAAGTCTTTGAATGAACTGTAAACATGGAAGAATATAACATCAACAGAGTAGGATGTAAATTCTGTACATTTTATAAGTATATGGTTGCAGAAATAGAATCGAAAAACAGTAATTAGTAGTCTTTAGAGAATTAACAAACTATAAGAAGCAGCATGGTGTTCCATGGTGACCATGAAGATATTATACATGGCAGAGATGTGAGAATGGTGTTGAAAAGCTGAGGTTCAAGATGAGCCGCTCTCATTTATATACTGACTCTGCACCTTGCTAGATGTAGGACCTTGGTAATCTCTTTGTTATAGGTTCTTCAACTGTAAAATGAAGATAATAATATATCTACCTTACAGGGTTATTATGATTATCAAATGATTAATTTATGGGAAGATTTTTTTTAGAATAGTTCTTGAAGCACAGGGCTATATGAGTAACAGTCATTTTAAAAATTTAAGAAAAACTGAAGTAGAAATACTCAAGTTAAGATGGATGTGCATCCAAAATTTCAATTGGTAAAAATAAATAATTTTTTTCTTAGACAACAGAGGCCAATATTTAATTTCACTATTGCATTTGTTTACTTGATATTTGCTGTCTGGGAGAGTTATATGCTAAAAACTGACTTTCATCCTGTTGTCTTATCATTACTGGAGAAAAAAGATATAGCAAAATAAATTTAAGTCATTGTAAGTTTTAGCCATTACTTAACATTTGCAAAAGCTGAAATCTAACAGACTAAAGATTAATCCTGGCCTCCCTTTTTCTCCTTCCTGTATCTAAGGTAGAAGTGTCAACAAATGACCAAAAGTTGGAGAGTCATAAGGGAAACCATGCAATTATTAAATTGTATAATTGTTTTACTCATAAGTGAGAGTTGATTATACGTATAAATTACAGGTTATCTGAAAATGGACAAGTATATTTTAAAAGAATAAAATTTAAATGGTTGATTTAATGTGATGAAAATAAGTGGTAAAAGTCAAAATATTTAAACAAACATCAACAATAATGAACTCTATGATACACTCAGCATCTATTTATAGAATGTTGTACATTGTCCACAATGTGGGATTTTTTTTTTTCTTTTTGTACCAGGGATTGAACCCAGAAGTGCTTAACCACTGAGACACATCCCCAGCCCTTTAAAATATTTTATTTGAGATAGGGTCTTCCTGAGTTGCTTAGGGCCTCTCTAAGTTACTGAGGCTGACATTGAACTTGGGATCCTCCTGCCTCAGCCTCCCATGCTCCTTGAGATTATGTGCATCAAGGCACCCAGTAATGTGGGGATTTTAACAGAAATATTTTCTTGGGAGGAAGAGAGGGAAAGGGAAATAGTGGGGAATGATATTGGCCAATTTAAATTGCTATATTGGGTGCATTAGGAATGTGTAACAAATCCCACCATTATTTAAAACTATAATGCACCAATAAAAATATGGAGAAAAAGGGAAAAAGTCAAAAAAATGAAGAAAAGATAAAAACGACATATTTTATTTATTCAAAGCAAAGATGTCCATATTTGTGTGTCTACTTGCCTTGTCTATATACAAGCACATCAATGGCAAACAGGTGGTAAGAAAAACTTACAAACTTGAATAAATTACATGAAAAAATTCCACATCTTTCTTCAAACAGTGGATTAAAACTTTTTTTTTTCCTTTGACTTTTAAAAAAGCCTAACTGCGTCACAGGCCTGATTTTAAAAAAAAAAAAAATCACTGACAGATTTCTTTTCTTCCTCTTTTTTTCATTGCCTGTGATAGAAATGCTAATGGTACCATTTTATTCAGCAATTCTACTTCTAAGGATGAGGAAGCAATACTCTCTAATATTTGAAAATGTACCCCAGATTCCAGTTCTAGTTCCTTGTTTTATTATTACATGACCTTGAGAAAATGTTTTAGCCTCTCTAAACCTCTGTATTTTCAACTGTAAAATAGAGACATTAATATATGTTTTATTGGTATTGTGAAGATTAGAAGTACATATAAAATGTTTAGCATAATCATACAGCTGTGTTAAATTTTGTTTTTTATATCAAAACAGATCAGTCATTGAAAAGATATTAGTTTTAGAACAACTTAAAAGTCTGAAAGAAAATACATTAAAATGTTAACATTGCTTAACTCTTGGTAATAAGATTACCCTTGGTTTTAATTTTTCGGTGTGGTCTGATTTTGTACAATTAATACTACATTAATTGAAAAAGTATTAAGAAAAATAATTTTGAGAATAAGCTAATATGAAAGAGGTGAAAACTATATAAAGAATTTTCATATCATTCTAATAAGGCTGTTTTTTTTTAGAGAATATTTTAGGCAAAGGGATGTACTCGTCTACCTTACTGCTATCCTTAGGTCACTGCATTTAGAATGATTCAGGGTTCTAATATAATGAATACCAGCCAAAATGGCCCCCAATCCCACAAAGCAATAAAACTATCAAAGAAATAATTGAGAGCAAATTTGAGAATCAGAGTTAAGAATATTTATCTTAGAGATTTCAAAGCATTTGCACACATTATCTTATGTAGAATTGATTCTTACAGCACTCTCCAAGGAAAGCAGGTTGTATTCAGTCTTTTCTTTGTCACAGGGTTTGAATGACTCAAGTTCATTCACAGCTCTTATGTATGAAATCTGGATTTGAACTCAGGTCTTTAGATTTAAATTATGTGAATATCATGGATCAAATGAGTTTTTTTTAACATCCCTCTTTTTCTTCTCCCTCTGTTTTTCCTCCTCTTTCTACATCTTACCATTACCTGCTTCTATTCAAAGTAATAGACTAGTGCTCAGGACACAGTGCATATACTATCAGCATTTGCTAAATAAAATAAAAGTGAGATCTCTCATATTGGCTTGAAGAAAATAAAATTCTGGGTCTCTTTTATGAAGAAGCTGTTTATTTACCTTTTCAACAACAACAAAATAATCAAAACCTTCCTTGCTGATTTAAAATAAATATGAATGTTGTCAGAATCAAAATGGAGTCCCTTGTGTCAACCGTCAACCCTATCACAAGAAAAGTAAATTAAGCAGGAGGTTATGAAGGATGAATTCTTACGTGTGATTGCTTTATAGTAACTATCACAAAGGCTGCCAGAACCATGAACTTGCCCAGGAGGCTCCACAACCTCTTACAAAAAGTATTTCCACAAGAACCTCTGCACAGCAACTGTCTGTTCAACCTTGGACTGAAGCCACTATTATTATTAATCATTGTGGCCCAGAATTATTGTATCAAAATATCTGATGTGGTCTTTTTCATTTTTGCCTTGAAAAACTTCCCCTTGCCTCAATCTATTTGAGCTCATCATGTATTGTGATACCCATATTCTTAAAGCAGTGGTCTGCTATTCTCAAATAAATACATTTTTTCCAGAGATTTTCTTTTATTTTTTAATTTATGTTGATAATGAAAAGAAATTTTACTCCAATAACTAGTCTCATTTATATATGCACAGGACTTCCACTCATAAGACCAGAGGCCCATGTGCCTCTCATCACTTTTCTGTCAGTCATGCTGTCCAAAGCCAAACAGAAGCCAAGTGCTGACTGGCGTGTACAGGGTACATTCTGCAATCACATGTACCCTGATAATAGCACCACTGCAGCAGGCCTTCAAAATTGGCTCTGTCACTTTAAATATAATAGACAATAAATCATCCCTCTGAGACAACCCCTAAGGAAAACAGGGGAAAAAATAGAAATAGCATTTAAAAGCCCTTTTCTATTACATGCCTCTAGGGAGCTTTTAAAATTGGAGCTCCTTTAAAGTGAATTTTATGCTTTTGGGGGCTTTTAACAATGCTTCTGGAATTAACCTTGCAATTCCATGACCAACTCTTCCATCAGATCCTTTAACTTGGGGCCCTTTATTATGCCAGTATTATCATATTTGCTTATCTTCTGTGTTGCTTCCTCTGGTCTTCCAATTACCAATTAACCTGCTTTCTCATGCTTTATGTAACTGATTTATTTCTCTCTCCTTCTTCTCCATAATCCTGCCAGTATTATTTATTTAGCCTTTCCTTCCTTCTTAATTTTCTTTTTTCCTTCACCTTATCCAGTTTTAGTCACTTCTCTTCTGAGATACACTTTGGCCCTTTGAACTTTGGACATATATAATCTTACCTATTAGGGTACCTGGTAGCTATTCTAGAATTTTTCACTTCCCTCCTAATATAGCCAAGTTTTCCAAGACACAGTGAAACATTCACCCATTTCTCTCTTGTTCTTGTGGGATTCTTAGCTGATAAGAAGACCAAGATAACAAAGAAATTTGACTCTCAGTTTGGAAATACAGTCTTAATCAAATCCTGGGACAAATATATAATAGGTGTGCTATATATAAAGCACAGTTATACAAAGGGTCAGGCTTCACATTAAGAATAGGAGATCCCATTTGTCCATATTAGGAAACCAGTATCTCTTTATATTCCATGTGAAGGTATTAGACAAAGTATTAAAGAATTAAATTAAAATATTAAACAAACAAGGAAAAAAAGAATAGGAGATGATAAATCACAGCCCAACACTGGTGCAATCAGTTCACAGCCCTGATCGTTCAAGTCCATATAGCATTATGTGGCCCAATAAAACAATTATGGTTCAATGGCCTTTATTGTTCTTTCAAATTAAAAACCTATACTGAACAAAACATAGTTTATCTTAATATTGAAAAAACATACCAACTAGACAATAAATAACAGGACAACAGCAACTGCTTCTTGACAATATGCTGCCTGTCTTCTTCTACCCCCACTACTTTAAGAAAGGGAAGAGAAATCCAACTTGATATTGAACTGGTGTCATTTAATAAATTGGGAAGGCCATAGTATGAAGCAAAAAGCAGTGCGAAAGGATTATTCTGACACCTTTTAGATTTATAGACTTCCCAGTCTCCTTAATGGCCATTCATCTCACCTGACCTGTCAGAGTTGCTCCAGCCACCCTCTGGGTGAGCACTTATTACCAAAAAGGCAACAATCAAATTATTGAAGGGAATTTACTGAGTGAGATAAATAAAAGCTGCCTAAGTCAGTGTTTCTCATACTGCTTTGTGGGAAACATAAGTCTCACAGGAAGACCAAAAAAATGTCCCTTGGACACATAAGTGTTGTCAACAGCAGACAAGCCCCTCTGGACAGCACCTTAGCATGGTAAAGTCACTGAGAACAACTCCAATAAAGAAAGCTGCTTAGATTCCACCAGCTTTAACCCAGAATCATAGCCTTCTTATTTTAAGTCAAACTTTTGAAAAAAAATGCTCTGGAAACTTTGGAAAGGCCTGGAGGAGGTATTGGCCTAAAAGAAGATCCAGAGAACTCTTTTGGAGGTGGTGATGATTGTTCCATGGAATCATTAGATGAAAGGAAATAGTTAAGAAGGAATATTGCAGGCTTGTATTAATGATTTCCACTGCTAAAACAGAAAGAAATGTACCAGCAGATCACAGTCATTAAATATGACCCATTGGTGGACAGCAAATTACATACTAGGGAACCAATGCTGGAGAAAAATCAAAGAGGTGCAGGTCATGTTTTATTTCACTTGTAGCACTTTTCAAATTCAGTCCTAACCAAACCTGATTAAAGTAAATCCCTTTTTTACAGCCTGTGGAGTCTATAAGATTATGGTGTTAATGGAAGTGCGATTCGATCCCTCAGTAATGGTGCATGTCGGGACCCTGGCGCCTCTGACAAGTCCATTTTTTAAGATGTATTTATTGTTTTTTTTTTTTCCTCCCTTCTGTTCTCTGCATTGCGGGGTTTAATTGAACAGTTTAAAGTGATTCTTCTTCAAGGCCCATTAATTGATTTTATTTGTGTATTCTCTAGGGGTCAAGGAAAAGGGAAAAAAAACAATAAAATTGCAGCTCTGGTTTTTACTGTCATATTCTCTCTGGCAATTCATAGCTCTGAAATGTTTTTTTCGGTTTCAGTCCTTTTTGCTCAGGATCTTCATGAGCTGCAAAATTTTATTTGTTTTGTTTTGTATCACTGATTTATTCAGTTCTGATTTTGGTTCACCATTAAGAAAATAATAAAATGTACCCAACCTGATCACCCATGTCGTATGGAGGGGTTCCTCATGCTCAACACAAGCGAAGGGGGAGGATTTCAGTGGAGCAGCTGTGAAAACATATTCTGACAACAAAGTACTGGAGTGTTTTCTATGTCCATCGTAATAGGACAAAGTCTCTTGAGAATTTGTGTGTATTTGTATTTACTTACACAGGCCACCACCATACCTGAATGGGTTTTAGTGTGCTAAGTGAGAATGAAAATGTTGTACAGATTGCAAAATAGTATGCTCTGCAAGTGGGGACTGCAGAGAATCCGCCAAGGGCAGAAGCTATATATGTGTGTACACATGTCATGACATCAAACGTTAAACGACATCATTCTGTCATGGCATTATGTCGAAGTATGTCACACTGCCACACAATACAATCTTTACCTGTTTTTTTGTTTTGTTTTGTTTTTGTTTTTGGTACTAGAGGGATGAATCTGTGGGTGCTATGCCACAAAGTTGTATTCCAGACCTTTTTATTTTATTTATTTATTTTTTAATTTTGAGAAGGATCTCATTAAGTTACCTAGACTGGCCTCAAACTTGAAACCCTTCTGCTTCAGACTCCTGAACTGCTGGGATTGCAGGCAGGTGCAACTATTTCAATGACCCACACCATTGTTTAATGTTTGTATCTAGCAGAAGGTAATTTTCACAATTATCCAATGGTCCAGATATTATGATCACCATGTAACTGTGAAAGCCTCAGATTCTGAGAAGCCAAGGATATACCTGAAGTTTGAGTATGGCTCTGATTTATTCCAACACCTCTATTACACTAGTTAGATATAATGTTGCCTTGAAAGCTGGTTGCAATAGCTTTTTGTTTTATTAAAGATAAAATATAATAAAGTCATTTAAAGGTAAGCTATTTTTATGGCTGTCTCCCCAAAGTAGGTCCCAAAAGCTAGTTGAATGACTAAATAAGACACATTCCCTTTAACGTTGATATTGTTTCTGCATTGAGCTCCACACTGAGACCAGTTCTTTGTGGGCTACTGAGGCCAATACACAGGTGAAAAAGAGGCAGGGTGAGAATACCAAGCTCTATCCTCACATTTTGTGGACAAATTGCTTCCAGCTTCTTGACCAATTTTTTGTTTCTTCTCATGTCACATCTTTCTCTTTGCTTATTTCTTGTCCTTTACCTGGATTCCCTAGATGAAGTCCTCAAAGTCTCTGAAGATCAGGTCATTCATTCAAAGGAATGTCAACTCTATCTCCCACACACACTTGTGAAGATATCCCTTTGGTTTTTGGCCCCCGATTATTTATTAATGTATGTTTTAAAAAGAGATTGACAGTTTAAGGTTGACATTGCTATTGAAAGAAATAGTAAGGGGTGTGACTTGGGGGAAATATTTTAACTTGCTCTACTATTTTTCTTGTTTTATTTTCATCAATAGCTGAGAGGAGAAAGTGACAAGTTCCATATTTACTTCTAACACATCAAAAAACATCTTCAAGTAAAAGGCACATATGTTTGAGACTGGATCAGTAAACTGGAAATCTCACAAGGGCAACTTTCTTTTTGTAGGGGGTACCCCTATGCTGTCTAGTGTTACACAATTCAGAGAAAACACTATATTACCTCATATATTCACATAGTGGAATTTGAAAAACCAATTTCACATAAAACTTCAATTTCATGGCCATTCAATAAGACCCTTATTTAATCTTAATGCTAACTTGAAAATTCAGCATTGATTTTTGCTAAAATCCCCTTCCATTTTTCCTCTGTGACATCTACCTTCCCAGAACCCCTTTACCCCTGATCTCTTTGAAAATTTTATGATTTGCTTGTTAAGGACTGAGACTCATAGATGTGAGGAAATCTGTCTGGATACAGATGTGGATTGAATACAGGTCTGATTTGCTCCAATGCTTCTATTTTTCCACTACTTGGATATACTGTAGCCTTGAAATCTTGTGAGACTTAGTTCAGCTATCACTTTCAGAATTATGCCTGTGTCCTGATAGATTTTAACAGTAACATTCTCCAAAGGTCCAGTAAGGAAGAGTGGGGGATAAGAACACTACTACACTGAAGCTGGTGTCACAAATAAGTATAGTTGGAAGGAGCTGTTAGGAAATCCTCAACCAGTAGTGGCAGGTGGTAATACTACAAAGGGGAAAAACATGTTTACTTTATAAAGAATTGCTGAAAAAAAAAGAGATCTTTCTTAAAAGTATGAATACTAGGCAATGAGACACACTGGTGAACAGAAAGAGAGAATCAAGTTCCTTCCCACTTTGAGTTCTCCTCTGGGGGCCCAGAACTTGCAAATCCCCATGTCAAAGTATGTGTCACACTGTGTCATAAGCTTTAGTATGCATGGATCTTTCCTTAAGACTGAAACAATTTATGTTCATCTCTGTATTTCTTATTCCTCCCTCAGTATCTAGTACATTAGCGATCTCAATAAATACTTCCTAGCATAAGGAAACAATAAGAAATTCTTTGGTAAGAATTACAACAAAATTGTGATAAAAGAAAAAATGTGATGAAAATATAAGTCTCACAGATAGTGTGGATAAAGGACTGATACAGAATGAAGACGTGGGCATTATTTTAATTTAGCATTAAGGTTAAATATAACTCTTGTTGACTGGCCAGAAAATACCATTTTTATGTACAAATATTTTTTCAAATAACCATCAATTGTATAAAAGAAGCTTTACAATCCATCCTGCACTAGTCATGTTCAAATAGCCATCAAAATAGAGGGCTTAAAAATAGAAAGAAATGTTCACCTTCAAGGGGTTGTCTTAAAGATCCCAAGCCCCAAAACTAGCTTGTCCATTCTTCACTCCTGGAATTGTCTATTACAATTGTTTCCTTATTAAATTAAGTCTCAAGTTTTCAATTCTGTGAATATTTCAATGATATTTACATAGGTGCATTAGAATAGGTTAGAAATCATAATCTACAGCCTGTACATACATTCTCATCTTAATTGATAATACTATTATAATTATTATACTATTATAATTACCATATGGAAATATAATTATACATTTCCTCTTACTATTATATAATTATATTGTATGTTATACGATTATATTATGTATTATATACTATATTTAAGTTTGTATAGGTGTTTCACATCTGGAACCATGGGACAAAATGGGTTAAGACCCATACTTGTCAGCATATAGTGTGAAGAGGGAAAAGAAAACTCATCAAAAGGTCATTACAGGATACTCCTATTCTACTAGGCATGTGTATGAATATTGAATCAACACACTTTTCTCATTAACATACGAGTACAGCATCCTTCTGTCATCAGAATGATTACTTATCCAGAGGTGAAAGTATACTACATTTCTTCCAACGTGGGGAAGTTAGAAAATGCAGCCTTCCCCTTCTGACACTACTTACAAACTTACTCTGAATCAGAGAGAATAGTTGTAAAGGGCAGTGATGCTCTTCTTTTCACAAACCTTATATCTTTATTTTATTCTTCTAATGTTCTCCAGAGATGTCAACACAAAAGTAGCACATAACCTCCCCAGAAGCAACTTAACCCCAGGAGAAGCACATATAGACAGGGGGAAAACATACAACCCAACTCCTTTTCACATAAGGAGGGTGTTTTATATGGCATACTTTGGTCTGACTTTATGATCAGTTTCCATTAAAGTCTTCTCTCTTGTTTACAACAGTACATAATCTCTTCTACTTTGGTTTCCACCAACAAAAAAACAGAGAAACAAAATTTCTACTTGCATTTACACATAATTTAACTGAACAGAGTTTTCTTCTTATAGTTACCTTACATAAATGATCACATTTGCAAACAGGTTGAACATCTACACTTATTCCTTCTAATTAAGGGATTCCTCCCATGTGTCACTAACATCTATACAGATACTGCTTAAATTTGTTCTAAAAGTCTGTGTGAGGATTTGCTTGGTCTGTTCAACTTGGTCCCCAATTATTTTGGCTCTCTATTAACTAATTTCAACCCAACCTTGACCTATCTAATCCAACAAAGCCAAAGATATATTTTCCTAGGACTTTCTTGACACATAAAAGTATCTTATGGTCTTTCAAGCTAATATACTGTCATGAAATCATACATGCACAAACTCAGCAAAATCAAACACCTTCAATAATAGAGTGGGTGCCATGTTGTCGGTATTGCACCTTGACTCTGCTGCTCTAAGCGAAAATCAGGCAACATTTCTACTAGCTAAATCAATATTAACTGTATTAATAAAAGCAAAATGAACACATGTGCCTGGATTTTTCTCTCTCTCGATGACTCTTGGTCCTTACCTCTTCCCTTATTTTTGTTTTAGTCCTGAATGACTGTCAAAGACATTATGATCCCACCTCTGAGATAGCTACTGTCAAGCTAATGTGTGTGGGGCCAGATCAGAAGACATTGCCCAACAGATTTGCAGGGCTTGTCAAGGCCTGGAAATGGTGGAAGTCAGATGATTATATTTGCATTGCATAATTGGCGGAGCCTGTCACAACATTGCTGGAGCCAGCAGCTGCTCTCTGCTGAGAGCTAATTCCACCTGATCTATTTAATATTATAATGAATTTAATCCTCTCCACATTCACCAGAAGCCAAGGAGCAGTTTATGGCTAAACCTGCATTTGTAGACAGATGACAAGAGACCCCTCTGGTGGTAGGAATTAATTTAGAGCTGGGTACTGACAGTGTTGCTCAATCCTTCAGTCAAAGTTTTTCCTTCTTACATGGAATAGGCTTCCATATGGTCTGAATTTTCTCTCCTCTCCTTAATAAGAACTCCTGGACAACAGAAATGAACTGAAGATATTTTGTGATTGAAATGTTCCCCCTTAAACTATCCACATTCATATGTTGAAACCTTAACTCTCAGGACCTTATAATGTGAACTGTATTTGGAGAAAGGCCCTTTAAAGAAGTGATAAAATTAAAACAATGTGTTAGGGTGGGTCTTACTCCATCCTGCCTGGTGTCCTGAAGAGGTGATTTGGATACAGAGAGAGGTAATAGGGATGTGCTCACAGAGTGGAAAGACAGAGGACATGGTAACAAGGTAGCCACCTGAAAACCAGTAGCTGCAGGAGAAACTAAACAGTCTAACATCTTGATTTTGACCTTCTTGTCTCCAGAACTCTGAGAAAATCAATGTCAGTCATTTAAGACTGTGGTGTTTTATTATGGTGATACTATCAAATTAATATAGGTATTATCTAGTGTAAACCTATATAAGACTCTCCTCTGTATACTCCTTTATTTTTCCTTTTGCTAGAATATACCCAGGAAGAGAGATTTCTAACACAAAACAACCAATTGCATCAAAAGTAGAAAGTCCTATATTCTAAGGCAGGATGTTCTTCCTCATAACTGACCCCACTGTCCCAATTCTGCACCGTTGATTCAAAATCAAATCAAATGTCTCATGGGCAGCCCTTTGATTAGACAAGGGGCTGCCATCCTACTTCCTAGCTCCATTCTAAGATCTTCTCCTTCCAGTTAAAACTTTTTTTTTCTTTTTCTGGATGCTTTCAAATAGTTCTCCTATTCACTGTTGTGTATGCATTCTGTGTTATCCTTTGAACACCTTCCACTGCACCATGTTTTCCATTAAAATGAGGTACAGCTGAAGTCACCAAGTTAGATGTTATTCAGAAATGTGAAGTGTGTTAGGATTATTTGCTCTCTTGCTTTCAATATCCTATTTTAGAATCCTCTCCATTAACAAAAGATGAGGCAAACAGATCTTTAAGCACAAGTACCGAGTGTATGTGGTGAGCGCCTGAGGAGACACAAATAGGACAAAAGGGAACTGAGAGCTGCAGACTAATTTTC
The DNA here is from genome assembly GCF_001458135.2 of Marmota marmota marmota. Taxonomy (NCBI): domain Eukaryota; kingdom Metazoa; phylum Chordata; class Mammalia; order Rodentia; family Sciuridae; genus Marmota; species Marmota marmota. The sequence goes on along the minus strand of NW_025999968.1, from coordinate 2,510,278 downwards.
CATCAACTAAGCCCTTTTAAAAGATGTTATTTTAAAATGTTATCAAGAAATTATCTGAGTATTATGTTTTATTTATTTATTTATTTAATTTGATATATGCTTTAGTGCCATATGTATATAGGCTCAAATAGCTTTACTCCTATGTATTTGTTTAATTGCAAGAATATAAATATATAAAGCATTTTACCCCAAATACTTTTAAATCCTAAAATAAAAAACAAAACCCTAGGTATAATAATGGTGTCTCCAGGAGGGAACAAGTGACCATAGCACTCAGAAGATGAAGATCACTGTAAATAGTCATTAAATGTAAATGTACCACTCAGTGTAGTCTCCAATTTTCAGGTTAGGAAAAAAAAAAATGGTCAGAAACAATGAAGCCCCTAGGCAGTGGTTCATAAATGGAGTTACAAAAATAGAAAAATACAGTGTAGATTTTTGGTTTCTATTTGTTGATGCACATATTATGAGGCAGACTCGGACTTTAAAGACTTTCATGCTTGCCCAATAGCTGCTGAAAAAATGACATAATTAAAAACCTTTTCACCTAAATATCATGTCTCCTTTAAATGTTGAATGTGAGATTCGCCCAACATGGAAATGGGATATAGGTCTAATGCAGTCTATTATAGAGACTGCCAATAGTTTTCCTATTATATAAGCATATAAAAATTACCTGGAAGCTGAGGCAGGGCTATAAAAATGTTTGGCATGTGCAGAGGGATTTGAGAGCTAGATTAAAGGCAGAGTAAATAATAAAATGATTAGTTACTTTAGTTATTGGAAAAGTGGTAGGTAACCAATGTCCCATTTTCCCCTAGTACCTATTTTCTTACTCTATTCTCTGAATAATCTCTCTAGGGAATAAGCCCTGGTGTACTTGAGCACTTACTCAGAAATTTAGTAATAGGATGTAATGCCTTTAAAATTCTATCCTAAAGAGAGAGAGGTCTAGCTGTTTTTTTTTTTTTTTTTTTAATGACTAACCAATGGCCTCCTGTTAATCCCAAATTATTTTGCATTTAGCATTTTAGCAGCCAGAAGGTACTGTCAAAAAAGACAGACTGCTTAATGGAAAAGAAAAGTTAATGAACTAACAAGGGAGCCATAATTATTCCACAAATCAAGGGGAAGACAGAACGGTTTCCAAGAGGGATGCAGATGTATCAAAATGTTTTTGCTAGAAATTCAAAGCAGTGGGTTTTAAAGACTGAACTTTGGAGGAAAAGGATATAATGGTTGATTAGCACATTACTATTGATAACCTCAGAACACTGTATGGCATTGTTGTCCTGAGTAGAGGAGAAACAACAGGAAAAGGAAGATAAGAAGAACCAGTCTCTTCCATCAGATGGATGGCTTTGCTGCCATATGGCATCAGATGATACAAAGATGATGCCAGTGACTGGGAAGCCATCGTTTGGGCCTTCTGGAAGGAAGCATGGATGCCTGACACCGACCACGTGGCTCAAACATGGGGTTGGCACATTTACCACTAAATTAGAATGATTTAATCTTCATTAACCACTACCTGTGTTGAGAAGTGTGCAGAGAGTAATTTGCAAACCTTGGAGGGAGGGGCGAGCCTTGATTTCAGATGGGGCGGAATTTCTGTGCACAGAATGGATACTGCTGTGTCACACCTCCACGCTGTCAGGCTTGATGCCGAGAATTCTGTTTGTCTGGAGACTGAATCTGGAGTCAAGGATACCTCATGTTCCAGTGTTTTCAGTAGAAAAATAAGATGAACTGTCAATTGACAGATTTTTATATATATATCTATATATATATATCTATCTATATATATATATATAGATATATATATATACAAAAATGAACAGCGTAGGATTTATGGGGCAAATAAATATTGTGCCAGAACAGCTGGCAAGCGTGACTGAGAGCACAAACCGCTGGTATGTTATCTGCAACCTCCCACACACACACTGTGAGCTGCAACTCAATAAGTGGATGATTACAGAGGTTATGAGAAAAGTAGAAATAAATACAGGGAAGTTTAAAGAACACCTGGTATGAAAGATAACTTGGTTTCCAATAGACACCTCAGTTTCCTAGGAGGGAGTTTAGAGTAGTGGTTAAAAGGCAGGCTCTGAAGACAGACAGCCTGGGTGCATAATTTCATATACAACAATCACGAGCTGTGGGATGGAAACAAGCCACTAAACCTTTCTAAGCCTCAGTTTCTTTATCCAGACAAAAGGTTGACAATGTTTCCTGCCTCATATGGTTACAGAGGGAAATAGTTCCTTCTTCAGAAGTACTTAACACAGTTCTTAGAACATGATGCATGCTGAACAAATGCTATATATTAATATTAAGAATAATATCCATGGGTTATAGCACATTCTGATTTATGATGCCCCTGTTTTCTCATCCCACATACTATCCATTTTAATTGAAATAGAGTAACAATAGCTACTTAAACTGGAGCCTGTGGAGAATGGTTATGAATGCACTATGGTTTGAGATGATTTAACCATCTAAATGAAATATTTCTTTGCACAATGATAATTATGATCATGGAACAGTTTAAACATTGCCTTTCTTAATAAACAAAAATAAGTAGATCTTGTACATATTTTTGAGCATTATGCATACAAAAGGAACACTTGAGGCAATCTATTTTATTTTGTTTCATTAACCTGTCTGTGCCATCCCTGTAAAGCCCTGGGTACGTGTGAAAATCTCATCACCAATTCACACTTTTGGATAAAAAAAAAAAAAAGATAAGATTGGGAAAATGTACATAAGTCACAAACTTACTATAAGCCATGAAAAAGAATTGTAGATTCATACACACAATGATCAACTTAAAGCATATTTAGAAAACTACACCTACAGATTTAGTTTTAATTAGCAACTGAAATCCCCATGCAGATTCAGTGACCATAATTATATTGCTTACCACTGGTATCTAGTGCAGGGCCTGACAAGAGTAAACACTTAATAACTAATAATTCCTTGATTTCTTTTGGTTGTTTGTCTGTGTAATATTTTTATTCCCTTTCCTTATACTTAGGATATACTGTACTAATTATAGATACTACTTTAATGAAACAACTTATGATAGACACTATAAATGTGTGATCTCTAATTTCTTTGTACATATAAGAAAATTATTGTACAAATGCTGAAGGGTTCCACATCTTGGAAGAACTAGAGCCAGGAATGCACTTGCAAATGATAATTCACATTCATTACCCCACTTTTCTTTCCATATCATGCACCCTTTAGCTGCTCTGTGCTGACTGAATTAAGGTGTGCATGATGGTCTCTTCTGCATTTCCTTTATCCCTGAGAACACTAGTTATGCCACAGGGAGCATGAATTATTTCCTTTATGTTCCCCACCAGATAAAGATCTTTGCCACTATGTAGCAAGGATAATTCTCCTTTAATGAATTAAGCCTTGTATATTCAACAGGTCCCAAGGAATAACTCTACAATTTCATATACATTTTACTATTACAGAGCCCTTCACTGACCTGTGTTAGTTTCACCAAAACAAATAAACATTACTATTCACCAACTCTGTTCCAACATTTGCTCTGAAATCAAGTGTTTTCATCAGTAAAACACTTTTCATATGTTTTGTTACACTAAGAAATATTATTAACAAATCACCATTTCTGTCTGTTGAGAGACTACCAGTAATTTTTTTATGTATATAGGTAAACATTCTTGGGTTTAAGATATAAAAGAGAAGAGGGTTGCTCACCCTTTTTAATTATGTGGAAATGTGAAATTCGATGGTGCAGAAAACCCATTTGCAGTCTTGCCCAAAGGGGATTGTTTTGGGTGACTTTGTTAAACCTAGAGCAGACAGTGAAATCTTCATTCAATTTTAAGTCACAGAAAGGCCAAATTGAAGTCCATTTTTCTGACACACGTATTCAGAGTCAAAATTCTTACAATAAGAATAATAAAATGCAGATAAACAACAATTTTCCTGCAAGTGTGTCTTTCACCATAAATATTAAAAAAAACAGCAACAACTTCTCAATATAGGAATTAATGAATTAATGATCCCCTCATAAGATAAACTAGGCATGTGAATGACTGGCTTAGCTTAATTAATCAGAACATATATTTAAGAAAGAAACTTGCCATTAGTGAAAAGTTAAAACAGGAAGCACAATATAAGTTTAAAAATAGCAACAGTAATTATTATGTCCTTCACTCCTTGGCAGCTCACTGTATGCTAAGCCCTCTGCTGAGTGATTTATGATTATTAATTCCTTTATCTATGCTTTTATCCTATGAGGCAAATAATATTCATACCCCTAAATTATGCTGTTGCAGATGCAGACAAATTAGAATTGGCAAATTTAAGCCACTTGACTAAAATTTCAAATGTCGATATCAGACTAGAGTCCAGTGTGTACACTCTTAACCCTCATGCCTATTTTTGTTAAATGGTATAGGCCAGTGATCTGATTTCCAAACTCCTGTCCTAGGTCAAGTGCTAATTTTAAAAACTTTCAACAATCTTCAATTAAATGAGGGAAAAATAACCTATGAATGAAATATCTAAAGAGCCTAACTTTTTTCAGTTTTAAGAAATACCTTTAAAAATGGAGTTAGTAAATAGTGATTAAGCTTCATGTTGTTTTTAAATATGCTTATTTGGAAAAATTGTGATATTGGCAAACAATTATCATAAAAAGAATAAAAGAATCTTCAAGTTGTCTATATAGATGGACAAGTCTGAGTTGATGCCCATGGTACAGTGCTAAAGAGGAAGTTCAGCATGCCTGTAATTCTACCAACTCAGAAGGCTGAGGAAGGAGGATCATAAGTTCAAATTCAGCCTTAGCAAATTAGTCAGGCCTTAAGCAACTTAGCAAGGTCCTAAGAAACTTAGCAAGACCCTAAGCAACTTAGAGAGACACTGTCTTGAAATGAAAAATAAAAGATTTGGGGATGTGGCTCAGTGGTTAATCGACCATGGGTTCCATACCTGGTACAAAAAAAAAAAAAAAAAAAAGGAAGTTCACACTGTGAATAAAGGCATGGATATGGGAAATGTGAGATAAAAGAGAAAGTGTAAAAAATCATTATATACCTAGATGATTTAGTAATTTCATAGAGAAAAATTCTGGTGGAGGCATTACTACTTTTAAGAGGAATACAGTGGGTTGACTGTTAACTTGCTTTTGAACATGTTGAATTTATGGTGGAGGATTCTGGTGGGAAAATATCTGGTAAACCATATAAGGAAAATTTCTGGTCTCTTGATTGGATCAAAACTAAATTCTTCAAGGTAAGCACTCTAGTTGTCTCTAAGGCAGGCTGAAGGGGATGGAAGGGTGGTTATTATCACCTGTTCCGGTGATTCATTTTCTCCTTGGAGATTTAATTAAAATGAATGTAGATAGTCTCACACTGGTTTGAGGTGGGGTATCATCCCTGCTTTACCATTCCGGCCTGAGACTAAAGGCACATCCCTTCCCATAACTTTCAAATTTCAAAACACAGACTTTTCCAAAAAGCTAATGACTCAGAGTAACAAAATGAAAATTAATACTAAGCATATAAGATATAATTGAGATCGGTGACTGTTAATCTCTTTGGGGTAAATTTACAAATCTGATGAATCTCCCCATATATACACATGATTTTGTATCACTACCAAGAAAGAAACTTCTCAAGCATACCTGAATTCCACCAATCCAAAAACTGAGAAGAAAATGAGACTTGAGAGATGCAGGAAGGAAGTCCCTCTCTAGCTCATCTAAGGTCTGTTGGCCTCTTTGAGTGATTGACCTGGGAAACAGCCACTCCTTACAGAGGCATTAGACTTGCTTCTCTCCTCTGACAGGAGTCAAGTCTTATATAATCAATCCTCAACCATATATGTTTAAAACAGGTAAAATCAATACACATATGAAGTGCAAAAGTGTATTTTCATTATAGAAATAACTTTCATTATAGAAATAATCTTAACAAAATAGAGCATAATGAACTTGTCAATATCTAAGACCATATTACTCAAGGACACTATACACCAATTCAGAAATCTATTTCCAGTACCCTAACTAGTGCTATGGTACTATACAGAAAGTACAAGAGGGAGCATCAGAGAAAGGTTTGCAATATCAAATACAGGGGGCAAAGATTTTCTAAATTTATTTTCACCCCACACACTGCTTTCTACAAAGCCCCACACATTACGATGTTAGTTCAAATCTGTTCAAAATTTTTAAAAAACCCTTTTATCCCCTTTGTCTTTCTCATTCATTAATTTCTCTTTCTGCCCTCAAGTGTCCTCCTCTAGCATCACATTTTCTCTGTGTCTTCCCATGGACTTTCCTATGTAGAACTCTATCTATTGTCCTCTGAAATAGAGAGCTAAGAGTGCTGCACACAGGGCTACTGGGAGAGTCCACAGAGGCTCTTTTGTTAAGTTGAACTCCTTGAAAACAAAACCTGTATTTGTTTTGTTCTCAATCATATTCCAAGCACCTCCCACAGAGCACAGCACTTGATACTTTCTGAGTAAATATTTGTTGAATAAATGAATAAAGAAGTCCTGATTGAATTTCAGTTAGATGTTAACATTAAAAACATTGATTAGAACAGAGAAGATCACAGAAGTTCAGAAGTCTAAAGGGCCATATAAAAAAGAAGGAATAAATGAAGCCCCTCTGACATTGCCAAGAAGGTATCACTAAGGAAAGGTTATAAGGAAAAGAGAATAGTGGAAAAGATCAGATGTTCCAGAAATTGGTCTTATAGAAAAGTAAAAGGTATTGAGGAATTGGCAATTAGAAAGATTAGAGAGATAGACAGAGACTGACTATAAAAAAACCCAAAAAACAGAATAATGTGACATCATGATCTTGGAGAGCAGAGAATTACAGAAGATATTTAAAATCAACAACATATTTCTGAAGATGATCCAGACACTGTAATCCTCCAATCAATAAAATTCCTTTGGCTTTCTTAATTGAAATTTCTTGATCTTGTATGTTTTGCAAAGAGGTAAAGGAATTCTAGCTGATCAAAGAGAAACAATGAAAAATAATCTGGTTTTGCTCATAGTCCTAAGGACAAAAAAGAATAGTCCATTTTAATTTCAGATGCATATGTGATTCTAAGCTATTTGTGGAAATAATTCATTTATAGGTTAGCCTGAAGAGTCACTTTCTAAGAGAGAAATAAATGAACTCTAGAAATGTCCCAAACTATCTCAATTGCGAATCAACTTTTTAATGGGTAGTCTTAGGAACAAATCTTACAAGGATTTTATATTTAACTTGTTGGAAGCAAATCTCATTACTACTAATAATTAACCTATATTATGAACTAATCATCTGTGCAATTTCAATTTAACTTCTAGTTTTAAAAGTATGAGGATATTTCAACCAAACAAGGAACTTGTTTCATAAACCCATATCTTTAAATGATCTCTTTAGCATTTTTAAAATCACCCCCTCCCATTTCTGAAATAATACTTAAGCAAATAAATCTATTTGCTACTGCATTTCACTTTTTTCTAAAGTGAGGTTGCTCCTGTTTCACCTAATGTAATATAGAAAGACAGAGATTCACAAGGATAGAGTGAGAAACAAAGAGAAACAATAGTGCGTGTGTATGTATGTGTGTGTGAGTGTGTGTGTGTGTGTGTGTTCCTGTGTGTGTGTGGATGGAAGCAAGGTGCTACTGTGTTTGTTCTTTGGAGTACTGTATTAAACTTCATAGAGTTAGTATTGAAGCAAGCATTTTTCTCTTATAGAAGAGAAGGAAAAAAGTACCAAATTCATTTAAAATAAAAACATAAAATGAGAAAGCACCTTATGTACTTACTGTTCCCTATTTTGCCACAAATAGTCCTATGAAATAAAACATTAAAGATCTTTCAGATACTTTCCCCCCATGATAAAACTTGAGGAAAATCAGAGACCTCCTCTTCCTACTTCCTTCTCCATTACCACACAATTTTTGTCATTTGTCAAATGCTTGGTAAAGTTGAGACCTATTTCTTTCCACCTTTACAAACACTTTTTTAGGCAACAATCATAAATTTCATTAAAATCATCATTTTCCAAAATCACCTATTGTGAATACCTGATTTCTAAGCTCTCGATGAAAGATTTGGGATATATTAATTTCCAGTTGGATAGAAACATGTATATTTCATGAAACTGGTCTAAAAGTTTTTATCATCAGAAATTTGGAAAGCAGTCTAAGGGAAATAAATGAATAAGTCTTTGCAAAGTACATAAGATATTAGTTGTGAGTATGAGTTGAAAACCAGCATGTAGTCAATTATTTTTAGCATACCTTTTTATAATACCAAAGTTGTAAAATTAAAAGACTCTATTTCCTAGGCTTCCTTCTATGTAAATTTTCAGGTATAATTTAGATTTGGCCAATTGGAATTCTTTAGTTAGATTTGTAAATTGGAAATGAAGAGAGACATGGAAGCATTCCTTTGGCAGCAAGGCTAGCAGAGGTCCCAGTGTATAGCCATCAGATTTCTCAGTATTAAGAAGCAGATGAGGGAAATCTTCTATATGGGATATCCTTGAATCAGACTTACCTGAACTAGTCATCAATGGTGGAAATATCTTATATGTAGTATCTTTTAGAGCTAGCAGCTTCTTCACAGAAGAGCACTGTCTCCCTTGGTGTCATGGCTTGGGGATATCACCAGGGGTTCTTCCTGGCAAATCCAGTCTGAAATCTATTTCTTCCATTCATCCCATGAATTTTTAAAACCTGTACTTTCTTTTGATAGAATCTTTTCTGCTTAAATGTTGCAGAGCAGTTTATAATGTTAGCAAATAAAGTTGGACCAACCAACAAAAAATTAAAAAGAAAACCTCCTATATTCAGAATAAAATTATTAATTTGTTCTTTTTTAACTCTTCCTATTTGATTCCTTATGTTTTGTCTTTTAGTACAAGGGTGATCCTTTTTACTCAGAATTTGGTCTAATTGGAGAAAATGTAGAAGAATATTTAATGAAATGAAAAAGTGTTCTTAATATATTGTTCCTTAAAATAGCAGGTTAAATAAATATATATGCAGAAAGGATTCCTATTTTTAAGTGAATATTAAATGCATAAATATTTATCAAAACAGCCTAGAAGATGCTTTGTAGTATTATCAATAGTAAGTATTAGGTGGTAGGTTTATGGATGGTTTAATGGTACCATTTTGCCCTAGCAATGATGATTTATCATTCTCATGCAAAAGTGCCACAGATGCAGAGATTTACTTTGGTAGGTTATCTTTGGTATAGTATGCACAAGCTGTGTTTAATCAATCTTATAGTCAATATGAAATGATTCAATGGAAAAATTACAATCTATTATTACCACAGCAATACTTAGTGTTATTAACTTGAAAGATGAGGCATTTATTTTTGAAAAAAAAAAATGAATCCATTTACAGTTCAGACCTAAGCAGGAAGAGTCATTCCACTAAAAGGTTTGAAAAATTCCTACCCAGTGTCTGCTGGTGGGACTGCAAATTGGTGCAGCCAATTTGGAAAGCAGTATGGAGATTTCTTGGAAAGCTGGGAATGGAACCACCATTTGACCCAGCTATTCCCCTTCTTGGTCTATTCCCTAAAGACCTAAAAAGAGCAT
>NW_025999968.1:2388661-2500654 GCF_001458135.2 Marmota marmota marmota | reverse complement strand
ATATATATATATTGCATGAGGAAGACTTTAAAACTTGGAAATTTGTCACTTCCAGAGATGGTAGCAATATTTCTTCCTAGGGCTGGTTTTGCTTAATAATCATTTTCATTTCTGGTGTTGAAGGTATCAGGGGATTTCAGAAAGGAAATCAGGAGTTGGCTGCTCAGAAAAAAAGATTTTTTTTTTCTTTTTGAAGATAGGGTCTGCAGGGAACGCTGTGAAGGTAAAAAGAAGGCAGAGGTTCAAAGCAGTCACTTTAGACATACAAATCCCAGGTATAGACCCATAAAAAGTAACACCAAGCACCACTACACTCTAGGTGGCTTTGTTTTTCTGGTATTTTACCATGTTCTAGGGACAGGAGCAGCACTCCCAAATGTGGTCCTGCAAATCTTCCATACATAAGATGTCCTGAATAACATCTACCTCTCATGTCAACTGAGGTGAGATCAAGCCAGTGCCAATAGCACTGATCATGATATCAACTTGCAAGGTTATATTTTTAAATATGAATGACTCACATAGTTAGAGAAATATCTTATCACCTTATTTCAACAATAGAAATCAATGAAATTACAAATAATTCACCATAGAGAAGATGAAGACACTACATTCAAAAAGCTTAAAACAATAACCACACAATACTAAATTCTGGAGTGGTACTAATCATAATCATAGCAACAACATTGAAAATAAAAACAACACCAAAAATTATACAAGTCTCTTTCAGTGTCTATTCAACTACTCCCAGTGTTATGTGTTGGGGTTTTTAAAATACCTCATATCTAACACATTTTACTCACAATACACAAGAATTTGCTATTTTCAGTTTATACATTCATGTTGTCCCTTCAAAGGATGGTCACCAATTATTTCCCCAAATAAACGAGGACTAGACTGGATCTGATGGAGAGTGGGAATGGGAGTACCTGCTGCGTCTTTATCTGAAGATTCATATCCGAAAAAAAGACAGATGATGTGCACACCACAAGTACATGTGAGTACCAGCAGAGATTCAGACTGCCAAGAATGAGTGGAGGGGAAGAATGAGGCTCATTGAAGTAGAGATCACTTGCCAATCACAGGGGTTAGCACTTTACATGTATCATCTCATGTAATTCTCAAAGCATCCCTACAAGGCAGATGCTATTTCTAAATGCATTATAAAGAAGGAACCCCTAAGTTTTAAAGAGGTTAAAAATTGTCATTAGCTACTTATAACTAAAGGAAAATGGTCATGAAAATGGTCTGAGTCCAGTGACCGCACTTGTAGTCACCAGCACGGCAAACTTATGGTGATGGTGCAAGAAGTAGAAAGTCTGGTGGTTGATTTTCAGAATATAGACTTAACTGGATCCAATTATAGACATTTTAATTAAAGCCTTTTCCTTTGCCCACCTCAATGTTTAGTCAATGGCTTGGATTGTAACCCCAAGCTCCTCCAATCAGGGAGAGGGCCAGTGCTGGGTTAGGGATACAAACAGGCAGACTGCCTGCCCAGATCACTTGCGTGCCAGATTTTAGTAGCATGCCCTTCTGGGGGGAGTAAAAGTTTGCCATGCCCACCCACTTGCAAGCATATGTCCATTTCTTGGGGTACCTCAGTACTCCTAACAATGGTGCTCAGTGAGATCCAGGCTCAGAGCAACCAGGAATAGGAGTATCCTCTGAGCAGAGGAAACCGTATCAGGGATTGCTGTTACTGTTTGTCTTGCTTTCTGATAATGATTTCTGGTAATTTGCTGGAGTAGATGTCTAACCTCCAGTGACTGATAGAAAAGCACTGCGAGAAAAATAAGTTACAGAGGAGCCATCTGCAGACTGATAATTCAATAAAATTTTCATCACACCCCTCACCTCCAATACATTGCAGGGATTAAAAAAAAAGATTGATTGCAATTTCACTACTTTCTTAAATGAGAAACATTGTATTTTTGTAGCCTTTAATTATCAGATGATTTTAAAACTGAATTTCTATGAATTTCAATTACACTTTCTAATCACATAAAATAAAGAAAAACTGGAACTGGTTTAGGAAGAAAAACATGTCAGAACAACCTACCCAGCATGGCCCTTCAGCTGCCCATGTGCCTGATATTATCTTCACAGACAATAACTGTGAATCTGTTACCACACTTCTAAAACTATCTTTATTGTGAACTGTCTCCTTCCCTTTCATCCTCTTTCATTTAAAAAGAAAATAATGCAGTGTGTTAGTATAGGTTGAGAAAATTTGTCCTTATAGTCAATTGGCAAGCAGAGTAGGTGGTTAGAAGACAAATGTTATCTACATTTTTGTTCTCAAGTGTTGTAAGTCTGGTATGTTTTTTTTTTTTTCTTAATCTCTCAAATTTGTTCTGTTGCCTAATTGGAAAATTCTTTTTAACAAAACTGCCCAGGTGGGGAATAGGATTAACAAGAAGCTGAATTGATGGGTCTTCTTTAATTATCATCAACACACAATTCTGGAGTGGTTTCTTTTTAAACCATTCTAACCTTGATCAGTTAGCACCTTCGCCTCTAGTTGAATGACATTGTTTAGTCATCAGACAAATATTGTGTGACTCATAAGCACAAGGTAGTAGAATAAGAGTATGAAGATGAAATGTAATATAGCTTTCATGTTAGAAGACACAGGAGCCTGGAAGGAGAATGAAAGCAAAGGCAGCACACTTGTGGAGAATCTGAGTAAAATGTCAACTGGGAGGAGAGAAGGAAAACCATAGTAAAGTGCTGTGAATTAAGAATATGGTGTGGTATAGAGCAATAATACACTGTGGGGGAAGTAAAGTTCATGAACTGAGTTTTTTTAGCAAGATTTGAAGGTTGGGTTGAATTTGGACATGTGCTTAAGTTTCTGTGCAGGGAAGAGAGTGAGTAAATGCACTGAGGAACAAGAAGCTATTTAGTTTGACCTGAGAATTCAATGTATAAGGATGGGGGGAAAAGCAGAGAAGATCAGTGAGGTCTGGTGAGCAAGATCACAGCATTTCTTGGACCTGAAACTGAAGAGAGATGATCCATTCTTTAACTTAAGTAACCCAGAGTTGAGGCAGTCAATGTTGCAGTGAAAACCTCCCAACAAGATATCTTCTACTGTCCTGCTGGTGAGACTCCATTAGTTTGAACATTTTTCCCTATAATTTTTATTTTTTGAGAATGTTTTTAAATCATGGTAAAAGTAGTTGTAGAAAGCATCTTAGAGCTTTGTTTATTTTCAGCCAGGTCTTTTAACTATTGAATTACACACCTGCCTCTGTCTGTTATTACTAGTGGGATGAATGATTCTGATTCTAAAATATATAGGAGCAGAAAGCTATAAAGTGGAAAAATTGGTGACTGAAGAGAGATTACTCAGAATGTCCACATGGCAACCTCTGGTAACTCCAAAGGTAAAAACCAAAATGAGATGTGGATGGCTAAGGCTTCCTATGCGGAGGCATGGTGTATTTAAATTAGATGGAACCTTAAAGATAGTCCCAGATAGAAGTTTATAGTATCCACTAATTCTTCTCTTCAAAGATCTACTAGACTACTGAAAGCCATCAAGAATCAATTTCTAATGTTCCAATGGGCTAGTAGAAATTAAGCACTTCTTTTTAAAGGGTCATATAAGACCAATATTATCAAATTACACTAATTGTGTTCTTCCCTGATGCTTTTACTCTTTTTGATATAGATTTTTTTTAAAAAAAGAAGAACTCAGTGTATCAAATAGGGAAAATTACTTATTGTAATTTGATAAACAAAATATTTCTAAAAAAAGGCCCATGGAAACATAATAAAAAGCAGATCTTGTGTTGAAAATCCCAGAGCTACATTTAATACAACTGCTAATTTATATAAATGGAGAAACTGAGTCCTGAATAAATAAAAATCACTTGCCAAAGATCACATAGCTATAGCATAATTCAGGAGGGACCAGAACCCAGATTTCCTAAATGTTCAATCTATGTTCATTCTACAATACCATCTGGCTAAGTGAATTTTTCACAAAAATCCCAAAGTGGAAGGTAAGAGAGATTTGAGTCAGTGACCATAGATTTAAAATACAAAATCACCTCAACTAATTTTTTTTGTGTATGTATTGTAGAGAATTTTTCTCATCAAATATGCATGATAATAAAAGATGTAAAATAATGATATGATATATTCGATTTTTTGTTGCCCTAAGTCTCCAAAGTACTTGACATGTCTAAAGAATTTGGTTTATGTACTTGTAATAACTTTGCTAATGTACTATTTATTGTTCCATCATACCACTGAAACTAATATGGAAAGTGATTTTAACCATTTTGTAAATATTAGAGCTGAAAGCTAATAAAACTGTGTCTGTATTTTAAAACTGTGTCAGCAGTGAGGCTAACACTGGGCCATAGGATTCCTGAACTTTATTCCCAGTATTATATTCTAGTTTTTAGAAAATTGATATTATCAGTTTTTCAGCAAGCTATTTCTGGGAATGGCAGAAAGAAATTGAAGGAAGAGAAAAGGGAAGTATGAAAGAAATATAAAGCTAAGTGAAGATTTTCAACATTTTTTACTATGTTTTGCTTTGAGATCTTTCCTCCGTTGACTTGAATAATTGAGTGCTGCCTAATTCCCACAGGAGCTGCAATTGATTCTTTAGCAGCAAAGGTGTTGGGAACCATAATGTGCCATATCAATTCTGATGACTATTAGGAGAGAAGGGTAATGTCTGTGCTGGTTAGTACTAGCTCCATAGGAAGTGACAATAGAGGCCTGTGCCCTTTAGTCTTATTGTTATTCTGATCTGAATGTCATTAAGGAGAGTCCCTTTCAGGTCAATAGGTGGCTGTGAATTCTAACTTCTGTCAATTGCAATAATGGTTTTGGATAGGGACCATGCTATTTATCTCTAGTGGAATGAAAAAATAGATTTTTTCTTATATATTTCTTATTTTCTTATATATTTCTCAGGCTTTAAGTGGCTTTCTTTAATCTTTTTGTATCATCTTTTATATCCAGCTGTACAATAGCTAGACACGCCTATTAGGGGAGGCTGAGGAATAGTTTGGACTTACATTATCACAGTGGATACAGGAACTTTATTCACTAACTTTAATAATTTTATTTACTTTTATATACATTTACATTGATATGTTTTTATAATTGTTTTAATACTGACCAGGCAGATATGAAATTGGATGGTACAAGGAATGACTGGATGTTAGAAGGCAAAAATATTATTTTGATGGTATTTTCAAAATTAATATATATTGTAAAACTTTCATGAAATAAAAAGCAAAATTAATAGTTCAAACATTTTTATGGAAATAATTAGGACTGAAAAATAGGAATAAGCTACTCAAGGATATATTTTCTAAAAGAAGCACAAGCACATTTTCAGGTGAAAAAAAAAAGAAGTCTTGATTTTAAAACTTTGTTTAAAAAGGTAAAATTCTATGGTTTGATATTGTCAACAAAAATATGTAAAGTTTTCCAATTATAAGTACATAAGAAGGAAAAACAATTCCAATTTCAGATTTTCTTTCTTTAAAAATGTAGTCTTTAGAATACTGATTAACTAGTTACATGTATTTGGGTCACTTGATAAATTCTAAATGTGCCACAAATACTATGCATATATTTTTGTCTTAAACACAGTATCTGATTAGTAGGTTTTTGTTTGTTGGTTGGTTGGTACTTGAGATTGAATCGGGGGCACTTAACCACTGAGCCACATCCAAGTGCCCTCCACTTGTGGGTTTTTTTTTTCCGTGTGTATGTGTGTGTGTGTGTGTATTTTTATTTAGAGACAGAGTCTCACTGAGTTGCTTAGGTCCTTGATAAGGTTGCTTAGGTTGCTAAGATTGTCTCTGAACTCCCTATCATTCTGCCTCAGCCTCCTGAGCCACTGGGATTACAAGGATGTGCCACTGTACCCGGCTCTGAATAAGTAAGTTCTTATCACATAAAAATGTGGTACTACTCTTACTTTGGTGAGTGTTCAGGAATTAAGAATTTTTAAATGTGGGTCACTGTGGATTGTCCTTGCTGCATTTATAATACTAATTAAAATAACAGAGCTTGAAAAGGGAGAGTCACCTACTCAAAATCAGTGTATTTATAACTCAGAACAAGGTGTGTAACATAAGCTACTGGATAAAACCAAGTACATCTCAAACTGAAGGCAACAATGAACTTTATTTTTTATTTCAGATTCATCAAACTGCACCTGAACTAGTTAAATGCTGAATATCAGAGTAAAGGTATCATTTTTTTTTCAACACTATGCTCATATCTATCTAGGTTAACTGCTGCTCATTCAAGGAAAAGTTAAGCTTTATATTCTGGTGTGATTTTTGTTTAATGTGATTTCCCTTGGCTAAAGCATCAAGAGACCCAAAGTAGCATCATTAGTAAGCTCGCACTGGCAATATAGTTTCAGTTTTACTAATTAACATCTATCCAGCTAGATTTCAAAACCCAACTACAACCAAAGATACAAAATGGTTTCTTTATTGATATCCCAATAAATGAATTTAAATAAACCAGTAATGCTTCCTTGGACAAAAGTCAAGAAAATGTGCAACTGAGATGGGCTGGATTCAGACCAGTGAACAGGTGTATGAGTGGACGCACTTACTAGTCCTCCATCAATATTGGAGATCAAGAATTGCCTGTGTTCAATCATTTTCCCTAATTAAAATCTATGGGAGGTTAGGGTTGTAGCTCAGTGGTAGAACACTTGCCTAACATTTGTAAGGCACTGGGTTCAATTCTCAGCACTGCATATAAATAAATATAAATAAAGCTTCATCAGTAATAATTTTTTTAAAATCTGTGGAAACTTAAAAAATTTCATGTTTCTAATCCTCAGTTTCCCCACCTGTAAAGTGACAGTAATGATACAATCTGGCTCATGGGATTGCTGAAAAAATTATATCTGATGGTACACATTAAGTTCTAAGCGTAGTGCTTGATGCTGTGTAAATATTCCTTAAATATTACATTATCATTAATATTCATTAATTTACATAGAGATCACATTCTAAACAATTGAGCAGTAAAGAAATATTCAGAATAGTTTAAAACTTAAGATTCCTGAAATGCTAAAATCATTTAGATAAGATTTTCAAGGTTTTAAGTTAATATATGCAAAGCCAGCTTAGACTTATCCAATGAGCACACACGTGCACACACACACACACACACATCAACTATAAAATTTAAGCTTAAGAACATCAGAGTACACAGACCATTGGTTTAATTATTCTTGCAACCTCTGGATAATTTCCCTTGAAAATACTCTATCTATGCCAG
Organism: Marmota marmota marmota; assembly: GCF_001458135.2. Lineage (NCBI taxonomy): Eukaryota > Metazoa > Chordata > Mammalia > Rodentia > Sciuridae > Marmota > Marmota marmota. Next base: position 2,493,367 of record NW_025999968.1, on the reverse strand, counting down.
ATAGTAGTAGTGTAGTTTTTCTTTCATATATTAACACCAAGGCCTATGTCCCAGAAGATGCTGGATGTGACTCAGTATCCCAGAACCTTGCTTTCGATACTAATGCAGTCCCCAAACTGAAGAGTCGATACTAAATATGTGAAGCACAGCCCATAAAAACATAAAAACCCATGCCCAGAAAGTCACTGCCTGTATCCATAAATATGTTGCCTTTGGCTATAATTATCCATACTTGGAAGCATATTAAAATTTTTCATGGGTAGTCATCTGAAATATCCACATACCCTTATATTTAGGAGTTTTAACTTGATCAAGAAAGAACAGTACTTTTAAGGGGAGGGTGTTGTGATACCTGTGATTCCTAAAAAGAGATCTATTGGGAGGTAGAGAAACACACAAAAATGTAGGGTTTTGGAATATATTTTTGCATTTAGGGTGATAGTTTGAGTTGAAGAGTAATTTGTTTTAGATAAGCAATTGGTAGAAAGCATCAGAAGAGTCATTCTCAGAAACAAAGCCAGTTATGCCCTTAAAATAGTACACCATCATCTTCCTAAATTGATGATTTAAGAGAGAATTGGGGGATTATGCCATCTGACTGTTTTGGAGGAAGTTTTGAGGGAAGTTTCTGAAAAGTGTATCTTTGTTCCTTTGTAGAAATAACTAATGCTCTTGAACAGACTCAAATATCTCCTAGTCTGCTGTAAAGTAAATACTGACGTAAGACAGAAAGGCAGTATCTAGAGGCTCTAAATGCCTCATACTTTGATTAAAAATTCTTTTGTCAATTACAGATTGATTTTGTAGCTCATTACAATGATGGATGTTGGGGATGGCGGAGGTGGTATTTTACCACTTGGCCTGAGGGTGTACTCTGTTAGGAGAAGATGGTAAAATTACAATTATTTTCCAGTAGTCATCCATGAGCTTAAGCTGACCCAATGGATGTCATTGGGATAATTTGAAAGAATGGTGTCAGACAGAAAGGCCAAAAAGTATAGTACACCAACCCCTCTAGAAGTAAAATATTTTAAATAAATATTTCCCAACAACCTAGTGAGATTCTTGCCACATGATTAGTCACATTGAGCTGTATCAGCCTGGTTTGGAAGCAAGCTAGAGTGTTTAGCAGAGGCTGCAGCAGGAATATGTAAATGTATCTATGTGTACCACTATGAATATTAAAACTGCATATTTCTATATAATACATGTAGGCATTTTCATACACACATGTAGATACATATATACTTTTATTCCTTTTAAATATTGGAATAAATATAAAAACTGTGGGGAAAAATTAGAGGATATAAGTAAAGCTTCAGAGGGAAGAAATCAATATTCAGTCATGTCTGGAAAAAAAAGAAGGAAATTCATCTCACTTTGTAATACATTCATATCATGATCTGAAATGACCTATATCACTGGAGTCATGGTGTGGTTTCTTCCTCTGATATCCCTGGTTTGTTTCCTAGTCATTCTCTAATGGTTGCCTGTGAAAGCTGTATCTGTGCAATAACCACATGGTCAAAGCAGCAATAATCATCAGTTACCTAACCTGCAAATCTTCCCTGTTCCAAGACTATCATCTGTAATAAATGACAGTGATATAACATTCAAAGAAAAATATGCATGTAAGAAAATTGATGCTCAGTATTAGGAAAGAAGATACTATGTAAGACTGATATCAATAAGCTTACAGTTAAGAAAAGAAAAAAAAATTCCAACTTATGATCAGGAGGTCTGCCTATATCATGACTACAGCAATACTGGCAACATATCTAGACAATTGCTTCTTATAATAGTCTACCATGAACTCAAATGTATTTATGGTCTACTTTCATGGTGATATATCTCTTCTGCTTATTGTTTAGAATTTCAATACTGTGAAATAGAACTATGTTGACAAAAAATAATACTTAATATTATGAAACGTCAAGAAATTTAAGTTACAGAAAAGTAACAAAACATTAGGTTTGAGGTATAAAATCTGATCTATGCTTATACTCCAAGTGGAAATGGACATGATACATTATTAGAACATCTGGATCATTTTAGAAATTGGTCATATTTGGCATCAAGGACCAGGATGAAATTTCATTTTTCTTATTTCTTTTATTACAATCATAGTAAAGAAATAGAAAGAGAAGGAGCCCAAAAAGTTTACAGAAGATATAAGCTAGGTGCTGTTAACTTAAAAAAAAAAAAAGACAATAGACAATAAAAACCTAACCTAGCATCCAAGGCATTAACAAAACTCACATTTGAATATTTAGAATTAAAATCATTAAAACAATATGCCATTTCAGATGGCTTATTTCTGTGACAAAGTATAGAAATTGGAACAGACATGTGCTATACAAGTCGCCTTCACCATAAACCATTCCAAGACAAGTACTGCTGATGGGATAAAATTTGAAAGGAGAAATAACACTGTCAGCAATAAAAAAAAATGCTTAGAGCAGCAATGATGCCATCCATCTTTATGTTCCCAGGCCTCTGGCTCCAATGTTGCATAGTGTCTACCCCACAGGTAAAATGATTTTAATTACCATCTGCAGGCAAGAAGCAAATCTCACTTAGAAAAGCAAAACAAATAAATACCCATCCTAGTATTAAACATATGGAAGGCAAGGTTCTCAGTTTCTCAATTTTTGGGTGTCTGAAGCCAAATGTCTAATCACTCTTTCTGCAGAGAAAGAAGGAAGAATGGCTGTAGAAACCCGTGACTCTTGGATGGCATTTGCTCCTCCACATTCTGTGGTCCTGTCAGACCATTCAATGGCATATTTGCCTCCTGCCTCCTCTGCTAATATTGTTGTTATCACACTGCCATAGTTTTATGCTCCTCCCTTCCAGGATTCAGCTGTTACACAAGTGAAACCAAGTATTCTTGGTACACAGTAGGAGTTCAGAGAGGAATATGTTGATGTTTCCATTCTCACTCAAGCCTTAGACTTGGTGATAGGTAAGGTCATAAGTAAAGTTCTTGTACTCTTCCTTTTTCAGAAAGAAAACCATGAAAATCTGCAACACTGGATAAAAACAATTATTTTCTCCTCCCATGCTTTCAAAATCAGAAAATAATCCAAGACATTTGTTGGGGATGCAAATCAAGTCAAGATGGCGCCTGGCACTTTGCCAGTAGGAGTGGTTTGTGAAGCAATGACAGTGAGTGGAGCCATTAAGATGATGATTCCTTATTGGCTGACTGCTGTATCTAGATGATGTTAATTAAATTAAGCTGTGTGTAATTAGTTAAGCATATATACCTCTGCTGTCCAGCAGAGAAGCGGCTCCTGCTATCTTGGGTGCCCGATACTTTGAGTTCTCACCCAGTTCCTGCTGAGTTCACTCTCAATAAAGTAGTTCCCACTTCAACCTTCAAGTTGCTTCTCACCTCCCGGTTATTGGCCCAGCTAGACTGTGGCAGACACTATTTCCAATACATGATCTTTGTATTTAGGAAAGTTTAAGCAGCTACGTTCTATAATAACAATTGCATTGCTGTATTTAATTTCTGTTCATGGGTCTCTCTTTATTTCACATTTTTGAGTGCTGTGAAAAGATTCTGCCTTTGGCTCTGTACCTATATTACCTAACATATTATGAGTTCACAAGAAGTTCTTAATAAATGGTAAATTAATATTTATTTGAATGCAATTTCTATTTTTTTTCCAACCTGAGTACACAGCCAGTTACCTGGACCTTAACTATTTTATTTAAAGCACAATTTTTGTTGTTGTTTTTAATTTTATATTTTCAAGGCTTCTTAAGAAATATAAAGGAAAATTAGGAACAGAAGTTTAAAGCAAATGGAGAGGATATTAATGGTATTGATGATGATGATAATGAGAATATGAAAATAGCAACTGAAATTATGTAAGCCAATACATGGTAGCACAGACATGGTTTCACAGAACCATATATGTATAATGGAGAAAGAAAATTCTAAAATTCCTGCCATTGTTTTGCTGTACATGAATTGAAGATAATTTCTCCAGTACCAGATTTATGCTTCTCTAGACTAAGCCTGTCACAAAAGCTTCTCAACAATAACCCCTCTCATTGCAGCAGTAGCTTCACAAGTAATGAAAAGACTCAGATGATAGTTGAGTACACCTGTGAAATTACAATATGCCAGAAGCTCACACAAACAATTTTCTTCCCCCACATGTGTCCCAAGGCCTGATTTGAAAGATAAGTTGACAACCAATACAAGTTAATGGCAATTATCTGCCCAATAAAATGCCTTCTTGTTGGTATCACTGAATTATTTGGAGGGGGCATAAATTCATAATTTAGGACAATCTGACTTCATGTTGCAAAGGAGGTTGTTATATGAACCTGATGTCATGTATACCTTACTCAACCTAATATACTCATGATGTGGGGTAGAAATAATTCTTCAAAAGGATTATTAAAGATTTCATCTTTTGTGCCATAAAAATGACACATGAATAAGAAAGTCAGCCAAACCAAATGTAAAATATTATATTAATTGACTGTAATTTCTAATTTGCCTTTGGCATTTGAGTCTCATTTTAAATTAATATAATTTGGAAGTAAAGTGGAAAATAGATATAAACTAGCTGCACCTGCTGCAATTTATCTAGAACCTGGTATGAGTTCACTGAACATTTATGTAGACAGTAGAATGTAGCACATAGGAGTAAGGTCTGAAATCCATCAAAGCATTTACTTTTACCACTCTTAGTTTATAACATGTTGTGAAAATACACCTATTCTACCTCAGTATTAGGCAGGGATATGGATGATATCACCTTTCTTACAGGCTTAGATAGTACCACAAGAAATATCAACTTGTCAACCCAGGGTCAAGGACAACATAGTGGCAACAACACCCTCACCACATGCAGCCAGTGAGGGGGTTATTTGTAAAGAATTTTAAAACAAAATAACATCAACTAAATGTTGGTCTTCTTTTTATTATAACCATGCATTTTTCAATTCTAAATGAAGCCAGTTATTAAAAAAAAAGAAACCTCTTAATCCTAAATGTAGAAATTACCCACTGCTCTCTTTTAGTATACTGCTGAAATTTTATGTCATAAATATGCTAAGAATAGTAACTCATTAGATAAAGGATATCTATATCTTTTCTAGTTTATCATATAAATACATTTTGTAATAAAACAATGGGCATTTGTAGAAAGACACAATAGTCTCCTTAGGGTTCACTACTGATATTTAAGGAAGCATGATTGCTTTCATATTAATTATTCCCTGGCCATCACTAAACTACTAGGCACTAATTTTTAACCAGAGTTTCTCTCTTTGCCAATTGAGTTGGAAACATTTGCTTTCTGGTTTATTGAGATATAGAGAAGACAGAGAGAATAATGCTGTTTGTTAATTATTTTCAACTGCTAAGATAAAATATACTGTATATGTAGAGTACATTTAAAGCCACAAACAGCAAAGGCAAAAACAATGATTACATTTCCTCATTGGAAAATTTTAACAGAAATAAGGGCAGCACCATTTATTCTGTGTAATTCTCTCCTCTCCAATCATTGCCCTGTTAATTATTCTCAAGATCACTTACTTTTACTTGCTATTTTTTAAGTTGATGAGATCATTAAATTTACCAGCTATCCAAATACATTTGAAGTTTATTAAGACTCTATGCTGTCTTTGAACTGGAAATAGAGGAGGAATAGAACTCACTTTTAAAGAAATTTAAGTAATAAAGCAAAATGGGTACTACTTTATTTTAAGTACCCATTAACCAGACCATAAGAGAGAAAGTCAAAATGGAAATCTCAAAGAAATAAACATGTGAAACACATGCCATTCTTCACACACAAGCATTAGTCCAGAAATTAGCTCATCCGGAATACATGTCAAATCCACTTCAAAGGGGAATACTTAAAAAGTCTATTTTCTATTTTTAAAGATGGGGTCTCATTGAAATCTCAATTTGTGTGAAGCACTCCTTTAAGTGATTGAGATAATGCTTTCATTTATTGATGATAAATCTTAATTCATTTTCTCCATTTAGTAACTGCAAGTCTCTGGGTTGGGTATGACACAAAATACTTTATATAAAATGATCTGATTCATGACATTTTTATTCCCTATAAATTGGGTCGACACAAATTTTCTTAAACTGTAGATATTATTCTTAGTGTCTTGAAGAACTGCTAGTTGCTTCCTAAATCTTTAAAATTTTGTTCATTTAAATATGTTGGCCAATTGCTGGAGTTAATGATGATGAATGGAAACAGAATTAAATTTTTTATACACTAAGTTGGCTCTAGTAAGAGGCAGTTCCCAGCTCTCTCTCTGCTGGAATCTAAGCTTCCTGAAAAGGTCCCCACATTAAAAGCATTCTCCTATTAGATGCTAAGGTACCCAAACCTCTGTTTAAAGTTATTCCTTCTTTAAACCATTGGTACTATACAGCCACATTAAAACAGCTATCAAGAAGATGTAATATGATAGCACACACCGTGGTCAGCAAAATGAGAGAGTCTGGAAACATGGGATGTGTCCAAGTCTCAAGTGGGAGTCCCAGAGAAGCAACCTAGGACCAACAATGAAGGCGGCGTAATTAAAGACTAATAAGAACTAAAGCAGGCTGGATCTATTTCAAAACCTTTTTTTGAGGCTGGCCTAGATAATAAACTAACAAGGAAGAGATAAAATCATCTCATCAACAACTGTCTTTCATACCTTGACTTTATTTTTGCTTTGTTTCAAATAATGATGTTATTATTTAGATACAAGTTTACTCCAAACTCATGTGTGAGATAATGTAAAAAGGTTCAGAGGTGAAAGGATTAGATTATGAGAGCTTTAACCTAATGAGTCCACTGATATGAATTAACTGGGGTGGTAATTATAGCCAGGTAGGGGGAGGCTAGAAGAGATGGGTCACTGAGGCATGCTTTGGGGGTTTTTCATTTTGTCCCTGGTGAGCAGAGATCTCTCTGCTACCTGATTGACATGTCCTGAACTGCCTTCCCCCCACACCCTTCCATTTTGGTTTTCTGACTCACCTCAGACCCAGAGCATTGGAATTGGCTGTCTTATGACACTCTGCAACCATAAGCTAAATAAACTTTTCCTTCTTTAATTGTTCTTATCAGGTCATTTGGTCACAGTAATGAAAAATCTGACTAAAACAATTTCCAATACAGTTGACCCAAAGAGAATGAAGTTTCACTTATATAAAATAACATACTTTTAATTTGGCCAAAAACTTACACAGGATTATTATAGACCTCTATAAATGCAAGATCATTGAATGAAAATGACCAAAGATTGACCTCACCATTTTTAATTTATAAAATTGAGCTTTTAGTTCAGCTAGCACAAGTTTAGCTAGGACTTTATTTTTGTTCTTTTTAGTTATACATGGCAGCAGAATGTATTTTGGCATACTATACATGCATGGAGTATAACATTTTAATTATGATCCTTTTAATTGTTCTTTCGATATGTGGATACTAATTCACAAAAAGGGGGCAGGTGGGAAGAATGGAAGTCCACTGGACTAGACAAAGGACTAGCTACATTTATAGTAAATACCCCCTGTTAATTTTTATGAAGTTTATGTCCCAGTATCATCAGTGGATGCCTGAAACTGTGGATAGTACTGAATCCTGTATACTATGATTTTTTCCCTAACATATTACCTATGATAAGTTCAATTTATAAATCAGGCACAGAAAAGATACTAACAACAATAACTGACTGCAGATTTTAGCAACCTCATTATGCAATGTATTTTTTTTCCTTATTAAATTGAGAACTTCCACCTTTTCACTGAAAGGAAGAACTTAATTGCTTATTGTTTACATGTCCAAATTGCCAGCAGTGATGCTCTTAGACTTTGGGCTCACTGTCAAGTTAAAAAAAAAAAGCCTTACTTAACAATAACATAATGATATTGTGACAGTCAGTCTGATAATGAAGATAGCTGATCAGTGACTAACAGGTGGGTAGTATATATTTGTGAATACACTAGACAAAGAGATGATTCACATCTTGAGCAACACAATTGTACTGTATGAGATTTCATGTTATTCAGAGTAGTGGACAGTTTAAAAACCTATGAAGTTTTTTTCTGGAAGCTTATATTTTATGTTTTTGGACTATGGTTAATACTCAGATGTTGAAACTATGAAAGACATAACTTCTGATAGGTAATAGATATATTTGTTTCCATTAGTTTAATGACTAAAATATATAATTCCAGTATAAAGATATTTGAAAGTAGTAGAAACTTTCCCCCCAACATCGTCTTTCATGCATTTAAAATATTTCACGTCTATATCTGAACATATAATTTTGATATAGACCCCCTGCTTGATTTTATGATTTAACTAAAACATAATACTTTGTGATTATTTATAATTTTACATATCTCATTTTTTGGTAATAATTATTTGTTGAGGTTTCCACTTCCTGCAAAACCAATCAACTAACCAATCAACAAAATGAATAAACTATATAGAAAGAAAAACATTCCAAATCTTCAAGTGATGATAGGAATGGGGTTTTTGCATGTACTAGTTACAGAGAGATTTAGAGAACATAGACTACTTGCTAATTTCTTACTTGTTTTTTTCCTCGAGCATAGGGGAAATCATGTAGAAGCTTTGTTAAAAGTCCTATAGCTAGAGTATGAAGCAGATCTGGCTAGAAGCAACCTCTCTGAGTTCCCCAATTAGGATAGTACCCCTTGTATAACACAATTAAAAGGGAAGAATTTTTAGAAAATCTCCTTTTTGATATTGTGCATCCTGTTTCGGATTTGAAGTAACATTGTAAGTTAGTAACCAGGAGCAAATGCAAATCTCTCTTTGAGCATACTTATTCCAGGTAGCACAAATTTACCTAGGACTTTATTTTATTTTTGTCCTTTTTAGTTATATATGACAGTACAATATATTTTGGCATACTATACATACATTTATTATAACTTGTTTTAATTATGATACTATTAAATGTTGTCTCTAAGATGTGGATACTAACCCCACAACAAGGGAGGATGAGGAGGTAAAAAATGGAAGTACAGTGGACTAGACAAAGGACTTTCTTAAATATATGCTTGAAGATATGACACAAGGAACCAGAGATGTACAAGAGAATTCCGTAGTTTGGCTTTATTTTCTCTATAGTCCTTGTTCTAGTTCTAAATAAAGACTTTGGTCTTTGAACTGCCCAACCCAGCCTTTTCCCCTAAGTAAAAAGCACTCAATAAATGTGGTCATGTAAAAGAATAATTTATGATGCTTGGGATTAAAAACAAATACAAAACCAAGGCTGGAATTAGTTCAAAACCAAGTTTGATATATAATAGGTTATAGGCACATGAAATATGATTATAAATCATAAGCTTATGTATAATATAACTACATTAATTGTACTTAGGCATTTTTCAAATCAATATCTCATCTCAATTCTATCTCAATTCTTCATAACCAATGAAGAAATATTAATTAAATTTAATAATTACTTTTTCCTTAGTGAACATATTTTGATGAAAAAAAAACACATTTGTGGGGCTATAACCTCATTTCAGATGAGAGAGGTCAAAATAATCAAGGTTGATGGTAAGAGACAATTGAAATGTATTTCTATTTTTGCCTCATAACATCTATTAGATGTACAAACTATTTTCTCTTAAAAGTCTCCAGATACATTTTCAAAAGGGCATTTTAAAAATGTATTCAATTCCTTAATTTCTGATTCCCAATAGAATCTTAACAAAGTTTTATGGGAGTTGACTCAGTCTACAAGAAAAGAAATCTTTATATTTACACTAATATTACTTTTCCAGTCTTTTCATAATACATGAAAAGTGTTTATGTATTTATATGTGTATGTACATATATATTTATAAACATTGTTTTAGTCAGCTTTTTCACTTCTGTGATGAAAATGAAAAGATCTGACCAGAACAATTTTAAAAGAGGAAAAGTTTATTTGGGGGCTCATGGTTTCAGAGGCCCCCATTCATAGACAGCAGACTATATTCTTCAGGCTCAAAATGAGGAAGGACATAATGGTGGAAGAGTGTAGTGGAAGGAAACAGCTCACATGGTGATTAGGATTCAGATAGAAAGAGACTCCGCGGGACAGATACAAATATATGCCCTCAAGCCATACCCCAATTCCTGCCTCCTCCAGCCACTTCAGTTACGTACACTTCAGATACCACTCCATTAATCCATATCAGGGAATTAATTCAATGATTGGGTTAATACTCTTAGAACCCAATCATTTCTCCTCTGAAACGTCTTGCACCATCTTAGCTTTTGGGAGATAACATATCTAAACCATCTAAACCATATCTAAACCATATATACACAAAAAAGCATAATTATACAAATACATAATATATACAAAAGTTTAATGGACATTCCTGTAATGCTTGGGGCATTCTTACAAGTTTATAGCAAGATCTGGAAAAAGTATTTCCATCACTCAGAAACTCCTTATGCTTTGTTGAAATCATCGTCCTCTTCTGATATCTACCAGCATAGATTAATTTTCTTTTTCATGTACTTAAAATAAATAGAATCAGATTCCTTTTGCTCATCACCATGTTGAAAGATATATTCATACTTTCATGCAGTACTCTACTGCATTGGTCACATTGCTTTATCGTATACCATTTTTTCTGAATATAACACAATTTATTAAAAATTACATTTTAAAAATTTATGTATCTGGCAAAATGAGCCCTATAATATTTCTATATAGACAGATCTATCTCTGTTCCTTACTTTCCCCTAATGCATATATATGGGAAGCAGGTAGGTGGGATGCCATGTAACTGAATGTAACACAGATATGTAAATCTTTTAAAAATTGATATTCTTTTTTTAAAAGCAAGAGGGTTAGGCAGAAGCTACAAAGGCAACCCCTTCTAAATAAAACTATGTTTTAAAAAGATAGGTTCAACACTCAACACAAATTAAAAGCCTTTCATTAAAACTTCTAAATACTCAGATTTAAATTTGATTAGCCATATCAAGTCATCTTTGCTAAATAAATGAGCAATGACATGGATATTAGTGAATTGATAAATATTAATTGATAATTAAGTTGTTGTTGATAATGAAAAAAGTTAAGAATTATGGATTCAACCTGAGGAAGGCAAGCCCATCAAAATCAGTTAATGTCTAATTTACGTCCTAAAATGAAAGGCAGTTTGGTCTATAAAAGCTCAAATAATTCAGCTAATCACTACCCAAGTGTTTTCAAATTAGAGATCCTGCTTGAATTTGGTTTATTGTATGAGGACGCCTCATTTATAACCAGGATTTGCATTTCCATATTATGAATATGCTGAAATCCTTATACACCACTTTCCTGTATAACTTATCAAAGTTCCCCTGATGATCACATTTTGTTTGCAGCATTAATTTTCTAAACTTTTTTTTTCTTTTACTCTTCTGGTCACAAACTTTGAAGTAGTGCTCTGAGACATGTGAGGAACACCTTCACTGAACTTTTGTATACTCTCTAAGTACTCCCTGCATTGGTAGCGTTTTATGAAACAGCCTCTTGAGCCCACAGAAGCACCATATCTGAAGTGTATGGGCTTGGCTTAGAGTTCTGTGGCTGTTTCTGCAGAATCTCTATCTATTTCCCACTTTTCACCTTGCCACACTGTGTACATATCCTGCTGCCTTATTTGCCTTTGATATTTCCTGCATTTATTCCATAGTGTATCTCCATAAAATTGTCCTTCCTCTATTATATTTTCACAGAGAAGATGAAAAATGAGTCTCTGCCAGTAATCACCCACCTCACAACTATTAAAACCAAATCAAGAGTCTAAAGTACTTCCAAGAGCTGAATGTTTTTATTATCACAAACACACAACTGGAACTATAAATTTAGCAAATGCAGAGAGTTTATATTGATTTGATTTTGTACTGAGGTTTCACAACAGTGACACTGGATCTCAAAAGACAGCAACAAAATACTCAATAACGCAGCTAATGAAGAACTTGGTCTTATGGGGCACCTTTGTCAATGACATTAGGAAGGATTCTGTACCCATTTAAGCTCAGCTGTGTGTACAAAGGATAAGTAGTGGCGTGTGTCTAGGATCACTGGACAATATCAATGCGTAATGAAGATCCTACAAGTAGAAGTGGAAATTTACCGTGAGTGAAACAAAAATTCAATCCTATAACTAGAAATTTATCATATGTAAAATATCAAGGACATCCTGAAAGAAAAGTGTATCTCATTCTTATTTGCATCCCTTGTGATGAGGTTTATATTTTCTTGTAAACCAAAACTGATTCACAAATGAATAACAACAAGGGAAACAATTTCTAATTCCCAAAGCATGGCACCTTTGAACTTGAGTCTTGAGATGTGATGATTTCTGATGAAGCTAATTTATGCATTTAAATTACGGCATTTACTAGAAGTACTCATCGAGAAGAGAGAAAAAGGAAGCTCAGGCATCTTTTGGAGAAGTGTGTCCAGAACAAAATTATCTTGGCAGCAACAACCAGCTAATGAAGGAAGAGAAAAATAAAAACAGATTTTCAGCTTGAAAGGTATTTCATGATCACAGGAGGTTTTAGGTAATGTCCTGGTTATACAATGCTCTAGGACCCAAGAGGAGCTGCTGTTCTTTGTTTAGTATTCTTTTTCTGAAGCTCAGTTTATGATGAAAAAAGCCCTTGGTTTGGTAATAGGGAGAAAAGCTATTATAATTTCACCTCTTTCCAGTTAAAAATACTTTGAGGAAAGAAACAATGATTCTTCAGAATACCTTCACCTCAGCTTGAAGCAACCACTAATGGCACAGCAAACAACCACCAAAAAGTGACTCTGTGTTACTGGACCTGGGACACTGGTGACCTCCTGCTTCCAATTAGAAGAACAAGCTGAGGCCAGCCCAGAAGGAAAGCTGGAGTCAGATGTTCCTGAGGAGAAAGAAGGAGAGTAAAAAAGAGGGAGGTCAAAGAAGTGGGTCCTGAAGAGGTGGGCTGATAGCTTGAAGGACCCTGGAGATCTGGTCAAAAAGACTTCATTAGCTACCCTCCTTGCTGCAGTTCAAATTCACAAATGCTAACATGCCCTCAGTTTTTCCCCTGGGAAACATGCTCAGATTCCACCATAGTTCCCAATCCTACCCACCATTTACATGTCACCATTTTCTATTAGTAGCTTCCCCTGCTCCCCCTCTCCCATCTTCAGCCTCTCCACTTCTGTCAACTACTTCCTTCTACCTTCATCTGCATTTATCTCAAAAGATGAAGTGTAAATTATTCTCTTAATCCCCACCTGGCAGAATTCAACCACTGGTAGTTACTAGCTGATGCTAGTTGCAAGTTTTAAGGGGTGAAGTGGCGAAGGGGCTGCACCTAATGCACAGACTGCACAAAATGGACCCAGATGGGCTGACTTTGAGGACCAAGTGAATCCCATGCAGAGAGTCCCACTAAGGCATAAAAACACAAAAAGAGGACAGAATAAAACAGGGATAAAATGAGGCTCTGGAACTTCAGACAGAAAGCAAAACAGAGTCTGGAAACCGCTGGTACTTATCCAGAGACACATTGTTTGTAAAGAATGTGGTGACCTAACTCATTCAGTGTACAATTCAACAGCCATCTCACGTCTGCCACTCCCTTCACCACCAAACTCTCCACCATTTCCAATAGTTCTCTTCACATTTCCTGTCACATACTTTGTAAACCTTCATAAACTGATGGCTTTTCACTTCGCCTTTGAAACTATCTTCTTTTCAACACTGGCAACTCCATAGTGGCCAAATCTGGTGATCCATCTGTTATGGTTTGGGTATAAGGTGTCCCCAAAAAGCTCATGTGTGGGACAGTACAAGAACCATAAGAGATGAAATGATTGGGTAATGGAAGTCTCCATCTAATCAGTATATTAATCATCTAATGGGGATTAACTGGGTGGTAGCCATAAGCAGATAGGGTGTGGCTAGAGGAGGTACATCACTGGGGGCGTGTCTTTGGAGTTTATATTTTGTCCCTGGTGAGTGCAGCTCTCTTGGCTTCCTGACTGGCTGTCCTGAGCTGCTATCCTCTACCATATTCTACTACTGTGATGTTCTGCTTCACCTCAGGCCCAGAGCAATGGAGACCGCTGTCTATGGAGTGAGACATTGGAAACCATGAACCCCAAATAAATTTTTCCTCTTTTACATTGTTCTTGGTGGGTCTTTTTGTCACAGTGATAAAAAAAAAAAAGACTAACAAAAATTCCTTCCTTTTCTTTTTTGTGGTACTGGAATTGATCCTAAGGGTCCTCTACCACTGAGCTATACCCCCAGCTCTTTGGGGGATAGTTTCTTACTAAGTTGCTGAGGCTATCCTTGAACTAGTGATCCTCTTGCTCTAGCCTCCTGTGTCACTGGGATTACAGGCATGTGCTACCATGTCCAGCTCTGATGACCCCCTTTTTTTAGCCTCCATGATCTTTAATTTTCTGGAATATTCAATTGTAATTATATTGACCTTTTCCTCACATTTTCTCACCTATACTACTATCCTTGGTTTGACATATATCTCTTTTCATTCACGCTTGATGATATTCACTTTTTAAAAAGGCAGAAAGCAGAAAATATATTCTTGAGCTTACTTTAGGACTTTAAATGATTAATTCACATTCTTACATGTTTTATATGATCACTCTGGTTGCTCTATTGAGAATATTTATAGAGAGAGAGTTAAAGCAGGGAACCCTATATAAAGCCCTGGGTTTAATACAGACAAATGTTTATAGGTAGCTCTGATAAAGCTTGGAGTGGTAAAAAGAGAAAGGTAGTCAAATTCTGGATGTGCTTTGAAGAGAGAGCTACATGATAATGGTGGACTCTCACAGACAGGAAGTGAGGAGAAGAGAAAAGTCAAGTCATCCTGAGGTTCACAGTTATATAATGGGAAGGATGGATTTGATATCAACTAAGATGGTGAAACATAAGGAAGGAGAAAGTGGGGGATAGATTGAGTTCATATTTTGATATCTTAAGCTTGAGGTATTTATTAAGATAACCTAGCAGAGATATTACATAGGCAGTAAAATATACGAGTCTGGAATTCAGAGAAAAGTCTAGGCTAAGGATTTAAATTTGGGATTCATTGGCATTTAGTTGGACACATGAGCCAGACAACAGATTTCAACACAACTAGATCTTGGAAGAGATATTTTAGATTCAAAGTTGATAAATATTTATTAAATGCTGACCATATGGTAGGCTCTGAGCTAGGCACCTTTAAATGTTTTATCTCACAGAATGCTTACATAAATCCCGTGAGGTAGCTTCATGTGAAAAAGTGAGTCTTGAAGAAGTAAGCACATTTTTTATCTTAAAAATTAGCATGATGTGAAGTGCAGAGAATTCAAACCAGTGCTTGCTTCATAATCTCTTTTTTTGTCACTGAAGTTTGCTAATCTTCACAGGGCTCATAAATCTTGGGTCTTTGCAGGTACCTGTGCCGTAGGAAGGGATAAAATCTACTCCCAAGAGACCTCAGTTCCCTGTAGATGATCTGCCATACAATGTCTCAGGACAGCATGCTGGTGTTCTTTAGGTGGACCTGCATACTCCAATGGCGTGTATGGGGCTTCTTTCAATTTACCATGAGTGACCAGCTTGTTCCCAAGAGATATAAAGAGCACAGTAAGATGCTAATCTTCACCTTCAGCTATATATACTCAGGCTGCAAGTGGGGCACTGCTTAGAAATCTCAGTAGCAAAGAACAACATAATACATCCTGATCTTAGTAACAGTCCAAAGAAAGATGGTGCTAGATAAATGTGAGGTAATATGTATGAGAGGGAAATTGACCATTTTGGTTTCTTTTGACACATCACTGAAAATTTGTGATCATAGAATAGGACATGGAATTTTAACTCTCTTATTTAGTTTTCCATTTTAGTGTCTCTGAGTTTGAGATATACTTATCTTTACTTCTGAATTCTGGGAAATCTGTTTCCTAAGTCTAAGGCCTCCTTCAGTCTCCCTCCTACCTCTTACCCACATCCTTCATGTTCCTAGTTCTCTTTAATACCTAAATTCTGAGCCTGGTATAACTTCGTAATTGCATCTGTGCACCACTTTATTCTAACTAGCTTCTAAGTTCTTTACAGGAAGAGCTTTGCCTTAACTGCACTGTGTCCCCTAGTCATTAGCCCCATCAGAGACCATGAGTGCATGTATCAATCATACCTGCTAACTTGTTACCTGCCAATACCTTCTGCAAGTGCTGATATATCTATGTACTCTGGCTCACACAGTCAACAACTATCCCAGGCTCCAGACACAGGCTGAATTCAAAGGGTACCTGCCACTGTTTGAATATGTCCCTGATAAAGATTCATTTATTGGAAATGTAACACCCAATGCAATAAGTTTGGGAGATGTGACCTGATGAGATGTGTTTAGGTCCTGGGAGCCGACCTCTTGAAGAAGGGCCCCTATTGAAAGCCCCCCAAGACTTTTCAAAAGACGGGCTCTTCCACTCTTTTGGAGAGGAATGACATTCCCTCAAACTCCCACCAGAGGATGCAATTTTTAAGATACTACCTTGGAAGTATTGAGCAGACCCTTATCAGACATAAAGCTGCTGCTTCCCTAATCTTGAACATCCCAACCTCCTGAAGTTTGATCAATAAATTTCTGTTCTTTATAAATTACCCAGTCAGTGGTATTTTGTTATAGCAGCAAGGAAAACCCTGAGATAATACTGTTTGCAACTATGAGCTTAGAAGTAGTAGCTCTCTTGGCTTCAACATTCACTGAAGCCCAAGGGCTTAGCTGTTCTTCACCAGGATTCTTGATGCAGTATATCCATAACTGATGCTCAGACTCTCCAGTTTCTAACCATGACCTCTGCTGTTTGACTGGCTTTAGGAGAAACTATCATTTGTCAACTACCTGTTCTATATATCACATACATCTTTATTGTGCATTATATACATTCCTGTTTTTGCTAATTCCTTTTTTTTTTGACAACCCCTTTGCTCCATATGAGGAAACTGAGACTTGGAAATGTTATGTCATTTTCCAAGATCTCATAGAGAACAAGTGGTAGACTGAGGAAAAGAGTTCAGGTCTATCTAATGTGAACCATTTCCCTCCTGAATGTGCAACACTTTGGCTGTTTAAACTTACATAAAATAATTTTAAAAATACACTACTTCATTTGCTTTCTGAGGTATAATCTCGTTAATTGGTTCCACTGATCACAGATTTTAGGTTTTCTTCAATAGTCACTCTTTTTCTCCCTCCACTTGCCCCTTAAAGTATGTGGTATACTGGAGTTCTAAAGGTCATTATTTCTGTTACCTTATGAGAAGGTCATCTTTGGAATTGTTGTTTGCAACTAACAGAGTTGCAATTCCCACCAATACATTGATGATTTCAAAATTTCAGCTCCTGGTCCTGACCTTTTTCATGAATTCTATACCTACTGACTGGACCTCTTACTTGGATGCTTCAAAAAACACCTCCAACTGCCAATCTCTATAGTTAAATTAACTGTCTTTTCTTTAAATATTTCCACCTCCAGTGTTTCAAATTTCTGTCAAAAGCATCTTCACCCACCTAGTCATCCAACTCAGAAAATCTTGAGGAAGTCACTCCATGTCTGTCTCTTGTTCATTCAGGAATGCAATCACCTTGCCTCTCTACCTTGCTTCTAAAATGTCTCTTGCCTTCCTTTTCCCTGTCTTAAACGACTGCCCTTCCCTCAGTGTACATTCACATCATCTCTATCAAAGTAATTTCTTTGGTTTTAGAATGTTCTTCTGTGTGGTATATTCTCCCTGGGTCATCAAAGTTATGTTTATTAAAAAAAAAACATCTAAATGCTGTCTTAACTGATTCATGGGATGCAGGCTGATAGGACACAGGGGTGTTCAGAATGTGGCCACTCACAACTTTTTCACTGCTCTGCTCATCCTCCTCCATACAGGGAAGTCACAGCACCTTTCCTCTTCTTTTCTTTCTTTGCCACTCTACAAATACTCCTCAAAATTTGTCTTTCCCCCCTGTGCATTTAACTCTGCATTCTTTTTGCCTGAACTAAACTCCCTCCTACTCTCCTACTTGGAGAAATTGTACAACATCATGTGGAGCCTCAAAGCCCAGCTCTGATTTCATTTCTGTGAAGGTTGTCCTGACCCTGATGAGTGGAAATAATTACCCTCTCTCTTTTGCCTCTATAGTATTTTTTCATTCATCCATTATAGCATGCATCACATTACACCCAAGTTAATCTGATTGATTCTCTGGCTAGATTGCTAGCTTCTTGAAGGCAACAGCTGCATCTCATTCATCTCTAAGGCCCATACATTCAGCACAGTGCTGGACATATAATAGGCTCTCATAAGATGTTTGCTGAATTAAACTTAATTTAAATGATACATAATGGTAAAATAATATTTCACATAGAGAACTGACAAAACTCACTTTATAGACAACTGTTCAGAGACGTATCTATTCCAAAAATGAGATACTTCAACAATCATAGTGGGAAAGGAAATAATTAGGTCCGCTACACACACAAACTTAACTTCTGTACTTTCACAATGACTTCAAAAGAGAGAGATTTTGCATAGAACTATTTGTATTGAGCAGGATGTTGCTTTCCCTGTAAGCATCACAGAAAAAATAAATAAATAAATAAAGTGTCTAAAGTGTTTGTAATTTGTTCTCATGGAAGGATGTAGCTGGCAATCCCTGAAGCAACTGTTAGGTGGGCTACAGACATCTTGACATAATATATAATCTGTAAGACATGCCTGTCCCCAAGGATGTCATTCTTGATAAGTAGCTGTAGAGTGTTGCTTAGAAATTTATAATGGAGACTGGCTTAGAGGTTTGCATGGAATACCTCACTAAGTGACTAATAATTTACAGCCCTAATGCTTGCCATATCTGCCTTTCCCTGGGACTGGGTACTATTATCCTTTTTAATCTTCAGCCTCAATGAATGAACTAAGACAGGAAGGTGAGAGGCTATGAAACATAACTACATTTTTTTAAAAAGAATTAAAATGTGTTAATATATGTGAAAATCCTACATAACTTCCACACAACTAGTATTATTATATATAATTTTGTTCTATAATCCTGTCATATTTAATTTTTATTACTAAAGTGGCAAAGTGGGTATACTCATTCTTATTTTTCTCAGCTGCTACCACATCATCCATTTTTTGCTTCCTATTTGCATTTCAGTTTAGGGTTAGCATGAGAAACCTGATCTCCTAATCCCTGATTAAGGGGGCTTTCTGAAAAGACCCAGTTCTATGCAATTTCATTGTCATCTCAAATATATCATCTATTATATCATGTTAATATTTACAAAATCCCGGACAAGAGGAAAGAACAAACCATTCCTTTCAAGGTCATGGGTACAGAGTACAAATATCTGGGAACAGCATCCAGATTTCTGGTTTCCAATCTAGTGCTTTTAAATGTCTTTTTAGTCATAACATATATGCTGAACAATGAAATAAGGAGCACAAAGACATGTCAAGGCCAATGGGAGAGGAGGCATCAAAGGGCGTATGTGTGCAGGGAATCAGATGAGAGATGAGAACAGAAAGAGCTGATGAGGAGAGCAATAAAAGCAATCTGCTCTCAGGCGGCATTAGCCGTGAAGAGCAATCTTGCTGGGCCATCCACTGGTGGTACTTGAATACCCGTGGAAGGTGATTAAAGGAAGAGAGTTTCAGGTGTGCGAAGAACCCAAATGAAAGATATAATAGATTTTAAATCCTAAAGTGAATTTGAAATCAGTTTTTTTTTTTTTTTCTTAAGCACAGGGGGAATCTGATTGAGTGAACATCTTAGGTTGTAGCCCAGTGGAGAGTTCACCAGGCTCTGAGAAAAGCCTTCTGCCCACCTCTCCCCAGGCCTTCAAGGGTCCCACAGGCTTGCAGCTGACAGGAGAGGCGGCTAGAATATGAAGAGTGGTGCCAAGGCTGTCAGCTCTCACCCAGTTAGGGAGACTTGTGTTCATTCACTGTCTCAGCTTAAGGGGCCTTTGTGGGGAATGGTGATTCGCAGTGTGAATTTCAATAGGATCTTTAAATCTCTCAGAGATTTTTCTCTTGGCCAAGGAAATTTCCCACTGTCAAACACTTGTAGATTGACAGCTCTGCAGGTATCTCTCTAATATAGCCGTTCCTTCCTTACTCCTCACCCTACCTAGGGCCTTGTTTCCTAAATGTTTGTGTTTGTGTGTGTGTGTGTGTGTGTGTATTTAATATTATTTTGATGGATCCTTCTTTTGTAACTGGCATCAGCCTTAAATTAAAATGAATTGAATGCTAGCACCATACAGAAATATTGTTTTTATAGGTTTCACAAAGTAAGATGTATTAAAGGAGACATATCAAGTTTCTAGGGCTTGTGTTGCCATAGCAACCAGTTGAGGCCCAGTTTGGAGAACAGAGACCAGGATCTCCTAAATGTAATTTCCTCAACCAGGACACCTTTGAGTGAATTAGAATCCCACTTCTTGGTGGTTCTAAGACAGAAAAAACAGAAGATGGGATAGTAGGCAGATTTGAGTACAAACTCTTGTACTGAATAAAGCAGGCAATAAATTATCCCACGAGCACAAAAGTGTTCTGCATGCTTTGTGAAATCATCACCCATGAAAGTTTGAAATGCATGGGTAAATTGAGGCTGAGAGACGTTAAGTGACAGCCAACAAACAAGGGCAGAGCTGAGGTAGGAAAGGAATTGTATGGTCTCAGCTAAATAATGTGGTTGTGCTCCAAAGGCAATGAGTGTATGTGTGGGGGAGGTGCTGGCTCCTTCATCAGCCATCATTTCTTCCAGGAGATACTGACACAATGGTATGACAACTCCATCTAGAAATAAAAATGTAACAAAAACCAATCAATAGAATCATATTCAGGCACAGTCAACTCTCTCTGAAGAAGGGGACAGACCCTGGAGGTAGAATTGTTTACTGTGTTTTCCTTTCAATTTTATAGATATGCCCCATGCCAGAGGAAAGGAACAGAACTTTACATTATTCCTTTCCATATTCCCTGAAGTTGGTGAAAGTGTTGCCTAGCTGATGGAATCTTTTGGATAACTGAAAGTCAATTCTTTTCCACTCTCCTCTCACTGAACCCACAACAGGGGTCTTCTGATTCTCTTTACCTCCATCACTAGCTCACACCCTTATGGGGTTTCATGCCTAGACCTGCATGCCTAGCCCAGGACACTCCAATACAAATATAATGTAAGCAGCAGATGAAAGGCATATGCATAATTGTGAATTTCTTAGTATCATATAAAAAAGTAAAAATAAGTAGGTAAATTAATTTTTACAAATCTATTTTACTTCACATTTAAAATATTATTTTATTATATAACCGGTATGAAAATAATAGTGAGATGGTTTATATTTTCATATATAACATATCTTTGTGTGTTCTGTCCACATTTTAAGACCTCAGTGACCTCATGTGGTTGGGACTACTGCCCTGGGTAGTTCAGGTCTAGTGGGTGAGGGCATGTTGTTTAGGGGTCTTGAGAGGAAAAGGGAAAAAAAAGATAAACTTTCTCCCTCCTTAAAAGTTTCTACCCAAACATAAACTGTCTCTGTCAACTTTATAGGGAAATGATGTACTTCAAATCACAGCAAGAGATAATTTACCATTTCATTAGCAGTTCCTCCTTATCCAATTTTGTTTTTCTAAACTTAAGTGTATGCAATACAAACCTAAAAATTTAAGTTTGGAATATAAATATGTGTGTGTATGTGTATAAAGCTTCTTTTCATAAAACCTAGATTATTTGCTTTTTCTGTTGCTTTTGCTTCCATGATCAGATAATTACCTTAGTTTCTGTTCTAAATCTTCTCTGGAATAAGGTGGAGTATAAATAAATAATAACTTTACTTTTATATCTCATTTTCCCCCTACAGTCACAGCACTAATATAAAAATTCTATCCACATAATGAAATATTTCATCAGAACATGGATGCCCTGTTTTATCACAGGGGATATTTTTTTTAGCCAAAATACCTTATGACCTCTTGTTATTGAGTCATATATTAATAATATGAAAAATTATAAAAAGAACATTTGAATCAGTGGATAATGATTGCCCAAAGCACTAGATCCAGGCTCCTGGTCTTACCTGCCACAGGCATAAGTATGCAGGAGGCCATTCACCTCTGGTGCTAATGCTGTTTTTTTCACCCAATTCCCATATATTTTTTCCTACTGCCTCACAGTTCAACACCTACATATAACTAGCTAATCTGATAAACCAACACCTGTTTATGTGTTAATGGAAAAAAAAATCTAGAAAACTCCATTTTGTGGCTCTGTCTATCTTTCTAGGTCATAGGTGTCAAAAGAAATGTTAACAGTGTTTGTTTGTTGTGGCGCCACTTTCTTTACCTTTGAGGTCTAATCAAAATGTGATTCCAATGAGAGCTTCTGATCAAGAGGATGAAGATGGGGAGGTTGTATTAAGGTAGGTTATAAGTGGAAGGCTTTGGAACAGTCTTTTATTGAGAACAGTGTGTGTGTGTGTGTGTGTGTGTGTGTGTTCGTATTTGTGTGTGTGCCTTTTTATGCCAAGTTTTGTTGCAACAAATCTCCATCAGAATGTAAATTATTTATTTTTTTTAGGTAGGATGTATATTTGCTCAGTGTCTAAGGCCAGGGAATTTCTTTGCTTCATTTTTCTTAAATTTATAAACAAAATACTAAACAAAGGGGGAATAGTTTGCAATAATACATGAATAACCCCCATTTGTAAGCAAAAATTGTTACAAGTCCCATGAGTGGAAGTCATTTATTTGAGATGTAATTCTATAGCTCCCCATAGAAGTAATTTTATGAATACAATTGTTAATAATGATTACTACCCATTGAGCTTATATATATATATATATATATATATATATATATACATATTAATTATTTCATAACAATGTTTCAAAAAATTATTATTATCTCCATGTTATAGATGAGAGACATTAGAATTAAGTGACTTACTTAACACTGTATGATCCAAAATTGTCAGGGTCAACATTTGTAAGGAAACCTCCTAGGTCCCCAGATCTGTGCTTTATTTTGTTATGTTTTGTTTTGTTTTCCAACCAAACCAATGCCTCCTTTGGGTTGCAGATATACCCATAGAAACTGACTGAATACCCTGGCATTACATCACAGAATTATGATGTTCATGGAAGTATAAATTCTAAAGCCAAGTATATCATTTTTTCTATATAAATTCATTCTTGGTTCTAGTTTCAGTGAGAGAAATCTATCTACCCTTAGTATAATTCTGGCCATACTTAAGTGTAAGGCAAAAGAGAAAGGGAAGAATGTGTAAAGCTTTGGAGGGGAAGAAAGCAAACGTGAATTTCAGTACAATCAAACTTGTGAGAACATCCTGAGCTGTGCTGGAAAGGAACCAGGTCACCGGGGCTGTAACTCTATGAACCAGGGCACTGTTATTGTAATAAAGAGCCACACAGATAAACTGACAACTATTGAGTCAGACACTGCTTATATTTCCTGTTGTAAAAGTGCACCAAATGATCTGACACAAGCTTGAACTCACTATCCTTGTTCATTCCAATCACTTCTCTGATTCAATAAAAATTATAATTCAGCTGTATAAAGTGTTAGCTATTCAGCTCAATTTGCTGCCATCATAGAATCCTTCTGCTTAGGCTTCAGAAGGACAGGAACTTTGTAGTGTGAATTATGAACCTGGCAGAAGTAAATTTCCCAAATTACAGTTGTGCACTGCATAGCAAATGTTTTGGTCAATGATGGGCTGCATACTGGATAGTGGTCCCCTAAGATTATAACAGACCCAAACAATACCTATCACCTGGCAACATCCTAGCTCTCACAACCTTATAGCAATGATGCATTCATCACTCATGAGTGTGAGGCGGTACTGGCGTAAATAAACCTGTGCTGCCTGTAGCATGAAAGCACAGCATATACAGTTAGGAGCACTACATAATTCTCGATAATGATAATTATTGACTGTTACTGGCTTGTGTTTTTACTCTGCTATACTTTTCAGCATTAGTTTAGAGTGGACTTATATTTGTGAAAAAATACAATCAAACAAATATGCCATGGTACCAGCACCAGCCTCATACAGCCCAAGTTTATCACATTGCATGATTGCATCAAGAGGACACATCAAATGATTGCCCTATAACACTTGGGTTTGGGGAAGTACATTCTATGATGTTCTCAAACCTACAAAACTGCCCAAAATACATTTATCAGAAACATATTCCTGTTTTGAGGCTATGCATGGCTGCACACAACTCTGTTTTTGATGCTACTGTACTTGAAAAAGAAGGTAAGAACCTGGATAACAGAGGTGTGGGTGGGAGAAATAGAGGTGCCACATATTTTAAAGAAATATTTTTTTAGTTGTTGATGGACCTTTATTTTAATCATTTATTAATATGCGGTGCTGAGACTCCAACCCAGTGCCTCACACATGCAAGGCAAGCACTCTACCACTGTGCCACAATCCCATCTTCAGTGCTACATAATTTTAAAGGCTCCTCAGAGGACTAATATGCAAGATCTCCCATACCACTCCCACCAACTTGCTTTATGCTTACAGAAAACATCAAGCTAGTCACCCTCATGGTAGCTAAAAGCATAGACTCCATAAGTGGATGGTTTATAATCTAACCCAGTAAGCAGACAACTAAACTTCACTCTGCCTCCTTTTTCTCATTTTAAAAATATGGATAAAAGAATATATCCATAAGGATATTAAGAGGTTAAGTAACTAATATAAACACTTGGAACTGTGCCAGACACACAAAAAGTTTGTTGTGGTTGCTATTTTACTGTAGGAACCAGAGGGCTGGACAGGCCAGATGACTCACCCTTCTTAACTAATAAGCCCCAAATAGGAGGCAGAGCACCTAGCTTGAAGTTTGGCACTCTTCTCATTACACCATTTGATCCCCAAACTGAACTTAATGGATGTCTTTCTCATTTTCATACCCTGCTTTCATCTAGTATATCTTATGTACTTTACAGTATCTTTAATGGAATATTCCTGGGACACAGATTATTGAAATAATTAAGTAGATTTAAACTAACACACTGTGAGACTTAAAATATCTGCAGATATATCTATATTTTTTCCCATTCAACAGAACAGTTGAGAACATCAAAGAGACAAAGACATGTACCATCTGACTGATGTCATAAGTCAGGACTGAGTCAGCACCTTCTGCCTTTCTACTTACCAGCTGCTTCCAGCCACCAAACCTGCAAATGAGGAGCTCATCCACTGAACTCACATGGGCATTCATGTATTCACCCTCAAAAAAGCAGAATTGGCAAGGGGAATTTGGGAGGAGTGGAATGAGGGTTGTCAGACTAACGGTGACAAGTGGGATACAATTATTATCCAAAAGCTGGAGCTGAAGGTCTTCTCTTTTCCCCTCCCCTTGGTCCCCACCGCTTCCACCGAGCCTGCACTCAGAGAAAGTGGTTAACAGGAAAACCCCTTGAATAAGCCATGACAGCCCTACATTCAGAAACTGATGTCATTTCCCTAAATACTGTTTGTAAAATGGTAATTATCTGCCAAGCAATGACAGCTGGCACTTAGCATAGACACACAGAAAGACAGAAAGAGAGAGAAGGAGAATAAAGGGTCCCTGCATAATTCACAAAAGGCCTGAAAGAGAGAAGGAAACATAATCAGAAAAATAAAATGATTACCAGTGTATGATGGGGTGAAAATTGCTTTGGGCATTATTTTCTTCAGAGAATACAAGATTGAATTGGAAGAACAAAGCTAGGACTCCATAATAAATGCTGAAAGGGAGGAGGCTGGGTTAAGGCAATGTTAGGAAGGAGAAATACACCAAAGGTCCTGGGTTGTGACACAAAGCATGAAAACTTATGTGCAAACAGGGACCAGTCCGTCCACTAATGCCACAAAATAGATCCAAGATTAACCCTTAAGTTCATTTGGGCTTGAGGTCTGATCTAGTTGTCTTTTGTCCCATTCCCTCTGGTTACTGTGATGGTCTGGTTTATGTGTCAGCTTGGCCAGGATCTAGTATCCAGTAACTCAATCAAACAGGAATCTAGATGTTGCCGTTAAAAGTGTTTTGTAGATATAACTGACATCAATAACTAGTTGGCATATGTAAAGGAGATGGTCCTGTATAATGTAGGTGCGCTGGTTTGATGTTGAAAGGCCTTAGGAACAGAACTGAGGATTCCCTGAACAAATTCAGGGAAGAAATAATTCTCCCTGTGGACTGAAGCATCAGCTTCTGAGAGTTTTCAAACTGTCCTTCCTGATGGCCTGTTCTATGAATCTGGGACTTGCCTAGACAGCCATGATAGTCACATTACTACAGTTTCTTTCAATCAATCATTCTTTCTCTCTTTCTTTCTCTCCTCTCTCATTCTCTTCATACATACAACCCCTGTCACACACACACTCTCCCCCAACACACAACCTACTGTTCAGATTTCTCTGGTAGAATCTTGACTGTTAATCTTATTAAGGGCATGCATAGCGATTTACTTAGCTAAATGGGTAAGTTCTGTGCACCACCCCTAATTTATAAGTTAAATTTCTAACCCACATTGTCTCAAATTGTAATCTTGTTCAAAAATAGTTTAATTGCAAATAAAGTTGAGGTCATTAGCATGGGATCTACTCCAATATAATGGATGTCCTTATGAAAAGGTAACATGAGGAAACCAACCCACAGAGAGGAAGAATGCCATGTGGAGATGAAGACCAAGATCAGAAACTTGCTCCACAGGTTGAGGAATGCCAAAGATTGCCAGCACACCACAGGGAAGCAGAGGAGAGGCAGGGAGCAGATTCTCTCCCACAGTCCACAGGAGGATATAGCCCCACAGACACCTTTTGTACATCTAGCCTCTAAAGTGCAAGGCAATAAATCTCTGTCCTACCACCCAGGTTGTGGTGCTTTGTTATAGAAGCTCTAAGAAATTCATGCAGCACAATAGCAAGAAAAGCAAGGAACCAGAATGGGAGAAAGTTAAGGGAAAAATAATAAAGCTACAAAATTCTCTAATAATTACAGAAAGCTCCATTTTCTTACGGCCTTTGAAATATGTATTTATCTTCTTTGATCCTTAACTATTTTACCATCAATATCTACCAAGGAAGAAACTTGGATAGTGAAACCAATAATTACAGAGATGTGCAAATAATCCAGAAACTTCTGGACGCAGTTATTTTGTTTGTACATGGATTCTGGACTGTTTTTGGTGACCAGATCAGCCATTATGGAACCATTCATATTCATCCATCATTCTAACTGTGACCTCCCGGAGTATGGCGCTTCAATCCTCTCTTACAGGGAAATGTAACAATCACTACCTGGTGCCCCTTCCCCTTCACTAGCAGATGCAGTTAACAGAGGTCCTATAAAAGGGAAAGCAGTATTGTGTCCAAGTGCACCTCATGTACTCAGAGCTAGAACACAGGTGCTTTGATACCCCACTTCACAATCTTTCCAACTTTTCTCTCTACCTAGTTATTCAGTTAGTAGGCCAGGTAACTCCTCCCAAAGTTTCTTATTTAAGTACATGTGTTTTCTTTGAAATCCAAGATTGTGTGCTTCTGGCATATCTTTCATTTCTCTAGATATGAATTTTCTTCTTTTAAAAAATAAATGAAAAATTAGATGGATGGTCCAGTTGAGCCTTTCCACTCTAACAGAATCAATCTCCATGCAGGGGAAAGACACTTATTCAAGTGCATCTATTCTCAGTTTCCACATATGCTGTAATGGCCAACTCCTGGGACCTTGTTTCCTCACTTTTAATGAAATATATATATATAAAACATAGCACTATCTGTTTCAGTTGGCTATGGTGGGGATGATATGAGATCACACATGTAAACATGTTATAAGATTTAAAGTCACCAAAAAGATAAAGGTGAAGTCTTAAGATATTATTGTATAATTTACAACCTCTTCTCCCATCCCAATTGTAGAGGATAAATGTTACTGAATGTCCATTCCGGCTATACCAGACTTGTTTGGAATCTTACAGTTTTTCTGGGTGTATTCAGTTCCTTGTGTTTTTATAAGCTTCATAGTCTGACCCAGAATGAAAATTAAGTACATCAAAAAATATTGCAGGACATAGTAGGGATAAATTAGGATATCCCCATTGTGTGCTGAGAAGCGCTCACCACACTACTTGAATAACTTGTCCATCTGCTTCTTTTACCACATTCTAACACTTATAAAATCAAGGACTGTAGTTTGGTCTCTCTTATATTCCCACTATCTATCAATCTCTTTAATTATTTTAACTTATTTTTAATTGACTAGTGAAAGTTTATATTTTTATTGTGTACAACATAATATTTCAAAATATGAGTACTAAATGAATGTTTGAATAAATACTACAGTCTTGTTCAGTTCTACTTTGGGCCCAATAACTTTCAATAAAATGTTTAAGACCAAAAAAAAAAAAAAAAAGGTTGTGTTAAGGTATCATTTAAATGTGATAAGTACAAAATACATTTAATCTTAGTCCATTACTAAAAATAATTGACTATTATGAGCAAAAATACTTAAGCCCTTAGAAGTTTATTTACTGTCTATTAATTTATGTAATTTCCCCATGTCTAGCAGAACTATTTGATTATAAAGTAATTTACAGGCATCAAATTTCTAGGCTATGAAGGCTTTTGAAATTATAAGGAAGAGACAGTTGTGCCAGAATTGTGTGACATAAAGCTGTCACAGTTTGAAATATAGTTATAGATTTCAGGATGTAAATGGTTGTCATCAGAACAAGATTACAAGTTTCATGGGCTCCTAGAAACAGCTTATTTAACACTGAATCAACGACTTCACAGCCAAAGTGAGTTAAAGCACTCAGATTCTGATAGAATGTGCTCATTAAACTTCTAGAGCGGGATTTCATAATATCCTGCCTGTCTGCTAGGGGGGGTGACACAACAGCTATTTTAAAGAACATTTAGAGTAACCCAGTTTTCCTCGAATTCAGTCAGCCTTTTTCACAATTTTTGCTATAGTCAAATATCATCTCTACTCTTAGTTAAATGTTATTTTTAATATGTATTTTAACTTAAACATATTGAAAAATTTTATTACTGTTATATATGAAATATAAGTATCACTTGACATGGAGAAATGAACACAGAAAAAACATGCAAAAACAAAATAATAGCATTAAGATCTGCCTAAATTCTATGGAAAACCTAGTGCCTTAGGCCTACACTGCATCTGTTGTTTTTCTATTTTTATTTTTATTTATTTATTTTACCTTTTTTCTTTTTTTTTTAAATAGGAAATTGCCAATTGTTTATAAAGGTGTTAAAGCCCTACTAGTACCAAACTGAGATTCCTCTTGGCTCTTGGTATAATAATGAATGGTTGAAGGAATGCAAAGTGAATCACTTTCTCACCAAGTGGTTCAGTGCTGGGTGATACATGGCTGCATCCTGTATCAGCTCAAATGATTTCACATGGCACTTTAGGAAAGCTGTTGTAACACTTTAAGTTTTTGGAATTTTATATGTTCAAACATGTTGTACTTACAGTATTATGCATAATATTGAATATATGGGTTTTAAACTAGAGAGAGAGATATATACAGATTTTTTTAGTATGCTCAGAAATAAAATCAGGTTAATGGTTCAAATAGAAAAGTTTAGTAGAACTTTTACTGAATGTAAAAGCAGAACCAATATTTGAGGCCATTGGTTTTAAAAGCAAGGTCCAAAAGTATTGACTGAGAGCTAGAGAGCTAATAAGGCTACAAGCAGGACTGGAATCCCCATATTTCCATGGCTGGACCACTTCATTTCACTAGGATGATGCTGTTTTATCCATGTATGATGGAAAGAGTTGATCTGATGATTTTAGATCTTTATTATCTAAGAGTAGAAAAAGTCTTAAAACATAGTTCCTATGGAGGAATCCAAAATCCAAATACACTTGTGAAATCTAAACACATTTCATGCTAACAAGGATGGTGGCAATGGCTTATGAAACAATGCTAGCTGATTATCCCAGAAAGGAAGAACTTATAGGTGGCTGACTATTTTTCAAAGAATCTCTTGATCTTCCTAATGAGAAGCTCATAATTTGAACAAATAAGTAGTAACATTTTTAACTACCCTTGGAAGAATATTATTTTAAAAGCATCATCTAAATTTATTTCCCAGCTGTTGTTGGCACTGGATTTGATTTCATTAGATACTTATCTTTGGTAGGATATTTGTTATTAAATTAATTGCATTGTTTCTGCAACTACCTTCCATTAAAAAAAAAATAGCCTTTTTGTTTCTCTAGTTCCTTCTCATTCTTCTAAACCTTATTCATCAACAGACCAGAGATCACTGCATTAAGGATGTTCAACAGGTCTCTTCATTTCCTTTTTAGTCCCTAATGCATATTTTGGCAATGGGTGAGAAATCTTGGCATTCTAACTGTGGCTTACCCCTGTTTCATCTATATACTTGATACCAGCCTAATGCTGTGACCTCTAAAGTCTTGTGCAGTGAGGAAGGAGCTGAAGACATCTAGGGTCATCTCTTCAAGATAATTGGAGTTGTAACTGTAAAGCACTTTGCCAGTACTTCATTTATTCAAAGATGAAAAGGAGAACAATGCTCATTGATAGTGGTATTGGCCATCCTGGCTACTTCTCAATGCAAATGCTAATTTAGCTGATGTTTTCCACCTAAAACCCAATGAATCTAATTCAGAAAGAGGGAATAAGTGTATTTCTGGGTTTTCTAAAAGAAATGATGACTTTCTGTCTCCTATTCACTATATAGCCTCATCCCTTTTTAATAAATTGACTTGTTTTACTATACTTTTAAATTTTATTTTACATTTGAAAAAAGGTGGATTTACTTTATGATTACAAATGCATTTGTATTCACTCCAGTGAGAGCATAATCTACATGATTTAGCCTCTCATACAAGAAATTGCAGTCCTAGATCTAATACAAAGGATGATACATGAGGAGTGTATAATATCAACTATTATTATACCCTTTAGTCATGTTACCTATCAAATCATTGTTATAAGAGAACAATTTATGCACAATTACATAAATGTTTGTTAAATATAAGGCATTAGATGATCTCCATGCCAGATGAGAGAAAATGGTTTAAATATGAAAAAAAAAGATAATGAAAACCTAGCCTATTTCTCTATATTGCATGTAATTTAAGAGAATTTCTTAGCTACAGTGTTCCTCTGTATCCCCAATTTTCATCTTTGGAGAATACTTAAAGCTGTTTGTGTGTATGTAAAACAAGTTTACACTACATGCAAATGCAGGTTAATATTCCTATCACTAATATTGTTTGGGGAGAAAACCACCACTATTTAATATCTTAAACTATGTATTATATTTTCTAACACTTACCAAAATTGAGAGCAACAAAAATGCAAAATTATCTGCATTGTATGGCCAGAGCTTAGGATTACAATCAGCTCCTATCATGTTTAAACCAAAGCACTGATTTAATATTCTAGGTTTTGCTGTCAGAAATGAATTATAGTGGAATCATGCTTTTTATATGGATACTGCCATACTTTGATCATATAAATCGTATTTACTCTTTTTTATTGAATAAGGATTAAGACATCACAGAGGATCGATAAAAATAATTATTGTGCTTTATAAGGAGATAAAAATCCTAATACAAATGGACAGATACCTCCAGGCCTAGAGGAATTTAGGTTAAACCTAAAGCCAAGTCAAAATCTTGGGATATAAAAATTTCAGTAAAATCCATAATTACATTCTGTAGAAAATATACTAAATTTTATACTTAAAAAAATCATAGTCAACAGATATGTTTTTCAGATATTTACCAAATTTCTAGTTAAATTTCTGCTACATGCATTGATTCAGAGCTTTAAATAAATCATATATATGGCATTTTATTTTTTAAACAAATTGACATATAGCACATTTTATTTTTCAGGCACTTCCTTAGAGAAACACATGCCTATATTCCCTACTGCTCATCCCATATTACTGTGTCTGCAGGATTATCTGAGCACCTTGAAGGTTCTGGTGTTTGTGCTGGAAAACCTGATAGTGAAGAAATTGGTACTTAATGAGCAAGTGAAGGATTTTAGAAACAATATAGACCACAGAGTCTTTTTCTTACATATGATTTGAGGTCAATCTATCGGAGAAAGATTAATGAAATCAGAGATAAAATGGTCAAGGTCAACCTAAGTATAGCAAGGCTTCCTAGTGAATTGAGGGTTGCAGGACCTTATAGGATAAAAACCAAGGGCTCAAGAGTGAGGCTAGGGATTTTAGGGTTTCATTTAATCATCCAGACATCTGTTTTTTACATTCCTACTAATATCCAAGTACTGTGTAAGGCACACAGCATGTGATGTTTTAGCTGAAAGATATAAAACTTGTTCATTCAGAGTTTACAATGTAGGGAAAGAGGCAGATAATGAAGAGCTAAAGCAATCAATAAGTGTTTAACTTAATTAAAAAGAGTATTATGTAGGTGAAAAATTTTATGCTATGTTAGAGATTAATACAAAGGGCAAACCCAAAGACAGAGGTCAAAAACAGACATTTTGAAAAAGTAATCTTACATCTTCATCTTGAATAATAAAAATGAGACAGAAGGCAGAGCCTACAAGAGAGAATTCCAGACAAAATTTTAAAACCATATGGAAGGCCCTAAAATGAGAAAGCTTGGTGTCCTTGAGGACATGAAGGTTCAGTTTCAACAGAGAAAGTGGGGAGGGGCTTTAAACAAATTTGGATATATCTCTCAAAGGATGAGGGATTTTGTTTATAGTGAGGAACTTGGCTTTTTTTTTTTTTCAAGGGAAATGGAAAACAAGTTAAGGATATCAAAGAGTAGCCTCATAACTCTGGATGTTTCATGAAGGGCTGCACGTAAGTACATTTGGGAGAAGAGTAAGCAGAATGGATAGCATTTGCTACTGCAAATAGTCCAGGTCAAAAGTGGTCTGTTTTCCATTTGCCTTTTAATGTGTTCCCTTCCCTATCTCCACTCTTCCTTTAAGGATCTTTTTCCTGTCTCACTCCAGTCCTGAAATAAATTAGTTGACTTGTAGGGACTAAGACTGATCCAATGCCCTGTCATCAGTGTTCAGGGTCAGGATGCTATTTTTAGAGGTTACATCAAGAGCTAGGAAATTTCCTTGTAAAGAACCTGGGAAATAGCCTACTGAGAGAGTCGGCTGACATCTTCAGGACAATGACATTTGAGCACCAGAAAGACAAAGTTCAAACACCGATTTAAGAGATCTAAACATCAATTTAAGAAATCAAAGATGTTGGCAATAAAATTTATAAAACTTTATAATCTGAAACATACTTCCCACAATTCCTTCTTACCAAGTCCATTGGAGAAGTTGGGTAGAATATTGAAGTCAACAGTTTTAAATCAATGTGTATAAGCAATGTGATAGAAAAATAATTAATATCTGAGAATATCCATTATATTAATCTTGTTTGTTTACTATAATAAAATGACACAAGACTGGGTAGCATAAAGAAATGAGGTTTATCTAATAACAATACTGAAAGTTCATAGACATGGCTCTAGTATTGGCTCAGCTCTGGCGGATGCCATTAAAATGGTGAGAATAAGTGTAAGAGTGAGAAATCTCATCACCATGAAGGAATTAAGAGCATGATTCAAGGATCAGATTTATTCTTTTTATACAATCATCTCATAAGAACTAACTCAGGGCCCCACAAAACTACCTCAAGTTCTTTGGCGGGCAATGTTCCCAGCAATCTAAACACCTCCCACTTGACACTCTTAAAGTTCCTACCACCCTTTATCAAAGGACCCAAGTTTCCAACACATGAACCCTTGGGAGACAAACCACGTATAAACCATAGACCCCAAATCCCCCTTCCATGTGTCCCATGTGCATGTATCCATAACTCCTTCTCCCATTGGCTAGTCTTCAATGAAATGCTCTCTGGATAGTTCTAAGTTTTGTGAGATATATATATATATATACACACATATATATATATATATACACACACACACACACATATGGCAATATATATACACACACATATATATATACACGTATATATGTGTATATATAATTTTTATTTATTTTTAAATTTTTAATTTGTTCTAATTAGTCATACATGACAATAGAATGTATTTTGACACATTGTACACAAATGGAGCACAGTTTCTCATTCCTCTGGCTGTACATGGTGCCAAGTCATACCAGTAGTGTAATCATACATGTATATAGGGTAATACTGCCTGTTTCATTCTACTGTCCTTCCCATCCCCACAGCCCCACCCCTCCCCACACTCCCCACTACACAATCCAATGTTCCTTCATTCTTCCATACCCCTCCACACTATGGATCAGCATCTATTATCAGAGAAATCATTCAGCCTTTGGGATTGGCTTATTTCATTTAGCATGATATTCTCTAGTTCCATCTATTTATCTGCAAGTGCCACAATTCCATTTTTTTAATGCTGAGTAATATTCTATTGTGTATATGTACTACATTTTCTTTATCCAATATATTGACAATAAATATTGCCAACAATGAAAATATCAAACTAACACTGGAAAGGAAGAGTAGAATCAGAATACAGAAGAAATGCTTACTGGATGCAGCTCCATTGAGGCAGAATTTATAATGGGAGACAGAGGGCTACTACTGAGTCTATGCAGGAACGTGACATTCAAAGTGTTCTTAAAGGAAGGCAAACAAAGGGAATACTTGATTATTAAATACTTACTCTGTGCCAGGAAGTCTACATAAATATTCTCTTATTCTTACTAGTGAAAGTATTATCCTCCTTTTACAGATGAGGGCAACAGAATTTCAGCTTGCTAAGCAGTGTCAGATTTCCGTGGCACATAGCTGTGGCTGTGCTTATCTAATACTATGGCCACCATAAGCCTAGTTAAGAGTAATATGAAAGGAACTATGCATATCCTAGAAGAAAACATAGGGTCAACACTCCAGCTTGTAGATCCAGGCAATGACTTTCTCAACAGGACACCTAAAACTCAGGAAATAATGCCAAGGGTTAATAAATGGGGTGACATCAAATTAAAAAGCTTCTGCACATCAAAGGAAACAACTAGGAATGTGAACAGAGAAGCTACTGAATGGGAGAAAATCTTTGCTCTCTACTCTTCTGACAGAGGATTAATATCCAGAACATATAAAGAACTGAACTTACTACCAGAAAAACAAATAACCAATTAGTAAATAGGCAAATTAACTGAACAGACACTTCTCAAAAGAAGAAATACAAATGGCCATACATGAAAAATGTTCAATATCATTAGGAATTAAGGAAAGCAAATCAAAACTACACTGAGATTTTATCTCACTCCTGTTATAATGACAATTATCAAGAATACAAACAATAAATACTGGAGAAGAGATGGAATAAAATCAAAGATGTTGGCAATAAAATTTATAAAGCTTTATAATCTGAAACATACTTCCCACAATTCCTTCTTACCATGTCCATTGAAGAAGTTGGGTAGAATATTGAAGTCAACACTCTTACACTGTTGGTAGGAGTGTAAAATTAGTACAACTACTACAGAAATCAGTATGGTGCTTCCTCAAAATACCTAGAATGGAAACATCATATGACCCAGCTATACAGATCCTTGGAATTTATTATAAAAAATGAAAGTCATCATACTATAGTGATACATGCATACCCATGTTTATTTTTTTTATTGATTTTATTATTTTTTTTGATCCATGTTTAAAGCAGCCCAATTCACAATAGCCAAACTATGGAACCAGTCTCAGTATCCATTAACAGTTGAACAGATTGAAAAAAATGTGGTACATATACACATTGGAGTTTTACTCAACTATAAAGAAAAATGAAATTAAGTCATTTGCAGGAAAATGTATAGAATTTGAGAACATTATGTTAAGTGAAATAAACCAAACTCAGAAGACCAGGGCTGTATGTTTTCTCTCATATGTGGACGCTAGAGAAGAAAAAGGAAAAGAAATGTGTGGGACTCTCATAATAATCCAAGGGAGATCAGGAGAGTAGAAGAAAGGGAATAGGGGGTGAGGAGGGAAGAAGGCCAAAGAGGAAGTACTGGGCATAATATTGGTCAAATTATGTTGTTATATCATGTGCATGTATGATCATGTAACAATGAACCCCAACATTATGTAAAACTATAATGAACCAAAAATATGGGAAAAAAGAAATACATAACAATATCACTAACAACAACAACAAAGAGTAATACAAAAAGACTGAAGATCTTGCTTTTGAAAGCCCAGTGTATACTGAACATACCAAACCAGGTAGTTGTAAAGACAACTAGGCTTGTTCTAAACTTTTTGAGTAAGAAAATTTGTTCACATCATTTAGTACCATTACAGTTTATATCATTTTTGATGGCATGAATTAAAGCAACCAAATCTGATAAGAAAGCAAAGTCAAAGAAAGGAATAGTATTAAAAGAAAAAGGCACAGATCTATCACTGAAATTGTGACTTAAGTTTTACCAAAGATAATGTTTAATAATAAATAATTCCATATTTTAACATAGGGTTATTATAATTATGTCAGGGGAGGCATGAATCATAGGCATTTTTGTACAGCTGTGCTTCATATAGATAGGGCTATATATAAGCCATTTCACCCTCTTTCCATTGTATCAAAACTGCAAAAAGATAATTCCAATTTTGACATTTCAAAATTATTCACTAACTTTTTTTGTAATCACTAAATGGTCTTATTTCCCGGCAAAATTGCTCTTTACTCACAAAGTTGTCTTTAATATTTAAGTTTTGTTTATTGTAGTTCGAACTTGACTTACTCAATGCTGAGTGACTGGTGGGAATAATAGATCCCTTCTCTCATTTATAGTATCTTTATCCTATGTGTAAGTAGTTACCCGGCATCTCTGTTATCTCTCTTCCAGTCTGAACATGCCCAGTTCACTTAATGTTTCCTTATAGATCTCATTTCCAAGGCTTTTATCATTTTTGTTGTTCTCTTCTGAACTGATTCAAACTTATCTATGATTCTCTTTCAACTACGGAACAAACACTGAACACCGTTATCCAAATGAGGCTTAAATAGTACTGATAGAGCAAAATAAGTACCTCTCATTTCATCCACAATCTCCCATTTAATATACCCAGGATTCTATAGGGCACAATCATTTTGTTGACTTATACTCAACGTATCTTTCATTATTGCTTACATTTCCGTCTCCACAGAACAATTGTTGGTGCAGTTTTTATTGAATCCCATTTTATTGATTTCAGTCCTCCTTCCTGTTTATCAAGACAATTGTTAGCAACACTAACCTCCAATTTGCCTCCAATGGCATACGATCCCCAAGTTCTTAACTGTGCAAATGATTAACAAGCTTCTGTTCTGTCTCACCACATCTTGAGTACACAGATAAATGTGTGCATGACTTTTGGTTAGCAAGTTATGCCAACTTAAAAAAATATCTTTTCTTTACTATTGAAACTGGTAACCTCAAATATATGACTTATAGCTGAGCGTGGCACACCACATCTCTAATCCTAGAGGCTCCAGAGGCTGAGGAAGGAGGAATGTAAGTTGTAGGCCAGCCTCAACAATTTAGCAAGGCCCTAAGCAACTTAACAAGACCCTGTCTCAAAATAAAAAAAGTAAAAAGGGCTTGGAATGTGACTCAGTGGTAAAGCACCCCTTGATTCAATCCCTGGTATAAAATCATATATATTTTATTGAATCAAGGAGCGCTTAACCCTTGATCATATATATTTATAGGATTTATAGAGTGTGGGTATATAAGCCATTTCACCCTCTTTCCATTGTATCAAAACTGCAAAAAGACAATTCCAATTTTGACATTTCTGTTTGCCATTATATTAATCCTGTTGGAAATATTTTTGAGGTTTGATCAACTAAATTTTATAGAAATAATAAAAGCCTAGGAAGTCAGAGATGCCTAGAATTTTCGTAGTATATAACTAGGAAAGACAAAAGCTAGAACTTGAACTTACAATCTAGCTTTTTCCAGGGCTCCAGTACACAATGCAATTTAATTCACACACAGCCACTTTTTGTACTAAATAACTCACTAGTTTGAATATCACCAGACAGGAGTTTATGAAAACAACAGCAATGGTTTCACTTCAGGGAGTCTTCTTCAGAAGGATGGTGCTGGTTCTATGAATGATGAAGGCATTGTTTCTTGGGGACAGAGATAATTCCAGCAACAAAATTACTGTTTACTATGCAAAAGCCCTGATATTGGAAAATCTACTGAATAGAGTTGATCTTATGGAGTTCCTGCCCCTTTCTCTAAACTAAAAAGGCATCCCAACTAAGGCAATATGATAATTAACTTGACTTCTATTTGTTTCCTTATTTCAAAGTAATTGAATCCAAACACTATCCATCCAATTCACTGGCCTAAGTCAATGGTTGCTAAATGAGGTGCTAAGGCTCTGTTGGGTATTTTAAAACTTCCTAAGGGATGCTGTAGATTTTACTATATTAGAATTAAGAAAGCACAATGCTTGTTTAATTAAGGCTTTATGAGCTGACTGTGTGACTTGCCCACATCAGCAACTTAGCCCCAATCTTTTCAAACCCGAAGTGCGCATATGCTCATGTGACTGATGAAGGCAGTAGACAACTCCTTCAGAGACAGGTACCAAGGCCTGTTTTACAAAGTGGAATAATTTATGGGGTTAATATAATATGCCTATCTCTTAGAAAAAGGATATGTAAAACAAATTATAAGGGACAAGAACAAGTGACAGCCGATAATAACATTTTATTAATACATGGAATTTTAGAAAATTTAATTGGCAAAAGTAAATAATCTTGTTGCTCTAGGACAGTTGCCTACAGTAGGTTTTCTGTAGTACCTGCATATATTTCATCCTTTCCTTGAGTGCATTTATGGCTAAAGAAAATGTGTCAAAACATTTGGTCTTCAATAGACAGATAAGAAAATTATCTACTAAATATAGCTGCTGTCTGGCAGACCAGTTTAGAAGATATTGAGTTTTCAGTTTGGATTGTGTTAAAAATATACTCTACTTTTCTATGGAATATAAAGATCCTTCTCAGTTCAAGATGCTGCCAGGGAACTAGAGAAGTAGGAGGGATCTGAAGAGTGAGATCATGTATCATGAAGGTGTTGGCTGGCTTAGGGATACTGTCTGAGAAGAGGGCAGCTCTGTTGGGACTTACGCCCTATCCCTTGAGAAATAGTCATGTGATCGAAAAACCACAATGGAAGGGTGGTGGCAGGCTGTGGGGGAAGAATATTTTTCTTTGTGTTTATGTTTTTGAGTACCTCCTAAAGCAGTTCTCTTCTTAATACATGAGGTTTATTCTCATTAGGAATAAACAAAAACTTTCTTTTAACATAGATTCTTTCAGCTTAAGGTTTCTGCTTTTTAAAGGGGTTTTTATTTGTCATGTGCACAAGAAAGTTTATTAAGGGACTATTGGGCCTCAAAACATAATACACCAAAATACAGTGCTATGACATACTGTGTACTTTGAATTGAAGGAGAGTGGAGGGACCTAAGAAGCAAAGTCTTTCTTTCTCCAATCCTTCTGTCTCCTGCCCCTTCCCCCACGCCCCCAAGAAAGTCATAAAGATCAGAATTCCTTTTTTCTAAGGCAGATTATTGAAACTAGCTCTCCTCTCCTTCAAGGCAAGTCATAATGCCTAAAAAGGCTACTTTCTGCCCTTCGTGTCCCTTGAAGACCCTCAAACCAGAGGGATCCTGCTCCATACCCAGAAAGAAGAAAGCCAGCCAGGCCAAGAAGAATTTGGGCAGACAGTCCTTCCAGAGTATCCACTCATTCTATTACCATTAGGCCATACTCTTCTGTCCTATCACATTTCTACACAACTGTCCATCGTACAACAAATCTAAGCATAAAAATAATTTTCCCTGGGTCAGAGGATCTTCCTTAATGCAAGTGTACCATAGCACTTTACTCCTATTGTCATAGAAAACTGTAATTAAATATATGAGTTATATTCTCCTCTTGTGAACTTGTTCTTTACTACAGGAGTGTTGGCCAGACCCTTACGATGGGTAAAGAAAGATACCACAACTTTCTCCTCCTTCAGGACTAAATATGCCATAAATATCTTTTCAACATTAAAAAACAAATAGAGAGATTCAGAAAAAAAAAAAAAACTATTGCAATGCCAAAATCAAATAATTTTGAATATTGTGGGGGAAAACTGAAAAAAAAACCTTAAAACTTTAAAGTAAAATAGTTAAAAGTATAAAAATGCATTGTTTGGGTGATTTTATGAATACTGATTTCCAAATGCAAACTTATTTCTCTCATAATTCTATTTAATGGCAAATTGGTATTACTGTTTTATTTTATTTGGTTTCACTTAGACTTTCAAGGGTACTGAGGATTGGAAAGTATTTTCTGTCTCTAAACAAATGTTTTTGACAACAAAACATTAAATGGCTATTTTTATTCCATTGACAAGAAAAAATCTACTCCATGGTTTTATAAATTGCTCCAAGGTGGAGATAATTGCATAATTTTCTTATCAGAGCCAATGCTAACAATTTATTATTAACATTGTTTTTCATTTGAATATAAGTAGAAGGTGTCCCAGGAAGGGAGTATGGTAACATTCAGAGTAAAATTCTAACCTCATAAAAAGTGGAAAATTCGCTACTCTCCTTGGATATTTTTTAGCTATAGAGAAAATAGACTCAATAGAGCATTTCTATCTCATTCTCAGCTCCTTTGTTTCCATTTAAATTAAAGATTTATTTTCTATTTGATAAATTGTTTTATTTTTATTAACTAGCAGTATGTTGATGAAGTGTACTAACCATCTACTATCAGAAACCGTGAAACCATGAAACATTTTCATTATTAGGTCATTTATTTTTGGTAATACAAACTTTGTTCTAATTTTATAGCTAACTGCACACCCCAGTTACATGTTGACATGTTTAACTGATTACATCAAATCATGCTATGTAAGAAAATTAATACATATTCCATTAACAGGAGTGAATGCTTAGAGATCAAGCTGGTCCATATTGTACCTCCTAAAGTTTGGTAAATACAAAAGACCAAACAGATTTTTTTTAAAGAAAAGAAATGCCAGCAGATAAAAATAAATGAAATACTAGAATGTCATCGAAATGGCATTTAGCAAAAGTAAAATTTAATTGGAAATACTCAATATTGTATAGATGGTTAAATCAAAGAGAATTTCTAACCACATAGTAACTTAGGAAGCATTTATTATAAACTGGGTTCAAGCTAAAGAAATTTTATAACATCCCTGTCTGATAGATAATGTTAGTAAGAGCCAACTGCCATGAATTATATTGGATATTAAAACATGATAATGCTGAAATAAGTATTGAAGAATACTCTTTAGAATGAGAGAGAATACTAGTACAATTATCTCCTTTCATGAGAAATTAATATTTGATTTAAAAATATTTTTTAAAACCCTTAATGCACACACAAATGAATCTTATTAGTCAGGAATTTCAATCATTTTAATTACTTTCTGAGAATATTTCATTTTAGTCCAGAGAAATGATTTGTCCTTAACATTTTACTAGTTAGGTGATTTTCATTTAGATCAGTGTTCCTTTACAACAGAGGCCTAATTTCTATTGAGTTCTTGTTCCTAAATCTTCTTCCCT
Source organism: Marmota marmota marmota (assembly GCF_001458135.2). Lineage (NCBI taxonomy): Eukaryota > Metazoa > Chordata > Mammalia > Rodentia > Sciuridae > Marmota > Marmota marmota. The sequence goes on along the minus strand of NW_025999968.1, from coordinate 2,451,607 downwards.
GACAATTATAAACAATGATGAATACTTGACCAATATTATGAACAATGATGAACACTTATTGAATTGAACCTTATAAAGAACTGGAATCAAACCATCTTCCTTTTACAATGAGGTTAGTTTTTCCAAATATAAAACATAAGTATTTGCTTAAACAACAGCAAAATAATGTCTTTTGACATTTATTTCATCATATCCCAGCCGTGTTTTTGTGAGGTACATAAAGCTGTATTCCAAAATCACCAACCACATCCAGGTTTGTAAATAAAAATATCTTGTCTTACTAGAGGCATTTATAATTCTAAAGGAAAGATGAAATGCATTCTGGCCTTGGCTCGTTGTTATTGGTTGCCAAATTTAGTTTGTAATTAGTACAGTAACTTCATGTTGATATAAGAAGTAAAAACTCTTCTTTATAAGAAATTTTCCAGTAAAAACACCCAAGTATATATTGTTAGTTGTGAGCACAAATAACTGACAAGGAATAGCAAAGCATAAAAATCTCCAGTAAATGCAGTTCTCTATGTTTCCAGAAATAATCAAAATCAGGAAAAAAGTACCTGTATTTTTAGACCTAATAGGAATTTGCTTCCCTATCAGGCACAGTGATAAAGAAGTCATATTGCTTTGTGGGTATCTTGCTACTGCTTGAACCTGGAATTTAATAGTAGGCACATTACACCTCTATAATCATTTCTTATATCCAACCATTCCTTCCTATGAAATAAACCACAAAAATTGGCCATTTTTCTCAAGACAATAATGATAGTTGAGTTTTCCACAAAATCTGAACATTTTTAGCTCTTCTAGAAAAAAGCATAACTGATATTAAGCTTGCTCAGAAAATATTCTACCAGTGGAAAAAATAACTATCTTGTCCACACAAGACAGAATTTTGTCCACCTGCCTTGGAAAATAGATGTGAATGTTTTGAAGATGATGACTCAATAGAACTGTGAGCTTCTTGAGGACTAGGCTGTAAGTATTTAAATGGCCTAAATATTGGTACAGAGAGCACACTCTAGTCTTTATTAAATCATTAAAGCAATGTAGTAAAGAAATTAGGCTTGTCAATAAGTTTTTACTCTTTGTAGAACAATAAAGTAAGTTACTCAGCAAATTTTACATACTTGAGTTCTAAGAGACATCCTTGCTCCTTCTTTCTCTATACCTCACTGAGTACCAGATCATAGTAACCCTTGAATTTGGAAACCTCTGTGTGTACAACTTGCCAACACCTTAGTCCATATCTTTCCCTCAGTAATCTTCTACTTGGTCTCTGTCAATCCACTCTGGCCCTACCACTAAGTCACAGAGATATTTTATATCACAAATCAAATGATTAATCCTTTTCCCTACCACTACACTCTAAATCATGCAATGGTTTCCTATTACTCTTACGATAAAGACCAAAATTCTTGGAGGAATCTGAGGTTACTTTACTGCAGTCTCTGCATCCTTCCTTATTCTCATCTCACCATGGCAGGCATGTTGGACATCTTCCTGTGGCATAAATGTCCCACCTTGGATATGTGCTTTCCCTTCTTAGAATGCTCCTTACTCACCTCCTTCCCCACTCAAGTCCTATTCATTATATTTTAGCTGGTGATGCAACTCTTTGGGAAACTTTTCCTGATCCCCTAAGTTATATATATTGCTATCAATTCCTACAGTACCACATTCCTTTATCTCAAAGAATTTAACTCTACTTGAAATAATGAATTCATTAGTGCAATTATTTGATTAATGTCTGTTCTCCTCTTAGACTATAACTTTTATGATGGAAGGAACATGGCTCATTTTGTTTATCAGTATGTCTCTGTTGCATGTAGAAAATCTGGCACTTAGCAGTAGTTCCCAAAATATATTTCCTGGCTGGATGGATGGATATATTAACGCAGAGCCTCTGAGCCCCTTTTACAGAAGTGAGGATGAACAGTGAGCATTATACACAGATTCTTGCCTCTTTTCAGGGTAAGCACCATATTTTTAAGTTTTGCTAGGCTGGCCATATTTGATTATGGGACATTAGTTTTTATGAGATAACATGTATCCTTATCATTCTAAACTAATTATGTTAAAATTTGTTAGCATTTTTGTCTTAAAACCTTTTCATTGGTCTAACCAGCTATAATCATTGATTAGATCTAATGTTTATTAAGAAAGATGTGATATTCCTAGAATCCTTCCAAACACTCCTGGCAATGATTCCTATATTTATATAACACTTATGCAGCTATTGTGCCACAGAAAATGACCAAAATGAGGTGATGGGCATGGGTGTCATCCCCATTTTACCGTTAGAAGAAAGACAAACTATACTCTGGAGGAAAGCTTGTGCAATAAGTTGTTTGCTTTTGTGTTTTTTTTTCCCTTAATATTTTTGTTTGTTTTTCCCTATCTTGCGATCTGACAGTGAATTCATAAAGGTTGTTACATGATACAACATGACATTGGCCTATGATATTGCCACCTTAATGTGTAGGAATTTGAAGAATTTTTTTTTGTTAAAAAGAGAGAGAATTTTTTTAATTTTTTAGTTTTTGGTGAACATAACATCTTTATTTTTTTTTTTAATTTTTATGTGGTGCTGAGGATCGAACCCAGCGCCCCGAGCATGCCAGTGAGCACGCTAGAGCTTGAGCCACATCCTCAGCCCTTGAAGAAGTTTAATAAGGCAGAAGTTAGCAAATATACTTGCCCTTTTCAATAGATTAGGAAAAACACCACACAGCTGACTTGATTTTAAATGAAAGGAGGGCACATTGTACCACTATAAGTCAATGCTATAATCAAGGCACTCTGGAAACAGCAGCCAATATTAGGCAAATATAATGAGGGGGCACTGATCTTCATTCCAAGTGTTTAAAATTCACTCTGCCTTAGAACTAAAGTATTTTCAATTTTAAAGAAAAGTGTTTTCAACAGAAATATCATCCATGACTTAATGGGCCCCATATGTTAATAATTTGCATCAACTATGTTTCATTGTTATGAAAGATCCCAGGAAGAGGAGCTGGGGATAGAATTTGCTGCAGGCTCTGCAATATAATGGTTAAAAACATTCTGAGTTACATGGGTACTGTTCAAAAACTCACTTTCTCTCTTCCTAGATCCTTCTTCTTTGGATTATGGTTGTTTTTGTTTGTTTGTTTGTTTGTTTGTTTGTTTCATCTGTACAATAGGGATTCTAAGTGTCCTTGCAGGGAAAGATTCAGGTTTCACAGGACATGATGCTTATGTAGTGGGAAAAAGGATGTCACTTTTTGCAAACATGACCTCAGGTACAGAGCTCAGAGACCTGTCTCTTGGGTCTTCAAAGTGCACAATGCAAGGGAGGACCTAGAAGTTCCCACTTTAGAAGCTTCACCTCTGTGTTTTTCTTAGGTTTGTTTTTCCTGTTAATGAGAATTCAATAAAATGAAGCATGCAGCATTTACTGGTGTACTGCAGACAATAAATGTTAGCCAGCATCCTAAGTTTCACCTTTACTCTATTTCACAGAGGCATAAAAGCAAATAATTTCTATTTTTATTCCTAATGGTTTAATTTTATTTTTCTGAGGCTAAATGCTAGAGAAGACTAAAGAGATTAGTGGAATGAACAATACGTGCCCAGGAATTAGGTCATTTGTTTATTCAACAGAATATATCAGGCAGCTACCATGTGCCAGGCATGAAGTGGTAAGTGTAATTGTTAGGTAAAGTAGGCACAGGAAAAGCAAAATAAATTTTAAAAATGTGTAATAACAAATGTGTGTACCATATAGTAATAAGAGGATTCTGGAATACAGAATAATGGGAAGAGACATTAACGGTAATGGAAGACCTGCCCGGAGAAGGTAGTTATGAAGTGAGAGTTTAAATGAGATAAAAAAGCTCAGAAAGAGGAGCTGGGAATAGAATTCCAATTAGGAAACATGTCTGAAGGCTCAAGTGGAAAGAACATGGCATTTTCTAGGTTTAAAAATCAGGCCACATGTGGACAGAATGATGTTTCCTTGAGGTAAGTTATCCAAAAAATGAGACAAAATCAAATTTCCATGGAATGAAGAACATGAAGTTTGGATAGGCTGCTAGAAAGAATAGCTTCCTCTATATGATGATAAGCTCTCCAGCCCAAGGTGCCTCGGTTTACCTTTCCTGTTGGCTTATTGAAGTCAATTTGAACAAAAGACTTCAACTCAGTTCAATGTGCCCCACTCATGATAGGCTCACTAAAATTAAGTAAATGACACCCACCAAAAGGGGATTTTTGAAATATACAATCATAATGCTTTCAATGAATTTTTAAAAGTTAAATTATCATGCTAATAAAGAATTGAGAAGAAAAATGTACTAAAATTTTTTAAAAAACTAAAGAACAAATAATAAATTCAAGTATTCTATTCTGCAAGAATGAAGAATTGGTGTATGTCATTAAATGCTTCCAAGAACAGACATGCTTAGGAGATAAGTGATATGAATTGCTGGCAAGAAGGGGAGAAAGTGTGTAGAAGAAGCCTGAATTGAAGATTTTCAGCATCTTCCTTTTAGCCACTAGACTGGGCAGAAGAAAGTCTAAGACTGCCAATGCCCATGTATGAGTGTGTGTGATCTGGGGAAAGTCCATACCTAGCTACATTTGTGAGCCTGGCTTGAAAGAGATTGAGGCTATCTCAGTATGTTATTGTCTGGTTATTATTGTGGAACAAAACATTCCCCTATAATTAGACAATTCAAAACATAACCTACCTGGTTTCTCATTAAAATGAAGCCAGGGCTTATATCTTTCCCTAATGTCTCCTACATATTGTAGTTCCTCAGTGTGCACTGCACTAAACTCCAACCCTCTCTATCCTTATCTCAGGGTGAGAGCATCAGTAGAATGAACGCTCCTATCACTGCATGAGCAGTTTTGACCATGAAAACATGGCTACCTACACAAACCATTTGGTTCTCAATGAGCTGTGACATCTGTGCTGGGTAAATAAACAGAAAAATAGTGGTACAGAAATGAACATTGCAAGCAGTTGTGTTTGCATTGCCTAAAAGCCCCACAGGCCATGTATAGTTCATTATGAATGTGTAGTTGGTCTTATATTGGGATGAGGCTTAGTTTTTTATAAGTTGTTTAATGTAGGTTCAGACAACAAAGAGCATTTTCCCTAAGTCATGAAAGCTTTTATAGGCATTTCAGTTCCTAACATTCTCACATATGTTGTCTTTACTGCTGGACAAATAATGTTTTATGCTAAACCAGAAAAGGACATATTTCAATACATAGTTCACATTTTCCCCCAGAAATGTTAAATTCGTAAGCATTATTTTCTATAAAACTTCTCTCTTCCTCCTTACAGTCTCCACCTACTACTTATCTGATTATGCCTCAGAGGGAATCATGTATATGTGCTTTGTTGCTTGAACATTCCAGTTCCAAATGGAAGGCATCTATCTTACCAAATGGAATGTTCTACAGACCTCTCATCTACCTGCAAGCTCATTGTGGCAGAGATTTATACTGTAACCTTCCAGAACATTTTAATTAGAGATGTGAATCCTGATGGAGACTGTCTATAGGTTGAAAATATAAAGGTAAAATCCAGATGTAGCAAACCTTCCTTTCCCTCAAGGATTCACTTTATTTAATGCCTAAGTATATTTATGATGCTTGTTATTAGGGATATTTAGATATTAGATCTTATTATTAGGGAGATTTATTTTCTTCATGCTAAACACATTTCTAACAAATACTACATTTCCATCAATTATGGAAAACATCTCAATGAGATAGTGGAAAATTATTAATCTCAAGTTAGGTGTTATAGCTAAGTTTTAGTTGTTTGAAATCACACGCACATATGCCAGGGTTGGGATTACCAATAAGAAGTGATCCATTAGTGGATGGAATACTGTTCCTTTTGAATTTTCCTCTCCATCACACATACTTACTGAATCATTTAGCTAGCATCAATATGTTTCTTTTTAAATCCACAGTTGGGTTTGCTGATATCTCTTTGAGAGATTAATTAATACAGTCATGACTAATTATCTGCATCTGTTTATATGAGCAAGGCCATTTTACATAGTGAACATCATGAAGATGCTTTTTCCTCTTAGCACAGGTTAGGATAAAGTCTTATTCTCTGTAAATGGATGAACAGATTTCTGGACCAGGCTGGTCCAGAATTCTTTCAGAATTATGATCTTAAAAACTGTTTAGTACATGGGTTCAGAGAAAAAAAATAGGGGGAAACACCTAAGACACATAAGCCTAGGGAATTTCTCTTGAATCAAAATATACTGCAATAATCTGAAACAGAGAAATATTATAATAACCTCAGGAGAACCTCAAGAAGTTCCTCATTTAGATTTGAACATCAAGCATTAATGCTCATCTTTAGGAGTCATAAAAATTAAGATCCCAGGCACCTCTGCGGGTTTGGCATGGGACCCGGAATTCTGCATTTGGATCCATACCACCCAAAGTTTTCAGAGGACAGCTTCTTCTCTCCTTCACAGATCTTAAGCTGATAATACTGAGGGAGCCATTTGGGAAGGCAAGACAAAGCTGTAATCCATCAATTGAGGTTGATAAACCTTGGAGGGGGCTATAAATGCTCAATAACCAGGCTATCTAGTATATGTCAATTCTAATTTAAAAGGTCTTTAAACCCTTGAAAGGTCAATGTATACACTGCAATAAATCATAGGAAAGTACAATCCATTATGTCCTGTCAGTGGATCCCATTGCCCATCTCTTCAAAGATGCAAGCTGAGAAACTCAGGCCAGGTTGTCATAGGACCTCATGTTCCCTCCCCAAATAAACTTTTACACCGACCACATACGCATTCTGCTGCCTGGATCTTTTCTACTTCTGCTCCTCTTCTTGCTTCTGTCAAACTAGAACTCTTTCCTCTCTGTTAACTTGGTAATAACACACATTCTTCATTAACCAAATTAAGGTCCATGCCTTCTATGGGAAGTCTCCAGCTATTTATCTTCCCCTTCGTGAGTTCCATTTCCACCCTTTATGTTTTTTATTTTTATGAATGTAATTGATATTGATTGTTTTCCCCGCTCCATACGTCTGGGTATCTTAAATGTAGTTATAGTCCACAAACATCTGTAGTAAACACTTTATGTAAATCAAAGTAAAGCATGGTTCTTTAAGGTGTTTCACAAACCAAGCCCATCAGAATTACCTGAAAAGTAGGCTTAGTATGCACACTCCTGAGCCATACTTTAGACTGGCTGCACCAGTATCTTTGTCTTTTTAGCTATTATGATACACATGTATCCTGCAGTTTGAAATCAGTTGGCTAGAGGCACATTTTCCCTAAGCAGGCCCAAGCATAAGAATCATTTTAAAGCACTTATGAAGACTATACATCCCAGAGCTCTGTCAGATCTTCTAAAGGAGAATCCCAAGTATGGGGGGGGTTGGGAATCTGTTTGTTGTTAATAAGCCCTTTCATCTACTACCAGCAGAGCTTTCCTGAAGGGATGAAAGTCCATTTTACAGAACAATGTAGTGCACTTTCTCAACATTTTGTCTTAATTGTAATCACTTTCATGATTTAAGCATTCGTAGTTTGAGAAACAAACTAAAGAATATTGCAATGGGTTTTTAAAAGTATTTGCCTATGATTAAGTAAATAACCTTGCAGCTAACCTTGCATGGTATAAAATTAATGAAACTTACAGTTGCCAGTCCTACCTTTGATACTTATGGATAAATGGGCTAAGAAAGTGACCTAATTTTTAGGAGATTCATTTTTCTCAGAAAGAAAATAGGAATCATGTTATTTAACTTGAAAGAAATGAAAATTAAAATGTGTGTGTGTGAGTGTGTGTGTGTGTGTGTGTGTGAGAGAGAGAGAGAGAGAAAGGGGGGAGAGGGATCACAGAGTGCAGTGTGCACCACAGTCCATCATTTATTCATCTCTGAAATTCCAGAAAGATGAGAAAGATTGTAGAAAGTGCATGGGGTTGGCTGTAGGAGCCCTTGTTTTGATCATGGTTCTTGTCTGCACTAGCAGAGAGGAAACTTTTCTTCATTAACCTCCTGACTTCTTGTGTGGACTGTTTGCATTATAGATCTCTGGCCCCACACTTTAATGCACCAGCAATAGAGAACTTTTCACCTTTTGTAACCTGCCTCAATTGTGCAAAGTATGACACAACTTTCTTAAATACTCGTTGTTTCTAAACAATGTATTATATCTTTAGTGATAATAAGTAACAGGGTTGAAAATTTCATAATCTCTCAGTTCATTGTTTGTGCCTGTGTTCTATTGAAAATAACATTTTAAAAATAACCATAGTGTAGACCGGTGGATCAGGCCCAGGAGCCTGCCGGCGTGGTACACACACCACCCTAATTGGAGTAGGGGCAGAGCAGAGTGGCCGCCCGTGCCAGGAACAGGCCCAGCGACCTTCAGGCGGGGTAGTCACGACACCCCAATTGGAGTAGGGGCAGAGCAGAGCTGCCACCCGTGCACGAAAGGTGGGCAGATCTGTGACCGACCAGCGGGACAGGCCCAGTGGCCTGCCGGTACGACAGACACGTCACCCCATTTGGAGTAGGGGCAGAGTAGAGCCGCCGCCCGCGCCTGCAGGGTAGGCAAACCTGCAACCGACCGGCGGATCAGGCCCGGTGGCCTGCCGGCGTGGTACACTCGTCACCCCAATTGGAGTAGGGGCAGAACAGAGCCGCCGCCAGCGCCCAGAACAGGCCCAGTGACCTGCCGGCGTGGTAGCCACGACACCCCAATTGGAATAAGGAGAGAGCAGAGCCGCCGCCCGCACCTGCAGGAAAGATACGCAAGCAGTATGAAAAGACAAGGAAAGAAAGGACCACAAGCAATGCAGGTCAACGCAACTTTAGAAGAGGTAACAGCTGCAGCAGATGGAATGTCAGATAAAGAATTCAGGATATACATGCTTCAGATGATCTGGAGTATCAAGGAAGACATTAAACAGCAAAATCAGACAATGAAAGATCACTTCGACAATGAATTACGCAAACAAATCCAGGAAGCAAAGGATCAACTATACAGGGAGATAGAGGTTATAAAAAACAAACAAACAGAAATCCTAGAAATGCAGGAAGCAATAAACCAACTTAAAAACTCAATGGAGAATACTACCAGCAGAGTAGAACACTTAGAAGATAGAACATCAGACAATGAAGACAAAGTATTTCAACTGGAAAAGAACATAGACAGCTCAGCAAGACTGTTAAGAAACCATGAGCAGAACATCCAAGAAATATGGGATAACATTAAGAGACCAAACTTAAGAGTCATTGGGATACAGGAAGGTACAGAGCTCCAAACCAAAGGAATGAGCAGTCTATTCAATGAAATAATACGAGAAAACTTCCCAGACTTGAAGAATGAGACAGAATCCCAAATCCTAGAAGCCTACAGGACGCCGAATGTGCAAAATCATAAGAGATCCACACCTAGACACATTATAATGAAGATGCCCAACATACAGAATAAGGAGAGAATTTTAAAAGCTACAAGAGAAAGGAAGCAGATTACATTTAGGGGTAAGCCAATCAGGATAACAGCTGATCTTTCAACACAGACTCTGAAAGCTAGAAGATCCTGGAATAACATATTTCAAACACTGAAAGAAAATGGGTTCCAACCAAGAATTGTGTATCCAGCGAAATTAAGCTTCAGGATGGAAGATGAAATTAAAACCTTCCACGATAAACAAAAGTTTAAAGAATTCGCAGCTAGAAAACCATCTCTTCAAAACATCCTCGCCAAAGCATTACAGGAAGAGGAAATGGAAAATAACAATGAAAACCAACAGTGGGAGGTAGGACAGTAAAGGGGGGGAAAATAATCAAAGAGGAAAACAAACCATGTTTAGTAACAGAAATAAACAAATATGGCTGGAAGAACAACCCATATCTCAATAATAACCCTAAATGTTAATGGCTTAAACTCACCAATTAAGAGACACAGGCTAGTAGAATGGATCACAAAACAAGACCCAACAATATGCTGCCTACAGGAGACGCATTTGATAGGAAAAGACATACATAGGCTGAAGGTGAAAGGTTGGGAAAAATCATATCACTCATATGGACTTCGGAAACAAGCAGGAGTGTCCATACTCATATCAAATAAAATAGATTTCAAGCCAAAGTTAATCAAAAGGGATAAAGAGGGACACTACATACTGCTTAAGGGAACCATACACCAACAAGACATAACAATCATAAATATTTATGCCCCAAACAATGGTGCAGCTATGTTCGTCAAACAAACTCTTCTCAAGTTCAAGAGTCTAATAGACCACCATACCATAATCATGGGAGACTTCAACACACCTCTCTCGCCACTGGACAGATCTTCCAAACAAAAGTTGAATAAGGAAACTATAGAACTCAATAACACTATTAATAACCTAGACCTAATTGACATATATAGAGTATACCACCCAACATCAAGCAGTTACACTTTTTTCTCAGCAGCACATGGATCCTTCTCAAAAATAGATCATATATTATGTCACAGGGCAACTCTTAGACAATATAAAGGAGTAGAGATAATACCATGCATCTTATCTGATCATAATGGAATGAAACTGAAAATCAACGATAAAAGAAGGAAGGAAAAAGCATACATCACTTGGAGAATGAACAATAGGTTACTGAATGATCAATGGGTTATAGAAGACATCAAGGAGGAAATTAAAAAATTCTTAGAGATAAATGAAAACACAGACACAACATATCGGAATCTATGGGACACATTGAAAGCAGTTCTAAGAGGAAAATTCATTGCTTGGAGTTCATTCCTTAAAAAAAGAAAAAACCAACAAATAAATGATCTCATACTTCATCTCAAAATCCTTGAAAAAGAAGAGCAAAACAACAGCAAAAGAAGTAGAAGGCAAGAAATAATTAAAATCAGAGCTGAAATTAATGAAATCGAAACAAAAGAAACAATTGAAAAAATTGACAAAACTAAAAGTTGGTTCTTTGAAAAAATAAACAAAATCGACAGACCCTTAGCGATGCTAGCGAAGAGAAGAAGAGAGAGAACTCAAATTACTAGCATACGGGATGAAAAAGGCAATATCACAACAGACACTTCAGAAATACAGAAGATAATCAAAAACTATTTTGAATCCTTATACTCCAATAAATTAGAAGATAGTGAAGGCATAGATAAATTTCTTAAGTCATATGATCTGCCCAGATTGAGTCAGGAGGATATAGACAACCTAAACAGACCAATATCAATTGAGGAAATAGAAGAAACCATCAAAAGACTACCAACTAAGAAAAGCCCAGGACCGGATGGGTATACAGCAGAGTTTTACAAAACCTTTAAAGAGGAACTAATACCAATACTTTTCAAGCTACTTCAGGAAATAGAAAAAGAGGGAGAACTTCCAAATTCATTCTACGAGGCCAACATCACCCTGATACCTAAACCAGACAAAGACACTTCAAAGAAAGAAAACTACAGACCAATATCTCTAATGAACCTAGATGCAAAAATCCTCAATAAAATTCTGGCGAATCGGATACAAAAACATATCAAAAAAATTGTGCACCATGATCAAGTAGGATTCATCCCTGGGATGCAAGGCTGGTTCAATATACGGAAATCAATAAATGTTATTCACCACATCAATAGACTTAAAAATAAGAACCATATGATCATCTCGATAGATGCGGAAAAAGCATTCGACAAAGTACAGCATCCCTTTATGTTCAAAACTCTAGAAAAACTAGGGATAACAGGAACATACCTCAATATTGTAAAAGCAATCTATGCTAAGCCTCAGGCTAGCATCATTCTGAATGGAGAAAAACTGAAGGCATTCCCTCTAAAATCTGGAACAAGACAGGGATGCCCTCTCTCTCCACTTCTGTTCAACATAGTTCTCGAAACACTGGCCAGAGCAATTAGACAGACGAAAGAAATTAAAGGCATCAAAATAGGAAAAGAAGAACTTAAATTATCACTATTTGCAGATGATATGATTCTATACCTAGCAGACCCAAAAGGCTCTACAAAGAAACTATTAGAGCTAATAAATGAATTCAGCAAAGTGGCAGGATATAAAATCAACACGCATAAATCAAAGGCATTCCTGTATATCAGCGACAAATCCTCTGAAATGGAAATGAGGACAACCACTCCATTCACAATATCTTCAAAAAAAATAAAATACTTGGGAATCAACCTAACAAAAGAGGTGAAAGACTTATACAATGAAAACTACAGAACCCTAAAGAGAGAAATAGAAGAAGATCTTAGAAGATGGAAAAATATACCCTGTTCATGGATAGGCAGAACTAACATCATCAAAATGGCGATATTACCAAAAGTTCTCTATAGGTTTAATGCAATGCCAATCAAAATCCCAACGGCATTTCTTGTAGAAATAGAGAAAGCAATCATGAAATTCATATGGAAAAATAAAAGACCCAGAATAGCAAAAACAATGCTAAGCAGGAAGTGTGAATCAGGCGGTATAGCGATACCAGACTTCAAACTATACTACAGAGCAATAGTAACAAAAACAGCATGGTACTGGTACCAAAACAGGCGGGTGGACCAATGGTACAGAATAGAGGACACAGAAACCAATCCACAAAACTACAACTATCTTATATTTGATAAAGGGGCTAAAAGCATGCAATGGAGGAAGGATAGCATCTTCAACAAATGGTGCTGGGAAAACTGGAAATCCATATGCAACAAAATGAAACTGAATCCCTTTCTCTCGCCATGCACAAAAGTTAATTCAAAATGGATCAAGGAGCTTGATATCAAATCAGAGACACGCCGTCTGATAGAAGAAAAAGTTGGCTACGATCTACATACTGTGGGGTCGGGCTCCAAATTCCTCAATAGGACACCCATAGCACAAAAGTTAATAACTAGAATCAACAAATGGGACTTACTCAAACTAAAAAGTTTTTTCTCAGCAAAAGAAACAATAAGAGAGGTAAATAGGGAGCCTACACCCTGGGAACAAATCTTTACTCCTCACACTTCAGATAGAGCCCTAATATCCAGAGTATACAAAGAACTCAAAAAATTAGACAATAAGAGAACAAACAACCCAATCAACAAATGGGCCAAGGACCTGAACAGACACTTCTCAGAGGAGGACATACAGTCAATCAACAAGTACATGAAAAAATGCTCACCATCTCTAGCTGTCAGAGAAATGCAAATCAAAACCACCCTAAGATACCATCTCACTCCAGTAAGATTGGCAGCCATTATGAAGTCAAACAACAACAAGTGCTGGCGAGGATGTGGGGAAAAGGGTACACTTGTACATTGCTGGTGGGACTGCAAATTGGTGCAGCCAATTTGGAAAGCAGTATGGAGATTTCTTGGAAAGCTGGGAATGGAGCCACCATTTGACCCAGCTATTCCCCTTCTTGGTCTATTCCCTAAAGACCTAAAAAGAGCATGCTACAGGGACACTGCTACATCGATGTTCATAGCAGCACAATTCACAATAGCAAGACTGTGGAACCAACCTAGATGCCCTTCAATAGACGAATGGATAAAAAAAATGTGGCATTTATACACAATGGAGTATTACTCTGCATTAAAAAATGACAAAATCATAGAATTTACAGGGAAATGGATGGCATTAGAGCAGATTATGCTAAGTGAAGCTAGCCAATCCCTAAAAAACAAATGCCAAATGTCTTCTTTGATATAAGGAGAGTAACTAAGAACAGAGTAGGGACGAAGAGCAGGAGAAGAAGATTAACATTTAACAGGGATGAGAGGTGGGAGGGAAAGGGAGAGAGAAGGGAAATTGCATGGTAATGGAAGGAGACCCTCAGGGTTATACAGTGGAGGGGGTAGAGAGAGAGGAGGGGAGGGGAGGGGAGAGGTGGGGAGGGGGGAGGGTGGAGGATGGGAAAGGCAGTGGAGCACAACAGACACTAGGATGGCAATTTGTAAATCAATGGATGTGTAACTGATGTGATTCTGCAATCTGTGTATGGGGTGAAGGTGGGAGTTCATAACCCACTTGAATCAAAGTGTGGAATATGATATGTCAAGAAATTTGTAATGTTTTGAACAACCAACAATAAAAAATTAAAAAAAAATAATAACCATAGTGAATATTCACAGAGCAGAAAATTATAAAGGCTAGATTAGAAACCCGCCAATGAAAATCACTATAACTTTTTGAAAACATGTATTTCCATCTTTTTCCAGAAATATCCATTTTTTTATTTTTTAAATTAGTGTGATTTTATAAAGCAGATTTCCTTTAATGTTTTATAATGTGCATTTCCACATTTGTTCAAATATCCTTATAAAAATGGTGGTTTATAAGTGCTTACTATTTGTTACTATATTAGTACTTTTTATTTAAATATTCTTCTATTCATGAGTATTTAGTTTCCTTCTTTTTTTTTTTTTTTGCTATTATAAGGAGTTCTAAGATGCTTTTATGCACTATATCTGATTGTAATCGTCACTTGTTTTGTCAAAGCCTATTTCTAAAAGTGGGATTACTAGGTCAAAGGGAAGGAAGTTTCTTCAAGTTCATGACATGCATTTCTCAATTGCTTTCTAGAAATCTTGCTAATTTAAGCTCCATCATTTTCTTTTCTACAGAGGACGGGATCCTATTGTAATACAGCACCAAAAACAGTAAGATCTTTGATTTAATGTTTAATAGAACCTAAGAAAAACTGTGTTGTAATTTGCATGTTTTTCATTGCCATTAAGTTTTATTCTTTTTTATTCACTTATTGTTCACTTTATTTTTTGTATATTCTTCTTATCTCCCTTCTATAATGAGTGCTAGTGATTTATAATCATGCTACATATTTTGAGAGTAAATCTCTTGTTCAACCTTCTTTTCCCAAGTTGAAATTCATCTTTAAATTTGCTTAAATATTAATTTAAGTAGACATAAATATCTAAAACATCCAAATATTTGGATGAACATGTTTTCATTTCCTAAAAACTTTTTAACCTTTCATTATAAAACTTGAAACAGTCATGAAAGTTGAAAGAATTGCACAACAGATCTAGCTTCTTCAGTAACTATTTTGTTATATCTTCTTTAGAATATATCTAATAATTTACTAAAAATCATTTGTCCCTTTGCTTATAGTCTGTTATTTTTATTTAATCTTGCTTTTAGGAATTTAAAGGAATAGTCACTAACATGTAAATTACTTTAAAAGTAGGTGCTTTTTCTGTCTTGCCTTTCCCTGTACTCCCAAGCATTTGAACAGGATATGTCATATGTGACAATCATAAATAATTTTTGACCAAGTAAGTTTTCTCAATGGAGGGGAGGGGGAATTCATGTTCTAAGGTGATGAAGATGACTTTTTAATATGTTGCAGTACCCATGATTTAATATATGTGGTACAAAGTGCATTCCAGGGCCAGTAAGATTTAACTGGCCTGTTTAAACAGTATGCAAAATTTCTGCAAAAGTGTGCCTTAAAATATTAGTGACATCAAATATCTTTTATCTACAAACAAGCAAAAACCATGTGGATAAATTGTCATAACTTCTGAAACATGGTTTGCATCATTTAATGACAGCATCCCATATCTTGGAGGAAATTAGAATTCAAAACATTTCACTTCCTTCCAGAAGATGATGAGCTAATGCTGAAATGCCTATGAAGACAGAAGAACAAAAGAGAATGTTGCAGGCTAAAGAATCTGACAAGAATGGAGAAAAGTGGAACGGATTATAGAATCTATCTCATTGAGAAGGGAACAGAAAAATGATGCATGATACTTCACAGGGGAAAAAAAGTCTGTCCAGAATTCTGAGTCCAGATTCCTCGGTGAGCAAAAATGTAGAAACAAGCTAATTGCTGTCTGTCTTTTACTCTCCCAGTAAGAACAAAAGAAGAATAGAAGCCACTCAGTATTTTCTGTATTTACTAATGAAGAAATTTTTGGTTATCTTTTTACCCAGGGGTCTTGGAATAAAGGTAACTCTGCCATGTGGCCAAAGACAGAATCACCTGGAAGCTTAAAATCCTTCAATCAGTCAGTCTGATGCCCAGATCCTGTCTTAGCCCAATGAAATCAGGATCTCACTCAGGTCTTGATGAAGGTTGAAGACATTCATCTGAAGTTTCCCCAAGTCACCAAAGGTACAGTCAAGAATGTCAACTTTGGGTGAGAGAACAGAGCAAAGGAGGCAAGGAAGAGTCAAATCTTGTAAAGTGCTAAGCTCTCTTAGCATTTTGCTCTTCCATGAAAACCATCCGAAAGGGGACAAAGAGGATAAAACACTCTCCATGATGGCAGATTTCAGCTAATTTGTACCTGAATCTCAGTGCATACCTTGGGTTTTGTGGAAAAGGCTACTGGAGGCTTCAACAGGAGTAATATTTTCCATTTGTATCTGGAGTAATATATAGATCAAGCTAAAATAAGTTCAAGGAGTATCTTCTTACATGAAATAAAATAATGCAAGAATAGTAATAAAAGCATAAGAACAGAGGGGATATTTTTCTATGACCTGATTTTCTAAATGTCTCACTGTTTTTCGTAAGCATTTTACAAATCTTAGTTCATTTTGTCCTTTGTGATAGATACATCATCTCTTTATAGACAAGGACATTTTTCAAAGAATAGAGCTGGGATTTGAAATCCAACTGCCTAAACATAGTGCCTGTGCTCTTATAATTACTATTTTACACACTTATTTAAAAATTCTTCCATTTTTGACATTTTTGGCATTTCTAATTTTCTATATTTATAAAATTGGTGAATAGTTTCACATCGGTATTATTTCCTGTGTTTAGATTTACTTCTTTGGAACAGAATCTCAGAAGCAAGTTGTCATAAAGTGTGAATAAGCTTATGGCATTTTTATATATTATTAAATTGCTTGTTAAAGGGGTTGTACAAATTCACAATGCCTCCAGAAATGTATAATAGACACATGTCAAGAATAGTTAATTATCCCCAATTTAGTAGGTGAGTAATCATATTTTAACCTCATTTAAAAATTCCTATTTGATTCATTGGTAAATCAGCTTTTTCATTTTGTACATTAGTTTGCTTTGTCCTTTTTTCCACTGGAAACTTCATATATAAACTCTGATGTGATTTTCTTTACAGTTGTAATGAATATTTTGTGGTATTGCTTGAAATTTGTCTCCCCAGTTGGACAGTAAGCCCCTTGAGGGAATCACATCTGTCTAGTTCACTGTTAAATTCTGGGACCTAGAACTGTGCCTGGTGTGTAATTTTAAAAATTACACATGAATAAAAAGACAGCTTACTTTCCACAATTACTTCAGAAATATACATCAGATTTGTGTGTGTGTGTGTGTGTGTGTGTGGTGTTGATTTAATTGTTTTTCATGGTTTAGGACAGTACCAAAGCAAGTAGTCAGTGACCACAGGGAAAGTAATCCATCCATAAACAGAATTGGCACGGTGGAATCATAGAATAAAAATGGGAGTGTTCTTTTCTCTTTTTTGTATTATATATGTATTTATAATAAAATAAATATATTATACAATATATTATATGTATTTATGTACATTTTATACATATATATTTTATACTCTTACAAAATATATTGGGATTTGTAAAATAAAACGTCCAACATCTCTAGCAATTAGAGAAATGCAAATCAAAACTATTCTAAGATTTCATCTCACTCCAGTCAGAATGGCAGCTCTTAAGAATAAAAATAATAAGTGTTGGCAAGGATCTGGGGGAAAAGGCACACTCATACATTGCTGTTGGGACTGAAAATTGGTGCAGCTGATATGGAAAGCAGTATGGAGAATCCTTGGAAAACTGGGAATGGAACCACCATTTGACCCAGCTATCCAACTCCTCGGTCTATACCCAAAGGACTTAAAAATAGCATCCTAAAAGGACACAGCTACATTAATGTTTATAGCAGCACAATTCATTATAGTTAAACTGTGGAACCAACCTAGATGCCCGCCAGTACATGAATGGATAAAGAAAATGTGGTATATATACACAATGGAATATTATTCATCATTAAAAGACAATAAAATCATGTCATTTGCAGGTAAATGGATGAAGCATTATATTATGCTAAGTGAAATTAGCCAATCCCCAAAAACCAAATGCTGAATGATTTCTCTGATTTAAGGATGCTGATCCAAAATATGCTGGGAGGTGGGGGTGGAAGGATTAAATGAACTTTAGATAGGGCAAAGGTGAAAAAGTGAGGGAAAAGAAGGGGTGGGTATAGGGATAGGAAAGTTTGTGGAATACGATAGTCATCATTACCCTAAGTACATGTAAGAAGACACAAAGGATATGACTCTACTTTGTGTACAACCAGAGATATGAAAAACTGGACTGTATATATGTAATATGAATTGAAATGCATTCTGTTGTCATATATAACAAATCAAAGTTTTAACACACACACACACACACACACAAAGGGCAGTTTTCATGGGATGGAAATGAGAAGGAAGTCTCCCTGGAAGAGGTGACATTTCTAAACTGACAAAACCTTTCCAAATGTTGGAAGGGTTTGGTGACATGCACTCTGTTGAGGATTCTGGTGATAACCTTGTACAGGAGGCAAGCAACCCAAGTGAAGCAACCTGCATCCTGCAGGTCTAATGGACTCCTAATTAGCCCAATTAACAAGATGGCTCTAATCTGTAAAACAGCTAATGGTTGGATTCTGCTTTCTTTGAAATTACTTCTCTCTAGGATGTAAAATAGCAACCAAAGCACTCCTGGAGTGGCTAAGTACTGTATTTACTCATTGTATTACCTCCCTTTCCTCCCCACAATTTTAAAGAAAAAAAAATAAAAAGTATTTTTCCTCTACAGAACGCCTCCTGGCATGCTGCCTTTGTTAGGACAACAGCAGCCAAGAGTGTTTTCTTTAGATGAGTCTAGTGGAGAATCTCCAATTGGTGGCTGTGTACATCCTGGTCAATGTTCCCAAACATTTGAATTTTTGTGCCCCCCCCCTTTTGGCAGAAATAAGCATTATTATTATCACTTAAAATCCTAAAGGAAAACTATGATGTGTGTGTGAATGAATGTGTGTGTATGTGTGTCTGAAGCAAACTGTTCTTGTCACACCCTGCAGTTCCCTTGAGCTGAGAAGCATCACAATGAATTGCTGGTTGTCACTATCCATAGAAAGCCTGATTAGCTCTCTAGCAATCTGATCTCTAGAAACAGCCCTGCCCTTACCATCTCAGCACCCTCTCTTGGAAACAGCATGCTTGCTGCTCTGTTCAGGCTCCACTGTGAATTTATTCAACCAATTCCCATGGGATTCTGATGTTTTTTAATAAGGAAGAAACCAAAGAGTTTCAAAAAGAATTGTTGAGCCTGATAGGGGCTTATTGATTTATATAGCAATCACTTGAAGTGAGAAAGTCCCTTTGACATTTAAAAATATTCTGAATTACTGGCCCATTCTCTTTTCCTTTCTTTGTGGCTTCCTCACTTCCTCCTTCCCTCCCTTCTTTCTCCTTTCATTACACAGTTTGGGTAAATTCATGGAAATAAAATGGAAGCACAGCTGGGAACCACCACTAACAATTTTAGTAATATGGCAGACTTTTTCTATGATAATCACTAATAAGCCATATATTTTTAATGCCCAAAGTTACATCTGTCACCAGTCTTATTCAGTGTTTCTAAGACAACTATTAAAAACAAATTCTACAAATTTTGACATTTGTTGTCTAGTATAATAGTTACTAATCACATGTGATGATATAACACTCGAAATGGGACCAGTCTAAATTGAGCAGGAATGTACAGGGAAAATACACACTGGGCTTTGATGACTTGTTACAAAAAACAATGTAAAAGATCTTATTAATATTTTGTGTTGATTGCATATTGAAAAGGTTAATGTTTTACATGCATTGTTAAGTGAAATATATAAAATTAATTTCACCCATTTATTTTTCCTACCTTAAACATATGGCTATAGAAAGTTTAAAATTGCCTATGTGAATTGCATGATTCCTATATCAGACAGAATAGGGATGAAAATATTTAGGCTTTAGCACTGTTGGAGTTATCCTAGCAGGATGATCACAACAAAGCACTATCCTTGCCTCCTCCAGCTCTCCACAAAGTCTGTGCAGCAGCACAGTGGGAGGGGAATTATGCAGGTAAACATTTGCCAGTCAAATAGGGAGCCAGACCTTCAGGGGTACAGGCTACCTGCTAGAGACACAGACTCTCAAATCCTATAGCCTGCACCCAGGTCTTGGGCCTATCTATCTCAGAGCAAACATTTAAGACTTCAGGGGCAAGTCAATATGGTCATTCTCTGAGCCCCAACTCTTCATCTTTAGCCTGTATCTTTTCACCAACAAAATTTTTAGAAGGGGCCTCAAGCAGGAACATAGATAGTATTTTTTAGCATTTTTATAAAAACAAAAATCTTCAATATTTATGCAAATATGGTTGAATATAGACTTGGCTTTATTTAGAAATCTTTGCCATTGGATAAGCAAATCCTTAAACCAGATTTTAACATACATACATAACTGATATAGCAGAATAAACTGTTCCAGGTATAGGGGCCTCACTACCTATAAAAATAATTTAGTAATAATCTGAGTGTAGACAGAATCTTCACAATAATATCCATGCCTTCCTAAACATATCAACCATCATTTGAAAGTATAGTTTTTGTTATGTAATTTTCTACTTTAAGTAAGTACATATGTACCCAAAACCTTGCCATTTTGTACCTACCTGTTTAGAGGTAAGGGTATGTCTCCCCAGGAACACTCTGTTTCTCTGTTGCTCACTAATGAAAGCCTTGACACAATTTACAGTCACAATTTCTCAACAAATCTAAAAATTTACTGGCAATATCCTTTATATTTCTAAAGTTTACTAATAAATCTACTTAATAAATCTCTTACTCTATTTATTGTTTGTCTGACTATAAATCCCGAAATACGAAGTTCCATGATATTTCATATGGTATAAATTATCAAGCATATAAAGAATTGATTACAAGATTGATTTCTTTCTTTTTCTGGGGGTGGGGGTGCTGAGGGTGATCTCAAGAATTAGCCAGTCCCTGAAAATATATTCAGCAGGAATCATTTTGTAAATTATACCATATAAACTTCCAACAATGATAAGTTACTGAACATTTCCAAAAGCTAGAAGCAATAATTCTAAAAGTTTTAACCCTAAAGAAATGATGTTATCTTGACTTAGACATCTTATTATGTATATAAGTATGGAAATATTATGTCATACTCTGTTTATATGTACAAATTTTATATTTCAGTGTATTGTTTATAATGAATTTAAAAGAAGATAAAACTTCCACTCCCATCTACCCAGATAAACTAAAGAAAGAGAGAGAGGAAAAAATTGGTGATTATTTGGAGATAAAAGTGAGATACTGCAATAGCAAAATGTGTTAACAAACAAAACTGAAGAGTATTAACAGGAGTTATGTCATGTGGCACAAAGCGAAGACAGTGTATCATTTCAGAAAGCCTGGATTTGGGTTTGGTGTTATCCACTAACACTGATAAACACCTATTTCCTTATCTTAAAATCGGGGCCATAAGAGAAGATGATACAAGCACATCCTCTGAATTATGACACCCTGAGTGAGTGTGGCATTTTGTTGTTGTTGTGTGGTTTTAATCCACACTTCCAGGACTATAGACCTGTCAGGAAAGAGGAGGGTATCACAGTCCCATTTTGGGGGGACTAGATTTAGCGATCTCAGAGACAAGTCAGTGTGCGGTTGTCATGTGAGATAAAATAGAATTACTGCAGGGCACCTATGAAGGAAAAAGTGTGAAGTTTTGGTATGTCATGGCTGCTGCAGGGTAAGGCAGAGTTGAGTGGGTCCTGAAGAGGTGACCAGGGACTGCAGGGTAGTTGAAGATGAGGCAGCTGGGGGCAGTTTCTGAGTCAGGTTGCCTGAGGCAGGGGAGAGGCCTTGAGGGTAAGGTCACTTCCTTGACCATAAGAAGACAGACTTCTTTGCTCGTGAGCACCATCTTTTAAACATCAGAGAGAAGGAAAGGAAGATGTATGTGTAAGTGATAAAGCTTCTTATGTCCTTGGGAGAATGAGGTTTACTTTGATTATTATTATTTTCAAAAGAAGACGTCAGGAATGCTGCTCTAGCCAGCTGCCTTTTGAGTAAACAAAAGCAGAGCCAGGAGATTGAGGGTGACCAAAAAGATGAACAGTCAGAGGGCACATTTTTGTCTCTTAACACAAATTGTACAAAATTTCTCAGAATTTATGTTATAAATAGATTATAGTGCACTAATGTTTTTCTTTCATCTTTCTTCTCCTATTGGCACCCCATGAGACTTCAGTCCTAAAACCTCTTGACATTTTTGGCATACTGTTTTTCCCCTTTGGTAATCTAGGTTCAGGGTAGTGGGGGGAAGAACTTAGGCTATATGGTAGATCCTGCCAGAAGCACAAAGAATAAATGTTTTTGTAGAATAATTTAATAAATCTCAGAAAATATTTGGCTAAGTTCCTGAAAGATGAGAGTTTCATTCCCAAGATTTCTTTCTATTTTGATCTAGTTCACTTCCTGTTAGCTGTGGGTGTAGTCCTGAGTTCTTGGCATACTCTTCCTCATATAAAAAATAACATAAAGACCATGCCTGGTCTCCTTCCAGAAGATTCTAATTCAGATGTATTACTACTTCCTGAGGTATTCTCAGGGAAGCTCTTTCATTAAATTTCCTTTCAACAATAGCACTTGCTATAATAGTTGCTTTAAGTAGTGCTTAGTATGTTCTAGGCACTTCAAGGGTTTTATAAGTTTTTTTGCCCACTAGTCTTATGATAACTCTGTGCTCTAGGTAATATTATTGTCCCCCTTTTACAAAGAAGAAATCTAACACCAAGAGAGGTTAAATGACTTGCCCAGATGGAGCCACTCTATGAAATGCTACTTCTGCAAGAAAACATAAGTGTAAGACAGTGCCATATAATGTGTCCTTGACACAAAAGAAAGAGTGGCTTTGAAGAGGAGAAGCTTGGATTCAAATAAAAATTTTGTCACACATTAGTTGTTATGAATCCAGGACTTGTTTGAAGTTGGAAGTTTTATCATCTATTAAAAAATGAAGCTAATGCCTACAAAAGTGATAGGAAAGTCAAATATAATATATGAAAGGAGCCTGGTATAGAACACTCACTCAAAAGAGTGTCATTGGTATTATTAACATAAGGTAATTATAAAACTTTGCCTAAAACTCTTACTCCTTATTTTTCCTGCTTCTTCAAATGGCTTTCTGCCACTTCTCCTCTCCCTGTGAGGCTGTTCCTCCTCCCTCTTGTAGAGCAGGGAATATGGGTTGGCTGTTCTGCACCAAGCTCAGTGATGCATGAGGACACTGCACGTAGGGTAGGGTCCAGCAACAGGAAGGGCCATACCAGGCCACAGTATATGTCTGAGATCCCCAGGACAAGTTTTGTTCATTGCATGGAAGAATGGCTGGTTAAGTTAATCCCAGGGTTGCATTCTCAGTAATGATACATCTCTGGCCATTGATCCATGGTTTTATTTTCAAGCTTATTTAAGCAGGAGCTATAAAAAGCAGAGCATCACACAAGTGCAATATGGAACTAAGCCTCACATGAGCACCCCTCGAATCCTCT
This sequence comes from Marmota marmota marmota, assembly GCF_001458135.2. Lineage (NCBI taxonomy): Eukaryota > Metazoa > Chordata > Mammalia > Rodentia > Sciuridae > Marmota > Marmota marmota. The sequence goes on along the minus strand of NW_025999968.1, from coordinate 2,427,967 downwards.
CTGATACCTATTTGTTTGTCCTGGTTTTAGAAAGCAGAATTTGATAACATCACCGATTGGACAATATTGTTTAGGATTATAATTTTCCACATAATGATATAAATGATGCTGTGCAGAATTGCTGTCTTGCTAGTGAGTCGTTTTTTGAAAGACTGTGCCAAAATCGGAAATCACCATTGGTCCTTGATACAATTCACTGTGGCATTATTGCTGCTGTGAATTTTCTAGAAATTGTAAAAGTCAGAATGGTATTCTCTCTTATCAACAAGCAGTGGGAGTAAACATATCAGGCTAATGAGATTCAAGGAGAATTGTCAATATATTCCGTTATAGGGAGCAAAGGCAAGTACTTAAGCCATAAAAGCATTCTTGTTCTTTCCTTTTCCTTCCTCAGTGGTGAGAAAATGGGCAAGATTGTTATGTTCTCTAAAAAGCCAGAAAAGGAGGTGGGGACCAAGTGCTAGGCTAATTGAGGTTAGGAGTATCAGATGTGATATCTTCACACATCTGCCTTAAACATTTCAGGAACCTCCAAACAATTAATAATTTTGTTTTCTCCTTTGGTAGAGGGAGAGGGGAATTATGATAACTTTCCCTCCAAATACTATTTTATTTCTTAAATAAAAGATACACGATTTATATAAAACAGTAAGATTCATAATGTAAACTTTTAAGTATATTTGAATGAAAACAATTCTAAAATATTTGAACTTCAAATAAATTTGTTCCTTGAGCTCCACACTATAGGACTAAGTTCTTGGTAAGTTAAAAATAGGGCTGTTGGCAATTTGCATAAGAAAGTCTCAAGAGCAGGATCTCAGATATATGACATATCAAACTGGCACTTCCCAGAGCCCGGACAGCATTAGATCCTAGAATGGTTGCTTGTTAATAGTAATTCCTATATAGCTTCTGAGGGGTTTCAGCTGTCTACTTTATGAGGAGTGCATATTTTTAAGAGCTTTACAGGAGTCAGGAGAATTGGCTTGTGTCTCTCCATTTGCATTTAATGTTCTAAATTTTTTTTTTTAGGCTGGAAATGGTCTGAGAACTCTCCCTGGGACTTTATTTCTCAATTTCTAAATAATCAAACCTATCATCAGCCCAGTCTCAGTTTTACCTTCCTTCAAGCAACTTTAAAATATATACATATATGTTATGGAAGCTGTTTCTTTTTTCTTTTTCAAAGCTTTTTTATGAGCCAATATGCTTGTTTCCCAAAGGGTAAAAAATGTTTGTTTTCATGATTTTAGCAGAAACTAATGTTTTCTTTGGGCCTGTTCAGACAGTCAAATATTTTCAAGTTTTCTTATTCTCCTTTCTATTGGGGGGAGCACCCCCTGGTGGAAAACTGTGAAAATGTTTGGTATGTGTTTAACTGTTACCTTTAATATAGACAGATGTGTTTTGAAAATATTATTTTTACAAAAAGCACTCTTAAAATAATTTTACCAATGTTAATGTCTTGTGAAATCTCACAATTTCTTTCTGATCATTACCACAATATCTAGAATGTTCTCTTTGCCCTGGATGTTATGTGGATGTGGTCTAGATGTTATGTGGATTACTGCTCTAATCTATGTGGGACAGAACTGAGTGAGGAGGGACATCTTGGCATTATTTTATTACATTCAGAAAGAGAGGGGTCATTTGCTTTCCCCTTCACTTCTTCCTTCTTTCCATTTGTTCCCGGTACTGCTAAGAAAGTTCCATTTCCTTTTGGACCTGCCTGGGTGAGAAAGCAGTCTCTATGAAGATGTTCAGTAATACATTAAGGTACATTGTATAGGTACATTCCTATACAAAATAAGGTCCCTGACACAGAAAGCTGGGGAGATTAACATAAAAGGGGTTTGTTGAGAGAAATAAATAGAGAGTCTATTGGTTAGTTGAATGGTCTTCTTGGTTTCCTAATTTCCCCCAATGCAAATAAAATAAAATTTCTTATAAACCCATAATTACTGCCTCTTATAGAGCAAAGAGCTCCATCTCCAGAGCTACTACCATGAGGCACCATTGCTCATTCTTTCTGTTATGGATTAAATGTATAATCCCCATTAGGTTAAAACCCCATGCCTCGGATCATGACCTTATTTGGAAAAAGGGTCACTGCAGACCTGTTAACACAGGTATATTGGGGTAATGTGGGGCTCTAACCTAAAATGTCCTTATGGTATCCTTATGGGTAGGGAAAATCTGGATAGACACACACACACAATACCATGTAAACATGAGGGCTGAAACTGGGAAGGTAGTTTAGTAAACCAGGGAACACTGAAGATTGCCAGCCAGTACCCATAAGTTAAGAGAACATGGAATAAAAAATATTCTCCCTCATAGTCGTCAGAAAGAACCAACATTGCCAACCCTTGATTTTGGACATTTAGCCTCCAAAACTATGAGACCATACATTCCTGTTATTCAAACTACTCAATTTGTGGTACTTTTTAATGTCAGCTTTAGCTAGCTCACCTTCCACTGGTCTCAATAGTGTCTCCTCCCCCATAACCTTTCTGAGTAGAGACAAGTATGTATGGACTCCCTCCTTTGCTGGCTGCCTTTCTCAAAAGGATTTGTAACAGTGATGGAGGACAGAGGGCAGGTTGGGCACTGGGTAATGTGGCAAATCTCCCAAGTCCCAAGTAGTTCTGTGCTAACATTAAGATCTCTCAATGACACTTTCACTGCTGCTACCTGGAACTAAAATGTCATGACAAAATGATGGAGGAGCCCAGACTTTTTCCATGTTCTATGTTCTTGACAATCTAGGGTGTTCTTCTAGCAGGCAAAGAAGAAAAAAGAATGGGAAATAAGAAAAACAGGTATGTCACTTGGAATCTCTCTGCTGGTCAAAATTTTCTTGAAACATTGGTTCCACCCACCCTCACTACAGCCAGTCATTTTAGCTGGTGTCTTCCACTATTACAAGGGTGATGATTCTTCTGCCCAAGGGTCTATCCTCCACACTGTGTTCCCCAAACATACATAGGGCTTTTCTCCATTTGATTTGGCCATTGCACAACTGGCATCCTTCAATGTTATCCCTTCCCACATGTATCAAAACCCTCTGCATCTCTCAAGGTGAAGCTTAAGTCCCATCTTGGTACATGAAGTCTCTTCCACAGCACTGATCCCTGCTGTATTCATCTCTGCATTCCTGGGAGACCTTTTGACTATGCTGTATCATAATGCCTCAGAGAACTTTCCTCCCATGTTAAACACTAATGTCCAAGGAACAAAATATAACTTTTCCTTAAAAGGAAACCACAGAGCATATGCCATGCTGAGCATACAAGGGTGGGCAATGCAGGATTTTTACTGAAATAAAATGCATATCATTGATCATTTCAATGCACTTCTCTTTTTCCAAATTATATACATGTGTGTGCATAATGACGTTAGCACCTGAAAATTTTTTTTTCTTTGCATTATCCCATGTAAACTTTACAGAAACCCTGAGAGATGCCTCATATTACCATAGCCTTCATGATTTAGGATTGGTTCAAAGGTGGTCTAAAGAAGTTCTGGAGGGCATTGCAGGTCTCTCATTCTCAGGAGATGGTATTTTACAGAAAAGTTCTACCCAGGGTGCAACACCCAGGCCTTCATAGTTGGTTTGTTCCCCCTTTATTTTTCTTTTCCTTTCATTTAAGAACCACAGCTTCACTATCATCATTCACACAGCTGTGCAGACTGAACTTGCATTTTTCTTCATGCACTCTATTTTAAACAACCCCCAACAGGAAGAAAAATAATAATTCTGTGCCATTTTCTTTTTCTCCCTTGCCCCCCCCCCTTTTTTTTTTAGATGAAACAAATAACCAGGAGAAAGAAACATGTAACAAACCTCCTGTTTCTACTCTAGCAAAATGCGGAGCTGCTTGCTGCCCCCAGTCAGCTTGATTAAGTTGTCATCCCTCCTCTTTGTTTATATTTATTATTTTTGGAGGGTTTTCTTTCCCCCTTTAGTGTTTATCTTTTCCAATTTTTTAAAAGTCATGAATCATAGTTTGATTTACAGCTTTGTTCAGGGGAGATAGGCAACTCTAATGAAGGAGCAGCCTGCAAGTGTAATTAATACCCGCCAGACATTTTACCACATTAGCCTGCCAGGATCCGGACTGGGTAAGTTTGGAGTGGGGAGGAACATCTACAGAGCTATGCCACCACCCACTCAGTACAGCAGCAGAGATTGGTGATATTAAGGAGAGGGTGCTTGGGATCAGGTTGCCACCCCACTGTCAAGCCCAGAAGACCACTAGAACAAGGAAGTGAGAGGAGCAGAGGGAGAGCTCAGTGAGGAAGATGGGCAAGGCAGGCGCATCAGGGAGGCTGCAGAGACAGAGGATGCGTGCAGCTGATGGATCACTCCCATTTAAAACACAAAAATAAGGCAGCTTGCCAGAGCAGTTTGGGCCAGTTTCATTAAAACTCGTCATTCATCATACTGAAATGAGGCAGTATTTGTTATTGCGCTGGTGCCGTCCTAGTACCAAGCTGTTCCAGTACTAAGTGCTGATTCAGGGAGGGCAGAGCCACAGGTGAGAAAGGAGACAGAATGGCTTCCGCCAGCACCCAGGGGAATTGGTCTTATCCTCTTCCTTGGTATCTTACTGTCCATAGTCACGTGAGGAAGGCCCAAAATCTCCAGTGATGAAGAACCATGAACCTGAACCCCATTCTCAAGCCACTCCCCTGGGACATATAATCAGAATTATCATCAGTCTGGCTTCTTAGTGAAGATGTTATGGTGAAGCAGCTGCATTTCTATATGTTGACTTAATGTGCTGGTGGAAGACACAGTTTCCATAAATGTACAAAAATAAATATAAATATATGGGTGTGTTTGAGTGTGTGTATAGATTCTGGCCAACCTTAAGAGTAAACTGTGGGAGACGGGAAGATGGCGGCGAGGGGAGTGCATTACCCCCGTGTGCTGCTTCACTGTGTGGGAGTATGACAAGTCAGGACGGCTAAAGGATATCTTGTTAGGAATTTCCAGCAATAGTGGGGTGCTCCGGAACCTGGAGGAAGGATTTCCATCGCATGAGGATCTGCTACGGGGACTCAAACGCGAGAGGTTTGTCGCACGGAGGGTAACACGGCTTATTCAGCAAATCGCCCCGCGGCTAGAGTCTGCAGCGCGCGCTGGGATAGAGACGCAGGGTTACAGCGCTGCAGTTTCTGCCAGCCGTGCAAGCACCGTACTCAGGGCTGAATTCTGGGTTCGAGACGGGGGAAAGGAAGCGGTCCATCTCGGTTCTCCACACCGGTCAGACCACAGAGGAGGCCAGCAGCCACCATGATGGTAAACTGACGTCACCTACCCTGTTTTAGACTGACCGCAGCTCATTCAGCCATAGATCAGGTAATTTCAGGCTGCAATTCACCTGCGGCTTGCAGACAGATTGCTAGGGTTCAGCGCCTGGGTGCTTCTTAGAACCTGAGCTTATCGGAGCGAACACCGAGCGCGGGGCGGCCGAGTTCCGGCTCCCGGAACCGTCCCGCGGAGCCTGCGGAGGCTGCTTCTTGGACCCTGCTCCTATCAGAGCATACAACAAGCACTAAGCAGCCGAATTCCGGCTCCCGGAACTGAGCCCGCGGGGACTGCTTCTTGGAGCTTACACTTATAGGAGCTTACACCGAGCACGGAGCGGCCGAGTTCCGGCTCCCGGAACTTCCCTAGACCGGGGCTAGGAGCCCGCGGAAACTGCTTCTCCGTACGGGTCCTGCTGACGGCCGGTCAGGACTCACCCGTTGCTTTGGTTGCCCGGCAAGAGGAACGAAATGCTGCCATTCGCATAGGACACCAACATGGCAGAGATCTGATGTCAGCAGAAAGCGGCGGAGGAGAGAACTTCATCAATTCCAGCGGTGACATAAGCAGTTGGTCTCCTGGTAGGGGGGGTGAGGCACAGTCACCCGAGTCTCCTCAATTTGTCGTTGAGCCAGAGGGGAGAAGCCGGGCCGCTGCCAGCGCCCGGAGCAGGCCCAGCGGCTCGCCAGCGTGGTGACCGTGTGGCCCCAATTGGAGAGGAGGCGGAGCGGAGCCACCACTCGCACCCGCAAGGTGGGCAGACCCGCGACCCAGTGGTACATGGGCGTGGTAGGAGGGGCAGGGCAGAGCCGCCGTTCGCGCTTGCAAGGTAAACAGACCTGTGACAGCCGGGCAGGTCAGGCCCAGTGGCCTGCCAGTGCGCTACACATGTCACCCCAACTGGAATAGGGGCAGAGCAGATCCTTCTCCCACGCCCGGATCAGGCCCTGCCAGTGTGGTGGTCACGTGACCCTAATTGGAGTGGGGGCGGAGTGGGGGCAGAGCGGAACCTCCACTCGCGCCCGCAGGGTGAGCAGACCAGTGATCAAACTGCAGATCAGACCCAGGGGTCTGCAGGCGTGGTAGGAGGGGCAGGGCAGATCCGCCGCCCGCGCCTCCAAAGTAGGCAGACCTACAACAGACCGGTGGATCAGGCCCAGGAGCCTGCCGGCATGGTACAAACACCACCCTAATTGGAGTAGTGGCGGAGCAGAGTCACCGCCCGTGCCAGGAACAGGCCCAGCGTCCTGCAGGCGGGGTAGTCACGACACCCCATTTGGAGTAGGGGCAGAGTAGAACCGCCGCCCGCGTCTGCAGGGTAGGCAAACCTGCAACCGACTGGCGGATCAGGCCCGGTGGCCTGCCGGCGTGGTACACTCGTCACCCCAATTGGAGTAGGGGCAGAACAGAGCCGCCGCCAGCTCCCAGAACAGGCACAGTGACCTGCCGGCGTGGTAGCCACGACACCCCAATTGGAATAAGGAGAGAGCAGAGCCGCCGCCCGCACCTGCAGGAAAGATACGCAAGCAGTATGAAAAGACAAGGAAAGAAAGGACCACAAGCAATGCAGGTCAACGCAACTTTAGAAGAGGTAACAGCTGCAGCAGATGGAATGTCAGATAAAGAATTCAGGATATACATGCTTCAGATGATCTGGAGTATCAAGGAAGACATTAAACAGCAAAATCAGACAATGAAAGATCACTTCGACAATGAATTACGCAAACAAATCCAGGAAGCAAAGGATCAACTATACAGGGAGATAGAGGTTATAAAAAACAAACAATCAGAAATCCTAGAAATGCAGGAAGCAATAAACCAACTTAAAAACTCAATGGAGAATACTACCAGCAGAGTAGAACACTTAGAAGATAGAACATCAGACAATGAAGACAAAGTATTTCAACTGGAAAAGAACATAGACAGCTCAGCAAGACTGTTAAGAAACCATGAGCAGAACATCCAAGAAATATGGGATAACATTAAGAGACCAAACTTAAGAGTCATTGGGATACAGGAAGGTACAGAGCTCCAAACCAAAGGAATGAGCAGTCTATTCAATGAAATAATACGAGAAAACTTCCCAGACTTGAAGAATGAGACAGAATCCCAAATCCTAGAAGCCTACAGGACGCCGAATGTGCAAAATCATAAGAGATCCACACCTAGACACATTATAATGAAGATGCCCAACATACAGAATAAGGAGAGAATTTTAAAAGCTACAAGAGAAAGGAAGCAGATTACATTTAGGGGTAAGCCAATCAGGATAACAGCTGATCTTTCAACACAGACTCTGAAAGCTAGAAGATCCTGGAATAACATATTTCAAACACTGAAAGAAAATGGGTTCCAACCAAGAATTGTGTATCCAGCGAAATTAAGCTTCAGGATGGAAGATGAAATTAAAACCTTCCACGATAAACAAAAGTTTAAAGAATTCGCAGCTAGAAAACCATCTCTTCAAAACATCCTCGCCAAAGCATTACAGGAAGAGGAAATGGAAAATAACAATGAAAACCAACAGTGGGAGGTAGGACAGTAAAGGGGGGGGAAATAATCAAAGAGGAAAACAAACCATGTTTAGTAACAGAAATAAACAAATATGGCTGGAAGAACAACCCATATCTCAATAATAACCCTAAATGTTAATGGCTTAAACTCACCAATTAAGAGACACAGGCTAGTAGAATGGATCACAAAACAAGACCCAACAATATGCTGCCTACAGGAGACGCATTTGATAGGAAAAGACATACATAGGCTGAAGGTGAAAGGTTGGGAAAAATCATATCACTCATATGGACTTCGGAAACAAGCAGGAGTGTCCATACTCATATCAAATAAAATAGATTTCAAGCCAAAGTTAATCAAAAGGGATAAAGAGGGACACTACATACTGCTTAAGGGAACCATACACCAACAAGACATAACAATCATAAATATTTATGCCCCAAACAATGGTGCAGCTATGTTCGTCAAACAAACTCTTCTCAAGTTCAAGAGTCTAATAGACCACCATACCATAATCATGGGAGACTTCAACACACCTCTCTCGCCACTGGACAGATCTTCCAAACAAAAGTTGAATAAGGAAACTATAGAACTCAATAACACTATTAATAACCTAGACCTAATTGACATATATAGAGTATACCACCCAACATCAAGCAGTTACACTTTTTTCTCAGCAGCACATGGATCCTTCTCAAAAATAGATCATATATTATGTCACAGGGCAACTCTTAGACAATATAAAGGAGTAGAGATAATACCATGCATCTTATCTGATCATAATGGAATGAAACTGAAAATCAACGATAAAAGAAGGAAGGAAAAAGCATACATCACTTGGAGAATGAACAATAGGTTACTGAATGATCAATGGGTTATAGAAGACATCAAGGAGGAAATTAAAAAATTCTTAGAGATAAATGAAAACACAGACACAACATATCGGAATCTATGGGACACATTGAAAGCAGTTCTAAGAGGAAAATTCATTGCTTGGAGTTCATTCCTTAAAAAAAGAAAAAACCAACAAATAAATGATCTCATACTTCATCTCAAAATCCTTGAAAAAGAAGAGCAAAACAACAGCAAAAGAAGTAGAAGGCAAGAAATAATTAAAATCAGAGCTGAAATTAATGAAATCGAAACAAAAGAAACAATTGAAAAAATTGACAAAACTAAAAGTTGGTTCTTTGAAAAAATAAACAAAATCGACAGACCCTTAGCGATGCTAGCGAAGAGAAGAAGAGAGAGAACTCAAATTACTAGCATACGGGATGAAAAAGGCAATATCACAACAGACACTTCAGAAATACAGAAGATAATCAAAAACTATTTTGAATCCTTATACTCCAATAAATTAGAAGATAGTGAAGGCATAGATAAATTTCTTAAGTCATATGATCTGCCCAGATTGAGTCAGGAGGATATAGACAACCTAAACAGACCAATATCAATTGAGGAAATAGAAGAAACCATCAAAAGACTACCAACTAAGAAAAGCCCAGGACCGGATGGGTATACAGCAGAGTTTTACAAAACCTTTAAAGAGGAACTAATACCAATACTTTTCAAGCTACTTCAGGAAATAGAAAAAGAGGGAGAACTTCCAAATTCATTCTACGAGGCCAACATCACCCTGATACCTAAACCAGACAAAGACACTTCAAAGAAAGAAAACTACAGACCAATATCTCTAATGAACCTAGATGCAAAAATCCTCAATAAAATTCTGGCGAATCGGATACAAAAACATATCAAAAAAATTGTACACCATGATCAAGTAGGATTCATCCCTGGGATGCAAGGCTGGTTCAATATACGGAAATCAATAAATGTTATTCACCACATCAATAGACTTAAAAATAAGAACCATATGATCATCTCGATAGATGCGGAAAAAGCATTCGACAAAGTACAGCATCCCTTTATGTTCAAAACTCTAGAAAAACTAGGGATAACAGGAACATACCTCAATATTGTAAAAGCAATCTATGCTAAGCCTCAGGCTAGCATCATTCTGAATGGAGAAAAACTGAAGGCATTCCCTCTAAAATCTGGAACAAGACAGGGATGCCCTCTCTCTCCACTTCTGTTCAACATAGTTCTCGAAACACTGGCCAGAGCAATTAGACAGACGAAAGAAATTAAAGGCATCAAAATAGGAAAAGAAGAACTTAAATTATCACTATTTGCAGATGATATGATTCTATACCTAGCAGACCCAAAAGGCTCTACAAAGAAACTATTAGAGCTAATAAATGAATTCAGCAAAGTGGCAGGATATAAAATCAACACGCATAAATCAAAGGCATTCCTGTATATCAGCGACAAATCCTCTGAAATGGAAATGAGGACAACCACTCCATTCACAATATCTTCAAAAAAAATAAAATACTTGGGAATCAACCTAACAAAAGAGGTGAAAGACTTATACAATGAAAACTACAGAACCCTAAAGAGAGAAATAGAAGAAGATCTTAGAAGATGGAAAAATATACCCTGTTCATGGATAGGCAGAACTAACATCATCAAAATGGCGATATTACCAAAAGTTCTCTATAGGTTTAATGCAATGCCAATCAAAATCCCAACGGCATTTCTTGTAGAAATAGAGAAAGCAATCATGAAATTCATATGGAAAAATAAAAGACCCAGAATAGCAAAAACAATGCTAAGCAGGAAGTGTGAATCAGGCGGTATAGCGATACCAGACTTCAAACTATACTACAGAGCAATAGTAACAAAAACAGCATGGTACTGGTACCAAAACAGGCGGGTGGACCAATGGTACAGAATAGAGGACACAGAAACCAATCCACAAAACTACAACTATCTTATATTTGATAAAGGGGCTAAAAGCATGCAATGGAGGAAGGATAGCATCTTCAACAAATGGTGCTGGGAAAACTGGAAATCCATATGCAACAAAATGAAACTGAATCCCTTTCTCTCGCCATGCACAAAAGTTAATTCAAAATGGATCAAGGAGCTTGATATCAAATCAGAGACACGCCGTCTGATAGAAGAAAAAGTTGGCTACGATCTACATACTGTGGGGTCGGGCTCCAAATTCCTCAATAGGACACCCATAGCACAAAAGTTAATAACTAGAATCAACAAATGGGACTTACTCAAACTAAAAAGTTTTTTCTCAGCAAAAGAAACAATAAGAGAGGTAAATAGGGAGCCTACACCCTGGGAACAAATCTTTACTCCTCACACTTCAGATAGAGCCCTAATATCCAGAGTATACAAAGAACTCAAAAAATTAGACAATAAGAGAACAAACAACCCAATCAACAAATGGGCCAAGGACCTGAACAGACACTTCTCAGAGGAGGACATACAGTCAATCAACAAGTACATGAAAAAATGCTCACCATCTCTAGCTGTCAGAGAAATGCAAATCAAAACCACCCTAAGATACCATCTCACTCCAGTAAGATTGGCAGCCATTATGAAGTCAAACAACAACAAGTGCTGGCGAGGATGTGGGGAAAAGGGTACACTTGTACATTGCTGGTGGGACTGCAAATTGGTGCAGCCAATTTGGAAAGCAGTATGGAGATTTCTTGGAAAGCTGGGAATGGAGCCACCATTTGACCCAGCTATTCCCCTTCTTGGTCTATTCCCTAAAGACCTAAAAAGAGCATGCTACAGGGACACTGCTACATCGATGTTCATAGCAGCACAATTCACAATAGCAAGACTGTGGAACCAACCTAGATGCCCTTCAATAGACGAATGGATAAAAAAAATGTGGCATTTATACACAATGGAGTATTACTCTGCATTAAAAAATGACAAAATCATAGAATTTACAGGGAAATGGATGGCATTAGAGCAGATTATGCTAAGTGAAGCTAGCCAATCCCTAAAAAACAAATGCCAAATGTCTTCTTTGATATAAGGAGAGTAACTAAGAACAGAGTAGGGTCGAAGAGCAGGAGAAGAAGATTAACATTTAACAGGGATGAGAGGTGGGAGGGAAAGGGAGAGAGAAAGGAAAGTGCATGGTAATAGAAGGAGACCCTCAGGGTTACACAGTGGAGGAGGTAGAGAGAGAGGAGGGGAGGGGAGAGGTGGGGAGTGGGGAGGGTGGAGGATGGGAAAGGCAGTGGAGCACAACAGACACTAGGATGGCAATTTGTAAATCAATGGATGTGTAACTGATGTGATTCTGCAATCTGTGTATGGGGTGAAGGTGGGAGTTCATAACCCACTTGAATCAAAGTGTCAAATATGATATGCCAAGAAATTTGTAACGTTTTGAACAACCCACAATAAAAAATTAAAAAAAAAAAAGAGTAAACTGTGAAATACACATATGCAGAATGAAGTTGATAGCACTTCAGTTTTTTGTTTGTTTGTTGTTTATTGTTGGTCTTCTTTAGCAAACCTCCTTTTCTTTACTTTCAAATAACTTAACAGGTAGAGGGAAGCAGAATCAGATCACAGTTTAAAAGGACCTGCACCAATAACTGGGTCTGAGGCTAGAATAGATAAACTCCCTGAACCTGATACACAGAGGAACGGCAGAAAGCTGCAAAAAGAAGGCCTTCCTGCTGTTTCTTGTACATCACTTACGGTGTCCCTGGACATGCCATGCCAATCTTTCCAAGGTACAGTACTCACCCTGAGAAGTTTTTGACAGTCAGATTATGAAAGCTTATGTAGTAAACTTGTAGGAGCTAGAAAATGAACAAAATCCCCCACAGCTGTAAGGACATGACTGGCAGTGATGTTGCAAGATGAGCAATGAACTGCATATATCAAACCTGTCTCCAGTCTTTTGATGGATTCTTTGTCTGCCTCCTTTTAATACCAAGACGGTGCACAAGGAGCCAACATTAACAGATAGCATGCATTGTTGAATTGCACAGAGCACTTTTGTGGAGGGTTCAACTTGGCAGGTGTGTTTTCCAGGACTGAGGTTGGCATCAACATATCACCGGGTAAACTTTTAAATTTGGTAGATTGACCAAAAATATGACCTCTCCTATGTGATAGGAAGAGCTGTTTAAGTTGTGCTCTAATTGTGTTCCTTAAAATCTATTCGTCATTCATTCATTTACTCATTCAGTAGTGCTGTTCTGTTTCTAAAGACTGTAGAGCAAATTCCAGGCAATGGAGATGAAGGAATGAAGATAAAATTTCCCTGCCAAAGGTGTGCACATGAGCTATGTTTACAAATAACATATCCATGATAAGTGACATTGTAATGATGCAGCTCCAGTGTTGTAAGGATTCAACACAGGAGATAAAGTGCTGACAAAATATATTTTCACAGACACACAAATACACCCAGTCTATCAGTTTTTTGGTTGCTATAACTGTGAATTTGGCTTTAAATACTAGGAGCAAAAATATTGCATATTATTTTCAGTACTGAAATAGAAATATAAACTCCACTAAAAACTCAATACCCTTTTAGTCTTATATTTGGCTTTTCTAATGTTCGACCTTTTCAAACCCTGAAATCTAACCACCTAATAAGAGACTCAGCTAAGCCCTTACCTCCTCCCTGTTCTCTGAGGTAGAGCTGCTGATGAGTGGCCAATAAAGGGCAAGTAAGGGGAGAAATTAAAACCAAATAGCCTGACTAATTATTAGACTGAATAATTGGCTTCTGAGAAAATGAGAGTTGATTGTATAAATTACTGGTTAACCCAAAAACCACATAGGTTCATAATAAAAATTATAACATTCAAAACAGGTAATCTGATGAGATGGAAATATGCCCTATAAGTCAAATGTTAAAAACAAAGGTTATCATTCATCCAATGTCAACTGATTAATTATAAACTCACTGTAGCCTAGAATAACTCTCTTACAGGAAAGCAGTGGCTCCATCAGTTTTCCTTATCATGGTCAAAAAAATAACCAAATACCCATAAACATGATCAGTTTCCATGCAAGGTCTTCCTGGCTCATCATCAAGCTGCCCAACAAAATATATCTACTTGTCCTAGTAGACATAACCTCAATCATTTCTTATTTATTGTGGTTGGAGAGGGTAGGGGTGGTACAAATAAATCTATAGAAAAAACCCAAGCCTACATTAGCTAATGGTTGTAACCTTTTTAGAATTTCCACTTTGGTCTTGGAGATGTTAGTTTTCTATAAATCTTAAAATGTCAATCAAAGAAAAATAAATTAAGTATCCTTTCTCTCTTCTCTTTCATAGTAGCCTTCAAGGAAAGCTACTGCTCAATGAAATAGATGAGACATGGAAAGAATGGTGGGATATAATTTACAGAAATATACCATTAGAATACTTTATATTTTTAATTTAGAATGTCTTTGGGGGTCTATATATGAATTATGGAGCAGTTACAAGACACAGAAGATAACAGAGAATTAATGTAACATATATTCAGCCTCTGTTTTGTGTCAGGAACTGTAGATATATTACCTCACTAAGTATTTCATGACATCTTTTAAAAGGTAAGTATCAGGGGTTGGGGGTATATATAGCTCAATTGGTAAAGTGCTTGCCTAACATGCACAAGGTACTGGGTTCAATTCCTAGCATGCTCCCCGCCCCCAGAAAAAAGAGTGTTTGGCATCTTAAAGATGCAAAATAAAATTATTTAAAAAAATAAATAGGTACATATCATACTTCTTTAAAGGGGCAGGAATATCAAGGCTTACAAAATTAAAGTAATTCAGGTGCTGGGGTTGTGGCTTCGTGGTAGAGCTGCTTGCCTAGCATTTTTGAGGCACTGGGCTCAATTCTCAACACAACATAAAAAATAAACAAACAAAATAAAGGTATTGTGTCCATATATAACTAAAAGTTAAAAAAAAGTTAGTTAATTTAACCAAATTTTGTAGATAGTGAATGATCTCACGGGAATAAAACCTCAGTCTTATTGACTCCACTCTACAATGTTTCCTTCCTGAAACGCATTATTTTATCTTTTTAATGTTTTGCTGTGTTGGTAGCAGCAGGGAACACAGAAAGCTCTGCTGAAGAATAACATAGTTCATACATTAGGACACACACACACACACACATTACAAACACTATCAGGATGCAAGTTGTACTTTCAAAAATCACAAAGGAACTATTTATTACCAACAGAGAATGTCAGACTTGCTTTAGAAAATTCTTTTTGAGGGGAATTTTCACATTCCTTTAGGCTACTTTTATTTTCATTGGCAATAGTATCAAAGGGCTTTGGCGTTATTTCTCAATTAAATATGCTTTACATCATTCTGCAGCCAACCATGAAGACCTACCTTTTAAATAAGACAAGAGGCAGTTTTTCTTATTACTCTATGTTCAAATCCCAGCGCTACTACTTACTGGCTTAGTTACCTCAGACAATTATTAAAACTCCCTCTGCCTCAGTTTTCCCACCTGTAAAATGAGAAAGAGTATTAATATACCTACCACAATCAGTTAAAACATGTAAAGTGCTTAAAAGAATGCCTGGTACCCATAGCAATAGACCTCTAACTTCTTGCTGTGGAGGTCTATAATTTCTTGCTATGATTATACTGATAATATGGATAAAACATGTGGCTCAAGGTCCAGCAATAAACAGGGCCTTAACAATTCTAGGACCCTTTCCTCATTTGAAAGCACATAGTTGCTTTCCCTCAGGGGAAAAAAAATGGAACTGAATTAAATACATTTACTGTTCAATGTACTTTTATTTCTCTTATTTCTCTGATTTTTCAATATAATGCACCTTAGACTTTTACTATCCTGGGGAGAAGTCTGCAGTGCTATTGATCCATATCCTCACATATCCCAAGAATCTCTTACTACCATTCACAGATTCATCCTGGAATTCTGATAGATCCATTTTATGATAAAAATAAAGAAATATCTCAGTATATTATCTCAGATCCTACTCTCTGCAAGGTAGATGCTTAATGCTTTATCACTGGATGTTTAATACTATGTAAAGCAAAAAAAAAAAACAAAAACAAACAAACAAACAAAAAAAACCAACATTGAGATTCTACTCAGCTATTTCCATTATAGGAATTTTTAAAAGATAGGATGGGGATAGGGGAAAAGGAGGGGGAAATTCAACAAACAAGATAATTAACTATTGAAAATGTTTGTGTGTGGGGGTGGGGATAGAGAGAGAAAGAGAGAAGCAGAAAGAGAAACAATGGTAATTTATTTAAAGAGTTCTTTCCCTACAACTTTTCTACTACATTGTGCTATTCAGGAGTAGTTTATTTTCCCTTATCCCATGACATTATTTTTCCCCTTAGAATTTCTTGCAGATTGTATCTTTTTTTTTTTTAATGCAACCCTAGACAGACCCATATCCAGCTTCCTATCCTCTTAGGAGTTTCAAGTGTTTCAAATTTGATTTTATGCTTGAAGGGTCTGGCCACCTTTCTTTCCCTTAAGCTTCCTACTAATCCCCTCTCTCCCTGTGGTTCTTTTTCTCCATCATGTTAAGTTTGAAGTGAAATGAGCTCTCTAATAAAAACCCCATGGAGAAGAAAGTGGTAGGTCACAAGCCAAGCCTGAAGTCTCTACTCAAATTTGTTAAAAAGTTGTAGTAAGATATTTTAGTCTTTCATTAATAACAAAAAATAAGGTTAAAATCCAAAGCTCATCAAAACAAAATTCCCAGTTTTATTAAAAGGAACTATAACATTGAAAACGATAGTGTTATGTCTGTTGAGAAGGAAATGACCATGAAAATTTATTATATGCAAAGCCTTAAAGGTATACATTTAAAAATGAAGGAATAAATAAAACAAAATCACAAACCTAGTCCAAACACATTTTAAAGTATGTTCGAGAGCAAGACAATTAAAATGGAATACACGTAAGCTGCAATGTATTATGTGTAAATCGTAATTGTCAATAAGGCAAATGTCATCCATTTCCATGGAGCTCTGGTTGTTTACCCTCCACAGAAAGAAAGTATAACACAGAAAGGAGTCCAGAGAATGACCAATGATCATTTCACAAATATAAAAGGAACTTACAACACCTGCTACATTTGTCACAAAATAAACACTCCAAAACCACTTATTTTTTCTTTTCTTTCATTAGATTTTTTTTCTTAATTGATGAAAATAAAAAGTCCCTAACATCTAAATGAAATTAGGCCATCTTTGTTCCAGTCAGTGATGAGTCTCTAGTACTTAGAAGAGTTCTAGGAACCAAGTAGGCTCTTACAGAATGAGTAAATGAATTGCCTTGACGTGTCTAGGTACATTCTATGTCTCCAGTACAATATTCAACCAAGTCAAAGCTCAAATTCATCAAGCTTTTCTTCTGCTTATTCTTGCGCAGCCACTTTTTCTCTGACATTCTGCATGATCATACTTCCTGGGAAAGTCCCCATGCTTTCCAACTGGTATCCAACTGGGTGTCTGGAAACAATCTGCAGTAGATGGCATGTATTTGAAATTACATTTATTTCAAATGAGACAATATTTTAACATTCCATCATCATATTTTCATCTTGATTACTGAAGTGGCTGTTGTGATAGAATTGTTTCATATTTTATGTGACCAAATGTAAATTCAACAATCACTAAGACATGAAATAATGAGATATCCTTCAAGGATAAGGGGGAGAAAGAAGAGTAGAAATAAATGTGATAAAACACATATTCAAATTATTTAAATAATTTGATGCCTGGGATCTAAATTGTCACATGAGATAATGGAATTAACTGGGTAACTGTAAAGATTCTAATGCAAAAAAAAAAATCTTATTCAAATTTCTTAGTTTATAAAGCTATAGGTTAGTTTTTCCTGCCTAACAATGATCCTATTTCGGGAATATCACCAACATATTTAAGCAAACCACTGTAAAAATTTCAATTTGCTTAATGGAAAATATGTTTTTCTTTGAATCTGGCCCTGATATCACTTCGCACTATCTTCTTTTTCTTGCTACCTTTAATTTCCAACTGTGTTAATGAAAAAGATTTTATGTAATTTGGTATATGTCTTTTCCTATCTAGTGAAATTTAAATTTAACATCTAAGACATCATATTTCACTAAGTCATAGCTCAATAAATATTTGTTAAATGTTGAATAAATGACCAAGGATAATATGCAATGGAATATAATATAAAATATGTGTGGGTTACTACAAAATGAAAGAAAATGGTTGATGTCATTAAACTCAGATAAAGACTATGCATTAGTAAAAATTTTCATATTACTCCTATTTCATTCTGTAGCTGAATATTTATACTCTAGTCCTACTAAACTACTTCTACTCAAACTAACATAAAGCTTTCTTGTAAATGTTTCCATCTGCAGTTTTCTCTGCCTGACATATTCTTCTCATGTCACCCCCAGCATTTTGCTGCAATTTCTATGCCCCTCTGTGATCTTAAGCTAAAAGTTGCACCTTGAAAAGCCTCAGTGTCAATTTCTTTTACTTTTGCTACACATCTAGCATTGTATGCTACTTCCATGAAGATGACCTAAGAAAGTAAATGTTAACATTTTGTGGCAGGTAATTTTTGCCTTGATAGCCAGTGCTTAGGTTCTGACTTCTTGTTACAAATACCACTGTCCTGTTCCTGTTGAGTTTACAGTGACTCCTTGGAAAATTTTTCTAAGTGCATAAAAAGGGCTTACAGTGATACACATTGAAGTGCTATTGGTAATAGGGAATTGTTTGGACTGTCATATACAAACTAAAAAATATTACGCAACAATTAGGAAACCAAGGCAGATCTAATAAAACAAACTGCTAATAAAACAACCTGCTACCCTACCAATGAAGACACAAAGAAAGTAGGTAACATACTTTTAGCATGATACTCAGGTCTTAAGAAACCTACAGTATCTTTTCTGTCAATGTCAGAGAGGTATACTTAGGATAAAGGTAGCTGAACATATGCAAAATAATCTGGGAGGACTCATCTTAAACTGGCACTGTAGCTATATCTAGAAAGGTAGATAAGGGACCATGAATAACCCTTCAAGTCAAAGGGGACTTGATTTGAAATGTTCTAACTTTTTTGGTAAGTTTTTAAAAATACCTTTAGACATTAAAAATTAATCTTGAGCTTGTAGAACATTTGAAAGATAAAAAAATCCATCCCATGAACAATGAAGTAACAATAAATGACTCATGTATCATTTTAAAAACGATATAATGCTGAAAACTAAACTGGCTTATAATAAATATAGCTAAATCAAATATTTTCTTTCATTATAAATAAAAGTTATTACCTATTTTCTATTAGATTGGGGTTGAATATACAATAAGATGAAGAAAATGATACCAGAGATGAGAAATAGGAAAAAAAAAAACTGATTTAGAATCTGTTGTCCTGAGGGCCATTCCTCCTTTTTACCATGTGGTCTGGGTAAGTTACAAACTCCAGAGTACCCATTTTGCTCATTTCTAAAATGAACACAGAGACCTCAGTAGTGATTTGTAAACTCACAAGTCCTGTTGCTTTTGAGGAAATACAACAAAATATTATTACATTGAAGAACATGCTGTCACATCTTGCCTCCTGATAAATGAGAGTCTAGCTAAGAGGACATATACAACACATGTGTTTAGTGTTCAATTGTGTGCTTTAAAGCCTCCTCTCCCAGGAGACTGATTTAAATTGAGGCAGAGAACATGATTTTAGTCAATGTGGTATTTCTAGCACTTTGAATGGTTCATAGCACGTGTTAGACACATAATAAATTGTCTTTAACGAATGAATGACAAATTAACAGCAGGAAAGCTTTAAAATAATTTTGTTAAAAAACTTTTATCCCTGTGTATATTGAATAATACCACTATTCATGTATTTTAAAAATCTCCAATTTGTCCAACTTCTAGAAAACAATGAGGAAATGTGAATGTGATCATAATTAAGGGCCAACTTCCTCTTAGATAATATGTCCATGTAGTTTTCACTGTCTCTGAAAAGCTTCTCTATCATATTTCCTGAGGAACATGATCTCTCACCAATAAGAAGTGCAGTGAAAAAGAAAAGAATTTCTCCAAATATTTGGAATCCCTTCCCTTTCAATCACCACCCTGAATTTTTAGAATAATTTTCATTCATTTAGGTTATTTCTGGTTACCTTAAGGCAGCTTAATGTTGGCTTTTATAGAACGGATGGGCACTTCCACCTGGCATATACCATGGAGTCTGGTATAAGTTCACTTGAGTTTGAATCCTAGGTCTATCAGGTATAAACTCTGTGACTTCGGGCAAGTCACTTTTTGCTATGCTTCAGTTTCTCTAAAACCATGATATAAATACTGACCTCTAATGTTTTTTAAAAGGCTTAAACCAACAAGCATGTCTAAAATGCTAAGAACACTGCCTGACCTATAATAAAGATGATGCAAATATTCTTTGCATTAAAAAAATATACCCCCTGCCAGTCATTTTCTTGGAGTGAATGACTACTTAGTCACATCAAAGTTGACTAAGGTGAGGCCAATAGCATCCAGGAAAATAGCATCTGCTCAATTGTAAACAACAACAACAATAGCAAAAAAAAAAAAAAAAAAAAAAAATCTTAGAAAGAACACCTGAGCATATAAAATAAAGAACACAGAGAAAGAGGTTGTGTGTCTGCAGAGAAACTAGAACCAAGGTTCTTGAGTTAGATGATAAGGTATTTTAAGTCCATATTGCTTCTTACTTCAATTTGGAAGATAAGGCTCTTGGTAGAGTGCCTGACATAGTAAATATGATTAAAAATTTGTGTAATTTATTATAAATAAATTTAATTAACTATTTAGTTAACCAGCAAATATAACACTTGTTTGGTTATAAGTCAAATCACCTGATATCTGTGTGTATCTGTTTCCTCAACTATAAAACAAGGAAACGTCACCTAGATTAGGATTCCCGTATCTGTGCTCAATTAAACACTAGTTTCCTAAACACTGGTTGTTAACCAGTACCCTTGTAAACAAGTGGATGGTTGAATAACTTTTGGAAAACCCACATACTATATGCTTTTCTGGCATTCACATACACTTTTGTTATGGTTTACATATGAGGTGTCTCCCCAAAACTTATGTGTGAGACAAGGCAAGAAAGTTTAGAGGCAAAATGATTTGGTTATGAGAGTTTTAACCTAATCAGTGCATTAATCCACTTGAACGGATTAATTAGGTACTAATCATAGACGAGTACGTCTCTGGGGGTGTGCCTTTGGGGTCTATATTTTGTTCCTGGTGAGTGAAGCTCTCCCTCTCTACTTCCTGATTCTCAAGTTCTGAGTTGCTTTCCTCCTTCCACTCTGATATTCTGCCTCACCAAAGGCCCACAGCAGTGGAGTCAACTCTCCATGGACAGAGACCTCTGAAACCATGAGCCTTAAATAAACTTTTCTTCCTCTACAATTGTTCTTGTCCTGTCTTTTGGACACAATGTCAAAATGCAGACGAAAACAGAATTGGCACAGTAGACATTTTTAAAAATGTTTTACTATCAGAAAAATAATTCTCCATTTTCCAAACATAAATAACTATGAACACCTTTCCTTTGATTTCCACCCTACTGTTATTATCTCACAGAATTATTATTGTCCTGGAGATATTGCTACTTAATGTTTGGTTTACAGAAAAGTGCCAGTCTTCAAATCCTTGGTTAGTATGACAAAATAGGTACAAAATTTAAGAAGAAACTTTAAAAAAATTTTATAGCATTTTGACAGAATGAGTTTATGCCTATTGAATCTAATAACAAAAGTTGGGAATATGATTTTCTATGTATTCCCTTCATTGCCTTTTTCCTTAGAAATTCACTTTCATTTGATTTTGTTTAGTCCATTATGCAGTAGAATTTTTTTTCAAGAAAATGGATCCTTTTCCACAGATAACTTGGAACACCAATGCCATTTCCAAATTTTTCACATGATGATGCCTCTCACTGACTCTGTGAGGGAGTCCATTAAAATGAATATTCCTGGATTACTCAAAACTTGTTTCAGATCTTTAGAATCACAGAGAGTCGGCTTCCCACCACCTCCCCCCACAATTCTCCCAGGTAATTCTGACTGTACTTTGCGAAATTACTAGTTGTGAACAGCTTGATGAGGAAAGTGGCATTTTATTTATCTTCAGATCATCAGTGACAAACCCACAGTAAATAAATGTTTTGGATAAATGTAAGTGAGAAAATCCAGGCAATAGAACATGGGGGCTATCATTAGTATGTAATTTCTGAGTCCTGTGTTCATATTCATGGACGTTTTAAACTTAACAAAAACTGGAGAGAAATTATAAGCTTAAAACATAAAATCCTACCACTCAACACTTGTCAGAAAAAAAAAGTGTAGTTCTCCATGTACTGCTACTCACAGCTCACTTCATGTTCTAGGTATTTTGAAGTGGGTAGGGTGTGTGGCAGATTTCTTGCAGAAATGTCAACCAATTTTTCTTCTTATCCAAGCTTAGTGCCATTAGAGAAGTACGGTGATGTAGTAAACAATATCTTATCTTGTAATTTAACATAAAAACACACTCCTGATCTGTGTCTTAGCCCACACTATATTCATCATGTGGACATAATAACTTAAACCCTTTGTTAACAGATGATTTACTAATCATTGTCTATTAAGGCATCAATAAGCATAATATCACTTGGACATTTATGTATCATATTTTCACATCCATATCTAGAGATAGATAAATGTTTAACATATTCTTATATTTTTCTCATATTTTTATGGCATTTACATAGGTTAAGTGATTTTTGTCTATTTGCTGAGATGAACCTAAACCACAATCCAACACAGTGATGCACCACCTACACTTCACCTTGGAATTACCTGAAATAAGGGGAAAATACTGCTACTGGGGTCCCAGACTTGAGTGCCTGATTTAATTCATCTTGAGAGTGTCCCAGACATCAGAATTAATAAAAACTGCTCAGTCGTTTCTAATATATAGCATAAGCTGAAACCCCAAAGTAACCAAGAACAGCTCCTATAGGAGGATCATACAATGATCATCAGATATCCCACATGGGAGGCAAGTGTGAGGATTTGGATTTGGATTTGTTTGGAGCAGGAAGAGCTGTGAGCCTACTGTGAAGGGCTTCTATCACTCACTGAGGCTGAAGTAGACTGACACTGTTCATTCCAGGGGGTGGCAGGGAATGGACATTCTTTTCTATTGCCTCTACCTGTTCCCTGCTGTACACTGTCAACAACTCTTCTCTATGCATCAGGTTGTTTATTTATAAATAACAATGAGAAATAGCTGGGAATAAGAAAATAAAGGGCCACAAGATATGATCGAGAATGAGAGGGAGGGTCATCATTAAACTGCTAAAATTCAAGAATAAAACAAACCAATACAACCCACTTCTTTTCAGCCTTAGGCCCTTATGCCTAATCTGCTCCTGAACTATCAGAGTCCTGATGGCATAACATTCTTTTCTCCAGATCCTTTCACTCCTAAATATGGAAATACTGAATGGGAAAGGAGAGGAATAGTGTTGGGGAAGGGATTACTTTGGGATGAAGGGGGTTTGTCTTCTCCTGTGCCTGGTAGGCTCAAGGGAAAAAGTCAGTTCTATCAAATGATGGCCTGTGACTTTCTCCTGTGCACTGGAGGGCACATTCTCTGCTCCAATATTACATCTACACAAGCTGTGTTCTTTCATTAAAAGGTAATTTCCACGTCAAGTTTTTGTTCTTGGTTCTAGGGTTAGACTTAATTCCTCCGAGTCTTAAAAAATTAATAAACCCCACTTACTATGTAGAAAAGTATCTGTTTTGATTAAGAATATCTTATATCATAATCAAATACAGTCATAGCTGAAGGGCAATTTGTTCTCAGGGGTGTCACTTCTTTGAGTTAAAAAAAATGCACCCCTTTGTTCTAAATCACCTCCAAATTTACTTTGATTTTCAAATTCAGCATACTCTGTGTAAACAAATACTGACAATGAATTAACAGTACTCTATGATCCCCCTTTTGATGTATGCGTGTAGATTTTTCATTCTCGGAACATGTTCATGTCCCCTTCACATATTTTACTTCAGATCTTAATGAGTAACCTTGAGACTTAATAACTATGGCATTGTGTCACACTCTCTTATTTTTTCCTTGGTGTTTTCCTTAGCTACACATAATCTCTTTTAATAAACGTAAAAACAGAGTGGGGCCAGTTACAGTCGCATTCTGTCCACAGGGGGCAGGTTTCTCTCCTGTCTACCTCCTAGCAGTAGCTCACTACTTAGGAGAGTACAAGGCAAAAAAAGCAAGGCATGATAATTTGCTGCCACTATTACTCAACCCTGCCATTTAGACAAATTATGTTACTTATAGAACCTACTCTAAAGGAAATTATTGTTCTGTTTCAATCGATTTCTTCATTCCTCACTATCACCACACCATATTCTTCTTCAATTGATTTTTATTTAGTATTCACTCAACAAACCTTAATTGAGAGCTACCACATGTAAGCATCATCCTCCATTCCAGGAAAGAGTTTAACATCCCTGGACTCAACCCTCAAAGAACTTGATGTTCATTTGGGGAGAAGAAACAAGAAAACTACAGATTTAAGAATGTAACAGCCAGCCAGATATATTTGATAGAGAAGAGGCAAGCATCCAAGATTTGGGCTGCACAGTAAAGGGAAGGAATAGTCAAATGAGACTTTCCAAAGAGGGTGGCCTTGTATAAAACTTACCAGGCAAGGAACCATGAAGAGTCACAGCTAAGTAACCCCAGTATAGTCAAATCTCACATTTAGTTCCAAAGAATACAAGGGAAAATGGTTTACAGTAAAAATTACACATGGAAATCTCACAATTCCCCACATTGTATAGCACACACTTTTAATTTATTCAACCCTACATAGTAATTTTTGGCCATTGAACAAGAATAAAGAAGTAAAGAATAGAAAATGTACATGAGGCATCTTGAGATTCAAACCACTCTGCCTTTTAGATAACGATGTAAGAAACCTGATAGTAAATGAACATAGGGAAAAAAAATATGTGAATTATTTCTGGCTAAATGGTGGATTTTTAATTCTATTCTGATATTAAGAACCTATTGTCTTAATATGTCTTAAAGTATGTGTAATTATGTGGATATAAGACCTAGCTAGCAGTCATACTTAATATATAATCCCTGTATGTGCATCTAAGTTTTGACTGATCAAATTCAAATTCTTGGCCACCAATTTCTTATTCTAAGAATAAGAAATAATGATTGTGTGTGTGTGTGTGTGTGTGTGCGCACGCGCATGCATGCACTCATATTTAGTAGCCTCATCAAGTAGCTATCTCTGTTACAATCTGGGGAACTGTTCTCAGACTATGAGTAATTTAGGATCTAAGTGAAGTATGTGAGATATGCTGTAGCATAATGTGATTTGGATGGTGGGTTTGTGTAAAAATAGAGGCATCCTCAGCAGTCGTGTGGAAAACTTCAAGCAGCTCCCCAGAGTAGGCGTACAGCTCATATGGAGGGGTGGCAAGACCCTCTGTGTCACCATAAGGAACCAGCATGTATCTTGAGCCTTTGACTAAATTACAGCAAGGGAGTGACATAATAATATTTTGTTTAAAAAGATGACTTTGATGGCTATGTGCAGGAAGGATTGGCGAGGAGCACTGCCTACACCCAGTGGAAAGTGAAGGGCTTACTGCAGTGAGTCAGGTGGGCATTAGGACGAACTGAACAGAGGCTTCACAAGCAAAAAGAATGGATCAGAGATCCTTGACAGTAGGTCTCCATTAGGGTTTGGGATACAAGGTAATGAATTCAGTTTTGAACATTGTGTTCTGTGCTTTCTGTGAGCTATTCTATGGAATTATTCAGTTAGCAATAAGATATAAAGCCCCTACATTTAGCAAAGTCCTGGTTGGAGATAAAAATTTCAGATACATTTATACATAAGTTGGGTTGAAATTAAGCAGCAAAAGAGGGTTCGTGACTGACCCCAGGGTAAGGATGGATCTAAGGGAAAATATGGCATGAGAATATACGGTGTGATTGGGCTAGAGACATTGAAAATGATATAAAGGACATGGGTACTCTTATGAACAGAAAATAAGGGACTACTCTTCTTAAGAATATACATGGGAGCTGGGTGTGGTGGCACACACCTGTAATTCCAGGGAGTAAGGAGGCTGAGGCAGGAGGATGGCAAGTTCCAGTCCAGCCTCAAAAGCTTAGTGAGAACCTGTCTAAAATAAATAAATACAACAAAAGGGCTAGAGATGTAGCTCAGTGGTAGTGCACCCCTGGGTTCAATTCTCAGTTGCAAAAATGTGTGTGTGTGTGTGGGGTGAATGTGTGTGTAGAAGACAAAAATTGATGAGTCAAGTTCTCAGAAGAGGTAGTGGTCACAGGACCCCCCTCCTACTCTATAGTCACAAGGACAGATTCAAGGCATGGCATAAATCAACCCTTCTACCTCCACAGTTTTTTGTCAGTGAATTCCCATAAATGATAGCAGACTTTAAAAAGAATGAAGGACATCCTGGCAATAGAGAACATGATCAGAGTGTGCAGGAGAACAAGTCACAGGATATTAGCTTTAAATGACTTAATGGACTGAACCAAACACAATGAGAATGAGTATGGGGGCTATACAAGTGGTTATTCAGATGCCCTTTCTTTTTACTTTCTATTTTTATTAACAGTAAGTACTATGGATTTAACCCATGTCTCTTTATTACTGGGTTTTATCCTCAGTGCCCTTTTTATTTTGTTTTGAAATAGGGTCTCCCTAAGTTATGTAGGCTGTCCTCAAACTTGTGATCCCCTGCCTCAGCCTCCTGACTTGCCGTGGTTACAGGTTGGTGTCACTGTGCCCAGCAGAGAACCTGCTCTTTTAAAGAGTAGAAGAAACTTACAGGGCTGAGGTGGTTGGTCAGTGGTAGAGTACACATGTGAGGCACTGGGTTCTATCCTCAGCACCACTATATATGTTACACACACATATATTTTAAATAAAATAAAGATATTTAAAAAAGAAGTAACTGACAGCCCAAGCTGTTACCCCTTTGCAAACACACCACCATGTACCTGCTGAGCCTGTCCTCCACCCAGGCTGTTCTTGATTGGTGCCTGAGCAAAGCACGGCACTGGTTTGGTCCATTCCTATTGGATTTCTCCAAGTTGCAACTTTGGCTTTTCCATCTCAGATCTGTGCTACAATCAAGGGCTCTTCCTACAAAACCCTTTCTTCCTCCTCTCCTTTCAGTATTAGATGAAAGCTTTCTCTGCCTACACCTCTTTTTCTCCATCTATCTATCACAGTCATTTCTCACCATAAATCTCTGGCACTTCCAATTCTGCTATGGCCTCTATGCTAGGTTCAGGGACATGCTCTGAGGACTAAGGATCTTAAATTGGCAAGATAAAGTTCCTGCTCACAAACATATTAAGGTTTGCTGGTTTGCAATAGGATGTGAGTGTACAAACCTTGATTCTATTTTCAGTCCCCATAGACAGAGTGATCATGTTCCTTTCATTGTTGTTTTGTCTTGATTTAATTTAATAACTAGAATCACTCTGCCCCCTCTCAATATGAGGTTGTACTGCTTCCCTTATATGTCTGCCAATATCAGAGCACCATTCTCTCCACCTATATGAACAATCACATCATTTATAATTTATCTCTCAAAGCTGCCCCATGGCACTGTGGCAGAAAATGAGTCATCACGCATCCATGAAATCCAAGCTGATTCTGAAATAATGTAGTAAAGATTAGCTATCTCACACCTTTCCCCTCACTCTGTCTTTCATTCTGGCTCTCTGCCCCTGGCTGACAAAACATGCACGTAAGGCTCTATCCTCATTCTGAATCGCAGGAGACTAGATCTCTCCTACACCCACATGCCTCTCATCAAGATCCTACACTGATTTAAAATGCATGAGTCATTTTATTCATATCTTGGGTTCCGTTTGGGAAAATGCTGATCCTAGAAAACAGACACATCTCATTTCCTTTCTCTCCTTTACTTTCCACGATCTTCCATAGCATATATAGCAGTTCTGGCCCATCCTTTGCACAGCTGATTGCTTAGGGTGCTCTTCAGTCACAAGTCCCCAGCAGTTGCAGGGGTCACAGGACGGCCACCAGGCCTGGTGTGCACAGATACTAACTCCTTTTCTAATGTTCTTAAGAACATCTCCTTTGAGAAGGGAAAATTGTTCCTCTGCTATGTATGTGGAAAGCAGTGAGAGAAGAAGAAGAAGAATTAGGGTTAGACTGAGAGGAGGAAGAGGTCAACTCTCTGTGGGGGTATGCCGACCCACTGGCTCTCATGGATGATACAATCCATTCTATTTTCTGCTTTAGCTGGTGTAAAGCAGAATGAACCATCCAAAACGATCCATTTTGCAATAAAATGCAGTTGCATTCCAGTATTACTGTCTGTAGCTCAATTTAAACTCGACCCCATATCAAAAGGGAGTGAAGCACGTCAGCCGCTACATCGCAGTGGATGCTCTTAGTTTGTCTTCAGGGCTTGAAAAATGACTATGGAAACCACATTTTGAAACAAAGTATACCATATATCAGTGGACATGCTTCTATAAACTGAAGTGTCACTGGAGGTTTCCCTAGAAGGCAAGAGCTCTGTATGTTGTTGCCCAGAAGAATCTGATCATATGATTCACCATAAATTAATGCATCTCACACATAGGCAGATACAAAAATATGGACAGATGTGAAGGTGTTCTGAACAAAGTTTCAGGGTCTAAACTGAAATTAGGAGCACTGGTGAGTTTTCTCACTTCTGGAACTCCTCCTGGCAGTGATGGAAATACAGTGAAGAAAAGTATCTTAAGGTGGGATGTCTGGCTGATAGCACTGCTCTTCATTTCAAGAGGATGATTTGGCTCTGGGCCCACTGTGACCCTGTCTTAAAATTATGTTAAGGGTTAAATTCTTTTTTGAACATATTCTAGATTAATTCTATTAGTCATATGTTTATATAAGTCTGTGTACTTAGAACATGCACATATACAAAGGTAGATATACACCTTCTTCCATGTATAAAAATTTAGCTAAATCTCACTGGTATGGATAATATGGAGTTCTTTGCATGTTGGCCCTGACTTTCTTATTAAGTTACTAACTCTTATAAAGCAAGGACAATGGCTATCCAGTACATTTTTTCTGTATAGCCCACCGAGAAAGGCAGATGCTTCTCTTGGGTCAGGAAATTTTGGATCTACTCTGATGTGAACTTAGATAATCATCTATACGTGCCTCAGACAACCTTCATTATACATTAGGATCCTAAGCAATTTCTATTCAGAGTGCTCTGAGAATTTTGATGATGGGGGAAAAACTGAAATTCACAGTGCTACCTTTCACCACCCCACTATTCCAGTATGTGATTCCTAATCCTATAGCTGCTGCATTGGCTATCTTTAATTTTCTCCATAAAATCTAACTGCCTCCTTGTGTGAGGTGAAGGTATTTTATTTTATTTGCATTAAATGTTTATATCAAGTTGAAAAATCTTCTCTTGCTACCCTTTTCAATGAATCAAGTTATATAAATGTATTTTCTTTAATAGGTTCCCTGGAGTCACTTTTCCATTTTTTTTTTCATGGATCTCTTTTTCTCTGAACAATTCATCTGCAACATTATATGCTTAAAATGTAATTCTTCACAAGGCCCCATGGTGTTATTCATCTAAGGCTTTTCCCATTGAGTGGCCATAATTAGTTTTGTTGTCCATTCGCTACTGTTTCAGAGTGAACAAGCAAGACTTAAAGGTCAACAGAGCAAAATACAGGAGTAAGAGCTGAAGGCAGTTTTGAAACTTTTTGAAAAGTGTGACAAAAAGATCCATCAGTTCAAAAAGTACACTCAGGAAATTCATTTGAATTGCCTGAAGTTCCCTGATTGAAGATGTGTTTTCATTTTTTTCTGATCAATAAGTGATATAGCTGTGCTTTAAGAGGAAAATAAGTTGAATAAAAACATTCTTTTGAGCCCTGTGGGGCATAACTTGTCCTCCAGAGCTAAAAGTCCAATTGCTTATTTAAATAACAATACCAGACAGAATATAACTAATTATTGGAAATTTGATGGACAATAAAAAAGAATATTGCAGAACTTCTGAAGATATATATGTTTCTGTAAGCTGAAGGTAGGTGACAAAATTTAAAGTTAAGTCTTGAAGGGCAATATCTGGTGATTTATTAAAAAATAAATTCAGTAGCTCAACGAATTAATGATAACACTAAAGAATAAGATTCAAGGTGGGCTGGAAAAAATGCTCCAAGTCAAACCTTAGAATTGGTTCTGCTATTGGAAAGCAAGAAAGAAAAAGAACTGCATCCAGAGAATGTGTATCACTTGCTTCTCAAAGTATATTTAATCCAAAAGCTTAGCCAAAAGACCCAGGACATTTGGTTCCTATGATGGTTTAGATATGAGCTATCTCCTAAAATCTCATGTGTGAGACAATGCAAGAAAGTTCAAAGGTGAAACGATCAGGTTATAAAAGCCTTAACATAAACAGTGCATTAATCCACTTGAATGGATTAACTGGGCTGTAATGGTAGGCAGGTGGGTGGGGGGCTGCTAGAAGTGGGTCATTGACAGTATGTCTTTGAGGATTTATATTTTGTCTCTGGTGAAGGGAGGTCTCTCTCTCTGCTTTCTGGTAGCCAAGTCCTGAGTTGTTTTCCTCCCCCACACTCTTCCACCATGATGTTCTGCCTCACCTTGAGCCCAGAGCAACAGAGTCAGCCAACCATGAACTGAGACCTCTGAAGCTGTGAACCCCCAAATAAACTCTTCCTCTAAAATTGTTCTTGTCAGATTCTTTTGGTCACAACAGTGAAAAAGATGATTAAACCACTTCTCATAATGTAGGTCCTAGGCTTAATATGCCCAACCTCAGAGGAAGCTAGAGAAGCGCAATTCCTCTCTAAGAGGAGGAAGTAGTCTCCACACAAAAGTGGCTAGGAGGGAAAGGGAAACTTGCAAAGGAGACATGGATGGGAAGACACTGGGTAGCCACAGAGGATTATAGACCCTCACTACAAGCATCATTTTATCATTCAACATCAGCTACATTCAACCTGAAAAACTTTTAATAAGGAGAATATATCTCTGCTCTTGAACTCTTAGTATTTTTAAACTCCTTCAGCTCAACCTCCTTAATGAAGAAATTAAGATATGTGCAGGTCACACAGATGAGTACAGGAACAGCCATGACTAATACCCTAATTATCTAATCCCTATCCAGGGTAATGCTTTTGTCCCTATACCATGTGCAATTATGAGAGAAATTCCTACTCCTTGGAAGAATGAAAGCAGCCGATCACGTCTTCCCTCTGCCTGAGGGAGCCCTGTATTTCTGCCAGTGAGATGTGATGTTCCCACACAGTAAACTCTGTCCTAAGGCCTTTGCAATGAAGCCCTACATGATTATCCTTTTTGACCAGCCCTGGCCAGGGTTCCTTTGCTCCATAACCTCCTCCCTGGTCAGTTTACATTGTGTTTTTCTACAACATAATGTATTCCCTTTGAAACTTTGGAGCGTGCCATTTGGGCCATGACTCAGTGGGAAGAATTATTCAAGAATGGTTCTGTCCCTTACTGTCAAGAAGACTTGTATACTTTGTGTCCTCTTTCTGGGACTCGCTTTCTGGGTCTGTGATAGTTGGTACTTATTTCTCAGGTTTTTATTTTTGTTTAGGTTACATTTGTTTTTTTTCAGATCAAATGAGACAAGGATGTACAAAGTCAGTGCTTGAGAAATGTTCATTGAAAGAAAGAGTGGAAAGTGAATGTTGTTTATAATACATATTTATATATATACATATATATATATACACACATATATATATATATATATTTAAGAAAAACAGAATTCTGTTTTTTTATGTATAACTAATTAGAACAAATTAGAATAAAATTTAAAATAATTTTTAAAAAAGAAACCAGAATTCTCTCGCACACTCAGCCTCAATCCCATTTTCTGTCTCCTTAGTTCTCTTTTCTTCTTTCCTTCCCTGTTTTTTAATTCTTCCTCCTTCTTTTCTTCCTCATACATATGTAATAAACAGACATGTAGCACTTGTGTGTATATTTATCAAGAAGCAGGTACTATTTCCATCAGGGTCTTAAATATTTCATTAGAGAAATGTAAAACCTGGAGACTCTTCACCAACATGTGACAATTGCTTGGCCCTCTAATGGTTTGGATATGAGGTTCCCCCACCCTTAACCCAAGCTCCTATTAATCCAGGAGTTTTCAGACTTGAAATAATTAGATTATGAGAGCTGTAACTTAAGCAGTCCATCCTATTTCAATGAACTGACTGGGTGGTAACTGTAGGCAGGTGAGGTAGGGCTGTAAGAGGTGGGTCACTGGGTGCCTGCCCTGGAAGGGTTCATCCTTACTGTGATGCCCACCTCCACATGGCTTCCTGACTCTGCCTTGAGCTAAGGACCTTTCTTTCATTGGGCCATTACGCCATGATGTGCTCTCTCACATTGATCTCAGAGCAGTGGAGTTGGCCATCTATGGACTGAGAGCTCCAAAACTGTGAGCCCCAAATAACCTTTTACTCCTCTAAATTGTTCTTGTCAGGTGTTTTAATTACTGTGGTGAAACAAATCAAAACAGGCTCCATTATTCCATAGCTTTTGACTCTTACTCTTATTTTTGAAGTCAGGAATCCTTTATTAATTCTCACTACATATTTGGCCCAGTAACCTTCCAACTTACAATGCTCTAGCCGCCTTAGAAAATTGGGGACCCATCCCATGGCATTTTAAGAACTAGCCTTAGCATGTTTATACAACAATACACTTATTGTCTTTATTCTAGAAGAGGCATCAATGTTCCTATGACTCCCAAGTACATAGAAACTTATTTTGGGTTATATTTCTCAAATGTACTGACTTGAATATTTTTAATTTCCTTTTGTTATTTTGGGTTTGTGATTCTAAATGCCTTATGTCAGTGATGCTCAACAATTTCTGCTTTTTTTTCCAGATATGTGTTTGTAGCACCTTTCTTAGTGTCCCACAAAAGACATCAATGTTATTCATTGACTTGCCTATCACTTGTCACAGAAATCACCAAGTACATACATGGATGGGCCAGTTATTATTAGAGAAATTTCAGTCTAAGTAGTAGCATAAGATATCCTGCATTATACATTGTGTTATTAGATTGGAATTTCTGATATCTTAAAATTTATACCTATAAAAACTGCAATTGTACATAGTTAAAACCAATATATGTACTGTGGAATTAACACAAGACAGAGACCATAAGCTGCTTTCTGTCATTGAGTGATGACAGGCATTTACTTTTCTCTACCTCTGCAGGCCTCCATTTCTATAACTTCAAAATGAAGCTTTAAATTAGGTGATTTCTCGCTTTTTCTCTAGCCTTTTTAAAATCTATATACATTGGCCATGAAAACCATTTAAGCTTATCTTTAAAAAGAACTTTAAAAAATTGTTTAAAATTTCCAAAGAGAGAGCACATAAGACACTTTGAAAAATAGTTCTGGAAGATTTTATATCAGAGTCTGTTTGTACAAACTTGGAGATGAGCTCTACCAGAGGCATTAAAGAAATGAAAAGTGGATGCTTTTCCCTCAAGTGACATCTACCTACCAGCCCTGTGGGAATATCTGCATGAGTATGGTACCCAATTTGTAGTCAGGCCAGAGTGAGCCAGTGGACTCTTATGACTTAGAATTCTATGATAAATTGGCTACTACTAAGTGTTCATCACTCAGGCTCATGGCCTCAGAGTCAACCTTGGCCTCTGCCCTTTGCTTTCTCCATTCACTGAGTTGCCATGTTTCCATCTACCCACTGTTCCTGACCTATTCTTCTGTCCCATGCCTGTCATCAAAAGTCAGACCTCATCAACTACCACCTGGATTAATTTCGTCACCAACAGCTACTCTTCCTGCTGTTAATATCCCCCCTCCCATTCTTATATTCAACCTACATTAGACTCTTTGATATATTTTCTTTAGAGTTCCAATAATATTAATTGACTTTCTAATGTCTACCAAATCTCTTGGTGTATTAAAATAGTATTCTAATATCTGTTCCCAAACATCTGTCTTATCTTTTCAACTCCTGGTTCCAATCCTGATTTTTCAAGGTTAGTTCAAGGTCAAACATTTCTTAAAATATCTCTTAAGTGTTAGAATCAATTTCCTGAAGCGCCAATCTGACTCTCTTATACCATGCATGAATTCTTAGCATAAAGTATCATTCACTGTTTACTCATCAGACCATCTTTTCATTGAAAAAAAAGAGAGAAAGTCCTTTAATATGATAGCCCCTATTATCACTTATGCAGTGATGAGTATATGAATTAAAATGAATAGAAAGTTTGCATTTTCTTTAAGGTAAAGTATGAATTTACTTATTTTGAGATTAAAAATAGGATGGAATTATTTTTATACTTTGTAGCTAAAAATTTAAATTAAAAGGTTTGTAATACTTTAATATCTTCTTTTAAAATCCTGTGCAAATTTCATCATCCATTTCTTTTGAGAGAAAAAGCATGTTCTTCTTATTTAATAATGGCATTTGAGTTTCAGAAAATGCATTCTTCTTATTAATTTAACGTAGGTACTTCAGTACTTTGCTAAGTAGAGATATTCTACAAATTCAATTCTAATCATAACTTCTTGGCTTAGTCATTAAAGTTTATCTCTCCTTTTGAGTCATGCATAAGACAATGTCTAGCCTTTCCATCAGTAAATGTCAAAGAGTTTCTTTAGTTTCCAAATAAATATACCATCCCATCCATCAGGTTGAAGAACAGGACTAAATACATATCCAGAATAAATAATTCCATTAGTCAAAAGAATAGACTCATCAATCAGCCTCTGAGGTCAAATATTTGACAGGTGCCAATGAGCTCTTTCTAAAATCACCTTCTATAAATGAAGACATTAAAGGAGTTAACCAAGGTGATTTCAAGGGGACTTCCAGACTCACTGGGACAAAAGACACCAGTGGGCTCTGCTCAAGGTTGCAGGATGAACTCCAAACCGGAGTGTACTCTGTGATATTGATCCAAAGAGGTAAAACGAGTGAACTGAGGAGAAATATTTATCATTTTTACACAAAAATGACATTTAACATTCAGATATATCAGAGCATAGAGGAGGACAATATTTACTACTATCATTAATCTAGTTAGAATTCCTGTTGCCTTCCTAAAGAGAACAAAAACATAAGTGACCCTGATCTTCATTGGCACATTTGAGGAAGATTTTGAGTCTCTTTTTAGAAAATGGTCATGAAAATAAATAGATCTTTAACTTACTATCCCTGAATACATTACTTATTAGGCAGTCTATACTCTGATAAGAAGGAAACAAGATATTTTTATTTGTTTTATCTGAATTCATGCATTTACTAATCACCTGGACACAATGAGATATACTCTCTCTGACAACACAGCTGCCTCTCCCTCTGCCCTGTGCCTCAGGCAAACTTCTCTATTTACAACTCTTGCCAACCAACTTCCTTCACCTGACAATAATAACTGGAGCTGGGAAGCCAAGGTCAGGGCATGGCATTCATGTTCTGTTCTGTAACTATGATCTCCATCCTTAATTCAGGTATCTGAGTGACAACCACAAAGAAACAAGAGAACCATAGAGTATCACTGAAACCTCTTCAATCAAGTGGAGAAAACCCTGTCCAAGAAGTCCCGATACAAGAAAAATAGTTTGCAATACTTCTAGGTGTTTAAAATTAGTCTGAATTCTTTTAGTTATCATCTCCTTGAAGATATTTAACTCTCTCCACAGATTTCTGCCCTTATCTGAGTTAGTGCTCTCTCTCTCTCTCTCTTTCTCTCTCTCTCTCTCTCTGTGTGTGTGTGTGTGTGTGTATTTCTGTGTACACATATGGTCATATATAAAACAAAACCCAACAGGTTCTGTATTTCTTTCAAGTTCTTCCTGCCTTCCATTGAAAAATATTTGCCCTCAATACTATAAGTAAAAATTAAAAAAACAGTCTATCTCCCCATCAGGATACTCCCCAAACTCTGATGTCCTGAAAGACTTGTTAGGTTTTTCATCAGATAAGGATCTTGTTTACTAACTTAGAAGCACATTCCACAGGTCAGAATTTCAGACTTTGGTGCTAATTTTAGATAACTGAGCATTTATGGCACTACTAATATTACTTGTACAGGGCCAACCTAGATTTCTAATACCCATGCATCACTGTCTGCCTAAAAGGGATAGAGCACTGGGAATAAACAGCAAGCATCAGTGAATGAACTCAGCAGCCACAAACAAATTACCAGAGACATGTACCTTCCTGAGAGGCAGAGAATTATGGAAGCAATATTGCATGATGGGATATGTAACTACAGCCTTGGAGGATCATGTGTAGATGAAAACCAATTAAGTAAAGCACTTAGGAAAATTGCTTTCTACTGTCTGGATGAGAATTTATCACAAGACATGGTTTTTAAGTGAAAAACCTTACATGTAAACCTGGACTAAGTGTTTTGTCCAAGGTGACACAATAAGGCAAGTGATAGAGATAGAAAATAGAATGCTTGAAACCATTGTCCTGATCTAATCACTAGACACTTTGCAAGTTTATCTGAAAAGGTTCTAATGCAAAATAGAACCTTAAGAGTGAGGGGTCAGTATCAGAATTGCAGCAGTCAACTGGGCAGCAACAGAAATGGAATTGATTGTTTCTGTAAAACATGATAAATTTTTATCAATAAGGGCAGACACAGCAAAAGAAAAAGAATTGCAACTATATGTATCATGAAGGAAAAAGCATTTTCTCCACTGAAATGACTTTTGTTAATCATTACTAGTTATTAAAGATCACACAATGTCTGACCTTCTTTAATCCTCAAGTCATGGCTGAAGTTATAAGCAGGTAATTTCATTATGTTTTGTCTATTTTATAAAAGTCTGTTTTGCTCTGATTTTTCTCACTCATTTAAAGTTTTCCAGAACAGTTACTAAACATCAAGTTCTGTGAAGTGGATAGGAAAAAATGGATGAAGATTATTTCTATCTGTCCAGTATTGCAGGTTCTGAGCTCATGGATTCCTAAAAAATATTTCTGAATACAGGCATGCTCTAAAAAAAAAAAAAAAAAAAAAAAGCAGTGACAAGGATCTTTGGATCTTTGGGAACACAGTGGGGGAAGGAATGCAGTGAGGCCAGGAAGAAAGAAACGTTTTGTTGGCATAAACTATAGAGATAAATTAGGCCATGGGAGCTCATAAATTTATAGGTAAAACAAGGGAACAACATGGGAGAGAAGTGAATTCTGAGCCAAGGGAACAAAGTGAGCTCTTCCGTGTTAAGTACTTAAAGGATTTATCTTTTTAGACATTTATTTCTCACATCAGTCCAGATTTTAGCTATTTTGCATTTAATCTCAATGATTCTCAGTTTCCTGACCTATATGTTGGTAATAATAAGAGTATTGTTCTAATATGGTAGTTGTGAAGATTGAGAGATTCCATTTAAAGATTTTAATAAAAACCTGGTAAGCTCTGAGTTCTGCATGTAATGATTATAATTATTTACTCAATGCATACTGAATATAAATCTTCCCTTTTTCCATGGTGGATATGAGTTATATGAGACCATCACTGGTCCAACCCATCAAGGAGAAGCTAAAGTCAGGTCCAATCAATGCCATTGCCCCAGTGATTTCTCA
Source organism: Marmota marmota marmota (assembly GCF_001458135.2). Taxonomy (NCBI): domain Eukaryota; kingdom Metazoa; phylum Chordata; class Mammalia; order Rodentia; family Sciuridae; genus Marmota; species Marmota marmota. The sequence goes on along the minus strand of NW_025999968.1, from coordinate 2,390,504 downwards.
CATGAATAATTATGACAAATATTAGGTGCATTAGGTCATTGTTGTCTGGGAGGGAAGTATCCAATTAGCCAGCCCTTACAAACTAAGAGATGAGCAAAACAGATTCAGTTGGCAAGAGCTGCAGAGTGCAAGGCCCTAATGAGATGGGGAGCAAGCAAGTGTATTTTGATATGGAGAAAAAAAATACAGTGTCACAGTGGAAAATACTGGAGGCCATAGGATATCAGAGGAGTGTATTATTCAGAGAAATTTTACCTACATCTTAATTCTGACTGGTGATAGTCCTCATGAGGTTGTAATTAGTGTATAATCTATTATATTAGAGAGAATGCCTCTAAACTCCATCAAATAACCAAATGGCTGATAATTGGGGCTTCAGGAAGGGTGAAGAGCATGTGGATAAAACCTGCACTGTTTGTTTATAGAACATTATCCTCCTCCTACCTAAAGAAACTTAAGGAGATTTTATGAATAATGTGTCTAGAGTGGGGTGCAAATTAAAAATTACCATATATTTGGATACTATTAAAAAGTAAAATTAGATTTACTGGAGAAAGCATTTTATACTACTGTGAGTAGGTAATTTTCAGAATAACTTGTGTATGTATGTGTGTGTGAGACACACACACACACACACATGCAAACACACACACAGACTTGTAAAGATGCAGAAAAGAAGTATCTAAATTTAACCTGCATTTGCCATTTAAGGAGCCACGACACAGTCTGGAGAATAATTAAGACTGAATTGCCCATTGAAAAGTGACAGATGCCCATGCTCTCTTGAGAAGTAAGAGGAAGTGAGAAAAAAAATTGACTTCTTAAAACATCAACAATTGCTTTAAAAAGTGGAGCCTAGAGAAAATGTGGTAAAAGACTTTTTTTTCCCCAAGTCATATAGTCTCTGTTTATTTTATCCTAGAAATAAATATTAATTTTAAGCAAAGAGAATGATGCTATTGCTGCCTGGTCTTATTATATCTAAATTATTTTGGAAGTTTTAGTACCACATAAGAAAAAGGAGAATTTTGTATTTTTCTTTGGTCAGTAACATGAAGTGAATTGCACATCCTTCCTGAAGTAGCAGTGATTAAATATTCCCCTTATATATGGGACCTTGTGTTTAAGAATAATAAAAATCCAATTTTATTTCTTACCTAAGTCAACAACCTAACCTAAGAAAAATGATCATTATCCAAATTCTGAAAATGAATATTATTAGACAGAGCCTACAACAAACAAAAAACCAGTGCCAAAACAGTGGAGCAGTCAGGAGAAAAGGCTCTGGCGTGAGTCATACTTGGGCTGGCACCCCTGCTCTGACTCTTATTCAATCTGAGGTCTTGGCAAGTCACTCAATCAAAGACTATTTCCTTAATCATAAAATAAGAATAATATTATAGAACTCAGAGAGTGGATAAAAGGAAACAATTCATTTAAAAAGTACTTGTCATTTAATAAAACCCTGATAAATGCTATTTATTATCACTGTCATTGATATTAAAATGTATTTCTAAGTCATAAGACAAGAATATAGCAGAGTTAGAACTTAAACCAAGGTCTTCTACTTCCACATGCACAGTTCTGAATATTTTGTACACTGATACTAACAATTTTCCCAGAGAATACTATATCTGTGAAGCGACACTTCACCTCATAAACGATTTTTTAAATATTAAATTAATGGCAATTGGGGTGTTAAACCTTTTGTAACCTTGGAAAATCTGTTTAGAGCATAGCCTTCATAGACTTTGAGAATAGACCCATCCAGTGGAACAAAAAATGAAAAATGAATGGTCTCTCTCTCTCTCTCTCTCTCTCTCTCTCTCTCTCTCTCTCTCTC
>NW_025999968.1:2362317-2388639 GCF_001458135.2 Marmota marmota marmota | reverse complement strand
TTCTCTCTCTCTCTCTCTCTCTCTCTCTCTCTCTCTCTCTCTCTCTCTCTCTCTCCATGTGCACTGGCAAATAAGGTAAATATGGTAGCATGTGGTGAAGCTGCATGGACCACATCAAGTTCATTTCATTTGTGAAACCAACTGAAAGAAATGGTTGTGTGTTTGCCAAGCCCTTTGCGGATGGCAACATGTGCACCTGTCACCACAAGGTCAATGGAGACTCCCTGAACAGTGTCAGTGTCCTGTAAAGTGAGGCATAAGGGGCTGGTTAGCTTCAGTGCATTTCCACCGACCATACCACAGCTTACAGTGTGCTTTGCAGGAGACATCAAGGTATTTCATGTGGTAATCAAACCAATGGACACTATTAAGTCTGCTTTTAGTTGAACGAATGACTATTGTATAAGTACTGTGTGTGTAGTTCAAGCCCTATAAATACAGCCAGGTTGCAAAATGTGAGACTCAGCATCTTCACACCTTTTCCTTTCCACTTGCTGAACATCTTAAATATGTTTAATCCAAACTCAATTACAATTGCCCCTTGAATTCTAGGAACAGTTTAACCTGAGACAGAAACCTCTTTAGATCCATATTCTGGGTTTCTTTTTTTTTTTTTACAGTTTTATTGATATCCCTATTTTTCAGTTCCTCAATACTTCATGCTTACCAGAGTTTATTCAACAACTATGCAAGCATTTACTGAATGCCTACAATGTGTTTCAGATTCTGATCTATGTAAACAGAATGAATGTAAATAGGCAAAAATGCATGCCCCCTTAAGCTTACAGCCTGCTGAATGGAAACAGACAATAACGTAAGTAAATTTAGAGTATCTGAGTAAGGGATTACTATGAAGAAGAAAGAGTAATTGGGAGTGTGTGTCTACACAAGAAATTCAGTTGCAATTTTAAATAAGAATGATTAAGAGAGAAAATTCTGAGAATAGTTTTGAAGAACTTAAGGAATAAACCAAACAAGTATATAGAGAATAGTGTTCCAAGTAGAATAAACAAAAGTCTAAGGAATGAGGGTGACTGTTAGGTTTAAGAAGAGCAGGGAGGAAGCCTGGCTAGAGCATAGTAGGAAAGGAGAGCAATAGATGAGACTGGAGAGGCAACAGAACACAGGGCACAGAACTACCATAACTTGGTCTGTATTTGTAAACAAAAGCATAATACAATCTTAGCCATTGTTCAACAGGATTATTATGGTCTGCTGACTGTTTTTGTACAATCTGTGAGATGAAAATGTTTGCGACTTTTTTACTTAGTTGAAAAAAATCAAAGCCACACTATTTTATGACATGTGGAAATCCTATGAAATTCAAATTCTGTAAAGTGTTATTAGGACAAAGCCAACTCATGCATTTACTATTGTCCTTCTTTGCTCTCAAAATAAATGGCAGAGTTGAGTATTTGTGATAGTAACTAGATGGCTCCCAAAGCCTAAAATATTCACTCTCCAACTCTTTACAGACAAGTCTGCTAATCTGTAGGTTGGTTATAAAAGGCAAATGTGGAAGAAAAATAGGGTATGGGGACTCATTGCAGGAATCAAAGCAAGAGATGATGGAGGATTGGATCAGGTGATCAGAGGAAGGGATGGTGAGAGATAACCTGGTGCTGGATCTATTTGGAAAGTAAACATAAGACTATTTGCTAACATCACAAATGGCATGGAGGAAAAATAGAGGGGTCAGTATAATTCTAAGTTGGAGCTCCCCAACTTAGTATACTTTGAAACTTGTCATTGTCCCTGCATTGTTAACCTTGGAGATTCCCTTCTACCTCATGATTCTCCAGGAGAGGGCTCTGGTATTTACTGGCCAATCTTCCTCTCAGATCATGGTTCTATCTTTTTCTTTTAATTTTTATGCCTGTGTTTATATTCCAGGGCATGGAGAGAAGAGAAAGTAAGAGTTAAGAAGAAGATATTTAAAGAGAATTATTTGAATTTCCCTCTTTCTTCTTGGTTAAGGGTTACTAAGAAATTCCTTAGAAACCCTGGCACTGAGGACCTTTTACATTTTGCCCCTACAAGAGGGATTCAAGAATTAGCTTTTTTTAATAGCAAGCTACTCCTCCAGAACAAAACATATATAATTAAACATACAAGCAGCTAACTTACCAAACTCAATACAGTCATCCCTCAGTATCCATGGAGGATAGGTTATGGTACCCCTGCAGGTACCAAAATCAAGTTAACTCTTAATTCCCTTATATAATGATATGTAACCAACAAACATCCTTCCATATACTTTAAATCATCTCCAGGTTATTTATAATACACAATAAGATGTAAATGATTTGTGAATAGTCATTAAAATGTATTGTTTATGGAATAACAACAAGAAATGTCTGTATAAGCTCAATACTTTTGCAATGTTTTCTCCAAATATTTTTGTTATGCTTTTGGCTGAATGCACACAGGTGGAACCCATGGGTATGAAGACCAACTATATTTTCTTTTTAGGATACTAAATAAAATAATTGACTTCTCATCCACTTTTGTCAAAGAGAAGAAACATGGAAGTTTACTAAAATTGCTATGAGAGTTTGCCAGTACTTCCTAGCACCAGTGTTAACATGATGACTTAACTCACAATTTTTCTCTTGAGATCTAAAAAGAAACTGAAATATATGGTTGTCATTAGAGTTCTGATGATTTTTTTCTCTTTTTTATTCTTTTGTCACAACTTATCTAGACATCAGTTTCTCCCTCAAAAAGTGACATAGGAGGATCTAACTATTTTTAAGGTTCTTTTTGGTTTCATCATCTTGTGTTTCTGAGTCCCTTGGGGGATCTTCTAATATTTAAGAAGCTTAGAGATGAAGGTCTGATTTGAAACTCTGTCATCAAAAATTCAATTCCTTGCATTTTAAGCTGTATGTATTCCTTCTTAAGCTTGTTTCTGGTTCTATTCCTACAAGATAAATGTTTTGCATAGAAACAGTCACTTTGCCACATGTTTTGTTCTTACTTAGAATCAGAGGTCAGGCTCCTTTGCTTATAATGTCATAACTACTAGAGTTGGCTAACGGCTGTAGTGAATGCCAATTCCTACACCTGCAGTTAGAAGCCAATTATTTTTTCCCTTAAAATAATATGTGTCCTGTAGTTAAAACAAAACATACAGCTAAGTAATGATAGCCAATTGAGGACTGAGCAGGAGGTGACAGAAGAGGGCAGTGGGGTGAGAGAAAGGTCAGAATATAGTATTCATTGAGAGGAACCGGTCACAGAACTACAGAACATTATAGCTAAAGAAGACCTTAGAGATCATGGTATCAGAAACATATCTAGGCCCTAACCCAGTCTTTGGAAATATAATGTACTCCTCAGCTGAAGACTAAGAAATTCAGGTATGTCAAATAATATCATTTCTATTTTATTTACATTCTGCAAAGAAGGATATAATTTAAAAATAGTAAAGCACATTGAGAAAGTCAGACAGATACAGAGATGAATCTTAGGTTTACCATTTCTTAACTCTGGATCCTAGAGCTATTTAACTCATTTCCCACAAGTAAATGGGACAATCATAGCTAACTCAAGGAAATTGTATTACTGATGATGCAGGTGAATCATCTGACACTAAGTAGGCAGTTAACAGCAGCATTCTTTACTGTGTTCTGTATAAAGTTTTGTTTACAGTGCCCCTCCAACTTGTTCCCACCTCTAATGTTTTCTCCAGTTCTATTCTCTAATCTTCTAGATCTCTCTTAAATATTCCATGTATTTTCCTCAACCTGAGGGGGACTCCAAAGATCCTCAAATAATTTTTGTCTTCTGTTTGGTCAGGCTGGAAATTTAGAAATTTCAGGCACCACTTTACAAGTGCCAGCACTGTTCTCTGCTGTGATTTTGTGAAACAGACTTTGTTGACTCTGTCCTGGAAGCTGGCTTCTGTACATCAACCTATAATGAAATGCAAAACTATGCCTCATTAAAGAATGATGAGGTACAATTTTGCAAGAATACAGGCACACACATACACTTATCAGATGTGCTATGTACTTATGAATGGGTAGGGAGGAACCCTTGAACTGGGGTCTTATGTTCCCTGATAAGGATCCTTAGGCAAAGCTAAGTCCATATGCAGTAAAACATATAGGGTTAAGGACTTCTTACCCCAGGTCTCATTAAAAAGAGGCTGATGCATTTTCTCTTAGCTGGTAATGAGGAAATAGGAACTTTTCCCCTTATTTCTGCTTTCTTTTCAGGAATAAGTGAAGGGTTTAGGAAGACAACAAAATAGAGAAAATCTAGCAGGTTTGATCTAGTTTATCTCACTAACACATTCAAATCCCTAAGTTACCAAATCTGGGAGAATATCCACAATTGGGAATCATAAAGATAAATTTGTGATCCAGAATCAGCCTGGAAGTGATGAATAGAAGACATTCCATAGCTCCCTAACATCTCCAGAAAAACTAAAGACTTCCCCAAATAAGCCAGAGGAGGCAGAGTTTGCTGCCCTCACATGCTGCCTTACAAAGCAATGATTAATCTAAGGGGAAAGATCATTTTAAAAAATGTTTTCTGCATCTATGCAAATGCCATGAAAATCCACATGTCACATTTGCATTTGTCATAAGCCTCAGCGCTAATAGCATAGTTAAAAGTCATGATGTCACTGCCATTAATCAGGCCCTGTGGTGGCAGGCTTCAGTGTCAACTATTAATCACCAGTGTCTATAGACACATGTGTTTGGAAAGGGTAAGTTTAGATCTATAAAGTATGATTTACTTTCTTAAGTAGCATGATTGAAGATGTATTGCATCTTTCTCTGCTTTGGCATCGTTCACCATTGTGTCCTTAGGAAAGATCTGGCATTTCCAAGATGGCATTTAAAGAGCTATTCTGAAACAGAATTAGATTTTAGAAGTTCTGAAAAGGCCATTGGTGAATATTTTGCTTCTCCTTTAAGGGCTTGACTCTCCCATACAGGAGTTCAGTCTTGATCTTTCTGAGCCATAGCTCTGCTTTCACAGAGCCAGACTTCCATAAGAATAGCATTTGTGAGTAAGTACCCTGGATCAAGCCCTAGCACATTTCTTTCCATTAGATCCTGTTTATTATCTCATTTCTGAAATAAAGAAACCTCAGGGTTTATTTGCTCTTGAGCTGTAATGAAATCACAAGACTGACCACATTAAAGAAGAGTCACAAAGAGGAATTAGTTTAGTGTTTGAGAAAGGGAAATAAAATAGAAGACAGGGAGACAGGCAAATATAATGAGACAGGAAGCCAAAAATGAGGTGACAGCGAGAAAAAAATGAGAAAATAATAGAAAAACTGGTAAAATGAAGTTGATTGCAGGAAGGAAAAGAAATTGGTAGTGGAGAAGGTTATGGGGGGAAAGTCTGAGAAAGAACTGGACAGATCTATGGAAATCAAAGGCAGTGCCTAATTATCAGTGTGGAGTACCCTGATAACCTTTTCTAATGAGAATTGTTCTCTTAGTCTGATCTATTCAGATTTGTCCTGGATTTAGCAGGTGTATGGTTTGTGCAGACCTTTACATGACTTAATATAACTGGATAAAAACATTTTCTATTTATTCAGTCTGAGAAGATACTACAAATGCTTCATGTGGATCACTATGTGATGCATATCCCCCATTATTTCTATGCGATTAGAAAGGTCTCACCATTTTATTTACTCCTGTTGTGTATTTTAAATCCTGTAGAAGACACACTCACATAACAATCTTCTAGCTTTCAAGCTTGAAATTGTAGCTCCTAGAAGAGTCATAAAGGTACAACAGGGATCAGAGCACCATGCTTTATTTAAGGAAAGAAAATAAAGTTGTATGCTAGTCTATTACAAGAAATGATTTTCATGCATCTGTCAGTTTCAGATAACATCTTTTACCACTGCAGCCTTGCTTCTTAAACCTTCACCATTGGTCTTTCTCATACACCTGACACTGGCATCCCAGAGATGCCAAGCATGGCCTTTTGGTGAACACTAGTGATTTGGAAACTATTATTGCTGGAATTGAGTCTCTCATATGCGCATCATTTATCTGCATAAGAAAAAGAAGGTAAAATCACTGTTTTTAAAAACGATCATAAAGAAATGATAGATGTTTTAAGAGATGACAATATTTATCCTGACTTAAACAGTATACAATCTAAACATGGATTGATTAAACATCAAATGTTACCTTAGACATATGTACAAGTTTATGCTTATATGTATTGGTTATAAATAAACTTAGTTTAAATAAGAAATAAAAATAAGAAAAAATGGTTTATACACTTGCTTTGGGGACTCAAAATAAGAGTTTGGCCCATCCCCAAAATATGTTAAATAAAAGTAAGTAGAAGATAAGCTTGTGACACTTTCTACTCTCTTAGCAAAGATGATGCTAATAGTAGAGCCTACTTGAAGTCCAAATACATGGGAAACAAAAATTTTACCATGCTACATTTTCTGGATTATATCTACAACTTATTTTTCCAGTCTTCTAGAAAGCAAAGTTTCATGAATCTCCAATAACTTGAATAGCTATGCATATATGTATTTTTAAAAATTCTATAGTCTTTTCCATGTATAGAACTTACAACTTATAATTTTGACTAAAATAGGAAAAGTATGGGCAGTTATACTTTTATTTTTCTCTAATAGTTGTCATATAAAAGAATGATTTTCCTATAATTAAATGGACTTTGGAGTTTAAACTCAACTTTTGTGTTTCAACATCCAAGTGGACGGTGGAAAAAGGTGTAAAGTGGACTTTAAGCTCTTATCACTAAAAGCCGTAAAGTCTCTATGGACAACTAAGAATTAGACCTAGATTTTATCAATATCTCCCCAGCACACACACATTCCCCTCAAAAAAAAAATTAATTAGATTGTGACCTAGTAGAGTGAATATCTCACAAGAGGCCTGATCCCATCCTGCAGGCTAGTCAGTGTAATTCCCTGATACCTCAAAAGAATCATGTAACAACAACCTCTTCCAACCAGATGTTTTTTTTTTTTCCTTTGATCTTTCTCCTTTGTCCTTTGCTCATTATTTTATCATGGGGACCCATCCTCTAAGAGACAGAGATGATCAGGGAACAGGGGAAGAGGCTGGCCCACTGTTCCTCAACAAGAAAAATGTCAGTCTTTCAAACTGTTTTTTTAGTACTTCTGCATTTGTTAAAAATGGGTCCTTCTTTTAACCTCCTACCTTCCTTAATCTGTTTAAACTCAGTTTAAACATTTCCTGCCTCACTTTGGCAGACTTGTTCAGTTTCCCAAGGTGGTTAGGTCTTTAGTCTTCCTTCCTTTAAGGGTAGCATCTTAGCTGCTGCATTCACTCCACTAGGCTGGAAACTATTACACCAGAGGAAGGGCTTAATTTATCATGTGGGTTGGATGAATAAATAACAACATTATTTAGTACCTGGAGAAAAAACCATCAACTCAGTGGCTTTATTTAAATAACAGAACTATGAAAATATTTTAATTAGACCCATACATAGATATTACCTACTTTGAAATTACCAAAGCACTAAGAAAATAATTTGAACTCTTGACTTATTTCATGGGAAACTTCAAATGAAAGAAATGGAAAAAGCTTTTCCCTGTTTCTTTCATAACTACAAACAAGATCACATTCTATCAGCAGAATTAGGTGCTGTAACTAGGCCTCAAAGAGAAGGCAACAGCATTAAACCTTTATGACTGACCAGAAAAACATTCCACTGCCTCCTTTAAAAGTGTAAAACAAAGACAGTATCAGAGAGGGAAGAGATGAAACAGTGTTTTAATAGCATCTGGGAACAACTTGAGAAACAGTTCAATGTTATATTTTAGCTGTAGAGATGGGGTAAGAATAAAATAAAATGAACCTTCCATTTGTGACTGCTGACAGAGAATTAGACCAGAGGCATAAAAGGAAAAAAAAAAGCAACTAATAAATGGTAGAATTGGAAAGGTCTTAGTGTAGAGCCTATCCCAAATTATTGAAAAAATAGATCAGCTATAAACACACTGTCTCTCGATGTTCCACTTCAAGTAATTCAGGAAGACTTGAGCCTTCCAGGGTTGGTTATGAAAATAGAGCAATCACTCTGGCCAGACAAACAACAATATAACTTCAAACACACAATATGTTTTTAAAGAGTGTATGTGAAGCAAACACTTTAAAATTAATTTCACTTTATCACTGATTTCTACTGTAATAAGGACTATGTATAACCCTACTAAAATATTTGGAGCTCAATTTAAGGGGGAAAAAAAAACAATAATTAGAGTAGCTACTGCAGTTTTCAACCTTTGTTGACACAACATCTGCCTGTCTACATCTGAGCTCTTCTCAGTCTCCTCTGCCAGAAGCTAATCTAACTCCAAATAGTCCATATTACTGAAATGAGCCTTCTGCTTCCAGCTATAATAAAGGAGCTTATAACAGGCTAACCCTTCCTCTGGACAAAATACAGAAAGTGTAAGAATGGATCACAGACAACAAAGGCAGCCAGAATTTAGTGATCCAAGAATCTGAAAAGGAAAATACGCGGAGGTGAATGAACTTTCTCCATTGCTTTGCCCCTCCAAGCATTTTCCAATTTGGAAGCTGTACAGGGTAGAAAGCACAAGCAGAATGTAGGAGCTCAAAACTTTTGACAAGCTCATGAGACTGGGGAGATAGAAATTGAAGTTCAGGATTAGCAAGGCAGACAGGACATGAGGGGGCTGAGATAGAAGGAACTTCAGAGAAGTGAATCCTTTTTTTATATGCCACTTTACCTCTCATGACATTTGAAGATTCCTAAGTAGTACTTGGTACAAGACCTAGAGACACCACGGACCCCAACACACACACACACACACAAAAAAAAAAAAATCCTTAAATTAAAAATCAACTGTGAATATGTCAAACTAAACAGGGATTTTAATAGCCTCAGGTTGCAGGTACGAGGAAACAAAATTTGGAGAGCAAGGCCAGTTCAGGGAGGGTCATTATATTGAGAGTTCTGAAAGACTGTAGCCTATGAATAAGAGTAAACACTCCCTCAAACAGGCTCTTACAAAAGCTAAAAATTGGTCTCAAATCATCTCAGTGGTTTAGTGGATCAAGATAATCAATCCCTACTTTATATTTTCTCAACAGGGATATAACATTGCCACAAAGGCAATAAGGGTCCCTGATAAGGGGGAAAAATACCCTAAAAACGCATATGTTTAGTTTGTATCCTACCAAGGCTCAACTTTACTCAACAAATTTGTGTTTTAATCTCTTAATATTTATTTTCTTTCATTGAGTTTTCTTGGGTATGGCATGAACAACACTGACACTGAGTTTACAGAAGATGAAAAAAATATGTTTAAGAACAGTGCTACAAAACTATGGTGAATTGATGTCTATAATTGGGGGAACCTTGTCTATATTCAAAGTTGTATTGCAAGAGATGGCTTGTATGTGCCTAAAATCTGACTATCCTATGGATATTGTTTATGGTGGCACACTCTTTGTGTGTGACTTTAACTTTGAAATTTTAATATAAGCTGTTTATATTTTTATTACTTCCTTTTGTAAAAGTCATCAAAGAATCATCAATTATGCTACGCACTTAAATGAACAAATGTCATCAATATCTGAATGACTAGCTGGCAGCCGCTTAAGTTCAGAATCATTTCATATGCAAAAGTTAAATTCACCAAAAATTACTGATTTTTATTGACACAAAATTTGAACATATTTATAGGGAACAAATGGGAACAAAGGACCAAAAACAAGAAGCAAAACTAGACAACAGAAACAGACCCATAGATGAAAATAAATATTGGAACAATCAGACATGGATTTAAATTTGTATGTAAAAATATGCCACAATAAAACCCATTCCTCTGTTTAATTAAAATTCACTAATAAAATAACTATAACTAAATATTCAGAAAATAGATGACAAGATGAGGAATTTCACACATAAACTGGAATCTAGGAATTGAAAACAGCAACTGTGGAACTAAAAAAAATGCAGAAACAGAAAATTGTGAACTCAATATATTGTTTGACAACACTTTCTATGAGCTTCGGTTCATACAAGGGACAGAAAAGAATCTCTACTCTCTTTCTCTTACTGATACCCAGTTTTAAGCTCATCTTTCTTAGTTCAGAATATAACTGTTGTTCTAGATCTGTTTCTCATAAACATACAAATCAATAACCTTCAATCACCATTTTTACTCTAGAGTCCAGCATATGCCTGCTATTCCATTCATCTTAATATATTTTCAACACATTTTTAAAACATCTTGAACTGAAGTAGATGAGCAATTCCAGAAGAATAATTGCATTGTTGATGACACAAAATCCAGTATTTATTTCTCTTCCTCTGGAATCTCCTTTTTTAAAAGAATTCTACTTCATGTCTTTATAACTCTTATTGTTACTATATTGGGCTTCTATTCTGTATTGTCTACTTTTCTTGAAATATCTATTTCTCAGAGTTTCTTGAATGAAGTAGACATCATATTTCTCATGCCTAAGTCTTTACCTGGGATGAAGTTGAAGTTCACTAATATAGCATAAAAAATCTTTTATAATCTAAGCTTTGATTAACACTCCATTCCTTTTCTGCTGATCTTTGTAGTTACTTTTGGTTACCTTAAGCTCCCTAGCACACAAAATTCCAAAACCAGTCCCTGCTGTTCTCTCTACACAGAATAGCTTCCCCTTCTTCCTCTCAAGACAAAATCATATGCATTCTTAAAACATTAGTTTAGATACTATGCTTAAGTGGCCTACTCCAAAGCTTTAAAATAGAGTTTAGTACTTTTCTCCATGTCTTCTTTATACACTGTATTGAAATTTCTGTTTAAACATCTGTTCCCATTGTACTTGAATATAAGCTTCTTTAGTTCAAGGCTACTGGAGACAATAGCTCTCTCAGTACTCACCTGCTTAGCTATGTCACCTCTACAAATTAAAAGAAAATATTATGGTTTACAAGAAAATATATGATCTGAAATGTAAGCTCATTGGACATCTGAAATATAAAATACTCAGTGATATTTTGAAATTATCAAAATCTGCTCTGGACCTAAACATTGGATTTGTTATATCGGTCATATTATTTTCTGGATTGACTCCACAACTTAAAAGATCAAATGGCAAGTGTCAGGGTATGGCAAGCATCATGTATTGCTAAATCATACCCGTTTTGTCATAACTGAGCTTCAAAGAGGAAAGCAGGAGAAGGCTATCATTTATTTGATGACATTACATTGTACCATTTTTTTTTTCTTAAAATCTGAAGTAGTCGGCATGGTGGCACAGGCCTAAGTCCCAGATACTTGGGAAAAAACACTTAAACCCAAGAATTTGAGACCAGCATGAGCAACATAGTGAGACTCTGTTTTAAACATCTGTACATACATACATATCTGAACTGCTTACCTGTTCCCATTCTTTACCTATTGATCTACTCCCACAGACACATTTACACTAGATTCTGATATTATGTTGATTATTTGGACGTGACTGCAGCCTTGTTTTAAGAGCTGATTGACTTGTGACTCAAAATACTGCCACTCATAATCCTGTCCCTTATGTGAAATAGCTGCCTTGCTGTGGAACAAAAGGTTTTTGATTCTTCTCTTGTCACAGTAGTATCATATTTGATTTCCATCAGCACTGCATTTTGACCTCAAAGTTCAGTGGATAGTTTTTGAATGTCAGGAAAGGGGCTGTTTTCCTGAGTAGATATATCCTTTCATGATGAAAATCACCTGCTTAGGAGAACTCAGTAGAGTTGCATGAAAGGATACAAACAATAAGAACAGGTTGTAAAAGTAAAATACTGTAGATTCTTCAGACACAGTGGAGGAAGGAAGAATACGGATCTAAGGAACTAGAATTAGAATTATAATGTTTATTTTTTTTAATATCAATATGAGAGTATCTTTAAACCTACAAAGCATTTTTATCAATGGTTACCTTTCCAAATCTCACCTTTTCCAACTTTGGATACCACTGTAAAAGAACTTCTGCTCTGTTTGACAAACATTGGCCACATTTTAATCTCAAGCACTGAAATTGGCCTAGAGTTAGAAAAATAGATAACCAATTGAAAATGAGAGAATGTAGTTCTATTTTAATAAACTTTAAATCCAGTGTCATGATATAATATATAATAATAATGTAGTTATAATAATAAGAATACTATTTTTTTTAATTCAAAAATATATTCACTAAATGATATATTTTTTTAAATATGTATTTGAGCTAAGCTCTGTGCTAGACACTAGGGAGACAAAAATAAACAAATTATGGATTCCTCTTTCATGGACACACAGATAGAGATGACTACATGAGCAGTAACAATAAATTATATCAATGATAACGGGCAAATGCAATTTTCTGGCTGCAAATAACAGTAGCATATAGCCTTGTCCCAGGGTTATCTGGAAGGGCAATGAAGAGAAAGTCAATCTAATAGAAGGAATACAAAGAGAACATCAAAATAATATAAGCTCAACAGTGAAGTCAATTAAGCATGGTGACAATAATCAGAGTAACTTATAGAAAACTTCTGAAAGAGAAACTTTTTTGACAGGTGCTGACACACAAAAAAATCACTTTTTCTCATTTATGTTCAAAAATAGCTTGGATTTTTGCCCCAAAATGGTGAACTGAGCTCTCATAATAGGAAAATTATGTTTCTGAACCTTGCTGAAGATAGCAGATTATGTGAGGGGAAATTCCATTATCTCAGCCAACACAAATGTTCAAGAATTCTAGTTATAAAAGAACGCTAATCATTCTAATCATCCAGATGTTGTTACTTTGGTTTAAAAGAAGAAAGAGGAGGTCGGGGGTGGCTGAGTGCCTGATGTCAATGACACACAGTCTCTATGATGGAAAATAACCAGTCTAGAGAAGAATAAGATGGTCTGTCTCACTGCCTAATCTTTGTCCATCAAATGAAAGAAGCTGCTGTCATCTGCTGTACAAGAGCAGAGAGGGAGGGGAAAGGGGCAGATCACAACCTATGTGAGAATCGGTACTGTTAAGACATGCCTGTTCTGCCTCTCAACCCTCTTTTCAGTCTGAAATAGAAGTTGATATGTATAAATCTTCACTAATGGATAGGGTTGTCCAGAGTTTGCCATGCTATTCTCTGACAAGAGCTCCAACATCTTGTCTGACAAGAAAAACAAAATCAGAACTCGCAGCTTGTTCAACTTGACTCCCTGTCTCCTGATAATTTTTGCTTTTTCTGCTCCAATTCCTACTCATAGACCCAATTATGATCCCATCTACCATTCAGTGTGAAAGGGAAGATGGTTAAAACTAAAATTAAATTAAATTAAATTAATAAGTTCATTGGTCCTTTTGGGGGTTACCCAGGGATTAATATAAATTAGTCTTGATGACCTACAATAATAGTTTTTATTTTTTTTAAGTCATAACACTTCCTTTAAACAAAACAATTTGAGGAAGTCTATATGTAAAACAGATTGAATAAAGCAGCTTTGGTTCAGCTCTACCTGTGCTCCAAAGCAAAGGAAGTTCTACCAAAATAAGCTAAGCCCTACAGAGCTGCAGTTCTGTAAATACCCACCATCTCAGATCTGTCAGGACCATAACACCAATGTCTATTATCCTTGCTTACTAGTCACCATCAATAACCTGGAATTCTCTAGATACTTTAATCCAGACTCATCACCATATTTCACAATTTATCTCCTAGTCAGACCCATCCCAGGTGTCCTCCCTTTCCTAAGGTGCTTTCTACTGTTCATTTCTTACAACATTTCCTTTACCTCCTTATGTTAGCTGAAACATAATTCTACTCTGAGAACAAATTATTCTGTAACCTCAAGCAGTGATAATATTTTCACTTATATACAACATGACCTCAAGGATAGAAAGTGGGGCTAGTGTCCTCCTTGCTTCCCCTGTGGCAAACCACGCCCCCGTCCCCTTCAAAAAACCACTACTCTTGTAAATGTACACCATCTTGATAAATCAGTCTCATCTTACTTGTGGCAATTACCTCCCTACCTCTTTGTCACTTCCTTTATTTCATGAAAAACGTTACCACATAGCTCCTCTCTACCACAATTGTTGCCATTATTCACAGTGAATTCAACATCCACATTAATGAATCATTCAACTAACCTCTCTTTTCTTTCAAGTCTTGGTTTTCCTCCATGATTTCCCAATTCAAGTGCATGGTCAAGGACATGCACTGGAGTTTTTGCTCACTAGGTGCTCAATGTTAAAACCCTCTCACCTTTAATGGCACTTCAAAATGTCCCCCTTAATTTGCTTGGGAACTTCTACTGCCACAATTTTTGATTTCCAAAATGTCCTATGTATTCTCCACTGTCTTCTTTTTCTTGCTTCTTGTTTACGCTCCTCCAAATGTTCTCAGCTCTCTCTGTAATAATGACCTGGCAAAATTCCAGTTCTGAGACTGCTATACCAGTAACCTTTTCTGTCGTTGTGCCTAAAAATCTAAGCATTCCTACAAAAAAATCACACCTCTAGTCTAACTGGTTTTATTTCTAAGTGCATGATAATGAACCTTAGATAGGAACTCAAGAGTATCTAATAATCCTACCATGCAACCATCAGGTGCTAGAAAATTCAATTTTATTTATCAAGAACATTTTAATATATGGTCCATTCTCCTTAAAGTGCCTAGAACACTTTTTATTTTTTCATTCAACTGAAGAATTTCCTTCAAACTTCAAAAGAAAATACCAGGACACGGTACCCTTGTGGACTTTCTTCATTTTCTTGTCATTTCATCCATTTGTAAAACCACCTGCATCTGTGCTTCTTTTCTTCCTATTAAAACAAAGGAAGTGACTCTCTCATGTAACGAAAGTCCAGTTTAATAGTTTGGGTGGGTTCTTTTATTGCTGTCATCTCAATGATACTAATCCTTTAGCTGTTTCCACTTCCTTCAATCTATTTTCCAACTTTTCAGTCATAGATGAACTCTTGAAAGATGTGTGTGTACATGTTTCCTCCAATTCCTTCCTTCACTCTCAATCTACTCCAGTAGAAGTAGGTTATAAAGTATTCAATATTGCACATTTTAACTAATTAACTTTCTCTCTCTCTCTCCCTCAACCCCCTGGAATGTTAGAAATTAGAAAAGTTATAGTTCTCTCCAAGTGATGGTGTTACATCTATGTATTTTCTTTATGCCTAAAAGAATCTCCCGTGTTTTTGTGATACTCTCACACGTCTATTTATTTGTGGTAATCAATATAGGGGTTTCAGCAGGAATCCTGGTTTGCAAAGCAATTTATTGCACATTTTGTGAACACATGCCATGTCATTAATGACTAGATCTCTATATTTGCTTTTCTGGGTTAAGTGACCTTGAGATAGAGGCAACCACACAATGAGTCAGTACCATCTACTCACAACTTTAGCAGGACCCATTGTTTACATTTTATTTCATTATTCCACATTCTGTTTCAGAGATCAGTGATCTATATGAATACTAGTATCATTTTTCTTACACAATAATCTCTTAGAAAGCCACTGCCCTCAGGTTGGATTTGCCATGCCCTGATAGGCAGCTCCAAAGACTGTGTAGGTAGACAATATTCTTCAAGAATAGCTGGTAAGACAAAGAAAAACTATTAAAACATTAAGAGAATAAATATTTGTGATTGTAGGAAGGGAGTACATGTGAGGAAGAGAGAAATAATCTTTGGAGGAATTAAGTATACAAATGAGCAGAGGAAATATGAAAGTTTTCTTTTAATATCTCGGGTCATCAGTGAGGAAAGGGTAATGGGGACATTTTCCCACACCAAATTTATAGCTGAAGCTGTTGCAACTCCCAGAGAAGGGCTCCTTTGAATGTTGCTTTGACCATTTCCCAGTTTTAATACTTTCATTTCTCCAAACAAGAATGGCAAGTTGCCATCATTGTGTAATTCGGGCACATTTTTGGGATGTCTCTGCTTCCTTTCCCACTCTGATTTTAATGCTTCCGTGATTGGCCATTTCAGGCAGACAGCATGTTGCAAGCTTTTTCACCTCATAGCTCTATTAAATCAATCCTATTTGAACCCTTCCTTCTCACCACTTCACTGAAAATAACCTCCCGAGGATTGGAGGGTTTGAAAAGGGCAAAAAGCTTTAGCTATTGCTTTGAAGAAAACTTTGTGTACAAAGAAAATATCAGAAATAACTACTTGTATTCACATATCATGCTTGCATGTCCATTTAGTACTACTTTCAGAGGTCATCTGTCATAATGACTGAACAGGAACTGACTTTAATGGAGAATAAATTAAAATGCACTTTATAAAAAGAAGAGGAAGGTAAAACAAAGAGTTAACGATACTACAATAAACATTTAAAAATATGTGAAAGCCACTGAGCTGTTAGGATACAAAGCAGCATAACAAGAATTGATAGCTATGTTTATCACACTATATCTACTCTCCAACTAAAGAATTAATTTTTCCTGTTTTCCCCACTTCCTACCCTAAAACAAAGAATTAATGTTAAGACACTTAAGGAATCAGAATAGTAGCTTCCCAGAATCATCTATCAAAGACAGCCCTCCAATTTAATTGACAACTCCTCGATTTCCCAATGATTGAGAACTTCACTCAACAACTGAGACTCCCACCCACAGAATTTGAGAATAGTAATGTTGATACCATGCAATTGTAATACCTGTTTACAGTTTAGAAAGCACTGTGCATGCATGCATAATGTTTTTGAGTAATGCCAAGAATAAAATTAATGTTACTGTCCCAATCTCTCTATCAAAATCTGCTACTACAATATGTGAGAAGTTCTTGTATATTTTTCCCAGTAATACATGGTAGTCTGAAATTATATGTCTTTAAGGAATAATAAGACTTCTATGTTAATTGTGTACCTTTAAATATGACTCTTTCTAAGTCCTTGATCTTCTCCATTACTTCTTTATTTCATATCATTCTCTTTCTTCATTTACCCTTCTCCTGCCATTATTCTAAATACCCTATTACTGTAGAGTGCCTAATTGACCTTATTTGTGCTTCATAATATTCATGAATATACTATTGCGTAATATCCTCAAAATTCCATGAAGTGGACAGTACCTGGAGAATCCTAGCTTTCCAGACTAGTAATATAAAACCCAGAGCCCAAAAATGTAGATGGGACAGGTCACCCATCAGCACCAGGAGCCATGACATGCAGCTCTTAACTGTTTGTGCTTTCTCCTGACTCAGTCATCATGGCTACACATACTACCCAACTCCAGCTTCTATGCCATTGGGGGAAGACCTTGAATGTGGACCAACAATCTAATCACAGAAGCAGAACATCATATACCAACTAGAAGTACTTAAACATTTTGAGAAGGACAGTATATAGGTTAGATGTTTTTGAGCATGAATATTGAAAAGAAAACTCAATTATTAAATAGTACTCTATAAGTATTTAACATGTACCAATATCAACTAAGTTATTCATTTTTTCAACAAATTGAACCTATTTTCTTTTGATGTTTTGATTTTTTAAAATTTTGCTATGATGTCAGAATTCATTAGACAAAATAACTACTATGGAGTTTTGAAAGTTAGAATGTCTTTAAATAACACATTATCTTAAAATCTTAAAATATATGGACTGATCTCTTAGTTAAAAAATTTATTGATATAAATTAGTTTTTCCTCTTAGAAACTTTACATAAGATTCTATAAATACCATTAGCAAAAGTTTCCTCACTTTTAGAAACTATCCATGTCTAGGGTGTCTGCCTTACAAGTATCACCCTATTTTAGTAGCAAACATTCAGGCATGAGGGGTGAATGAACAAAGAGCACCTTTTGAATTCAGGAGACACATAGCTATAGCGGCATCAGAATAACCACCTGCCATTTCTAATTTTCACAAGAGCTGGCCTTTCATTTTTGATCATATTCTTTTGGAAGTTGGAAAATTATGCAGGAGTATAATATTCGGGGTAGTTCACATCATTTTTACTGGAAAAGTGTGATTTAGCAGAAAGAAAATTAGATTTGATATCTAAAGACCCTTTGATCTAGTTCTGGCTTTGACTCTAACTATTCTTCATCTATGAAATGAGGGCATCATTAAGTTCTTTCCAGCTCCCATACCTTATATAATTTAAGTGATACACTTGTTAGTTTTCTTTTTAGGTTACCCTTAAAACAAACAGGATTGGGGTAGCTGTGGGATTGTAGCAGCAATGTGGGAGGGACTCAAAGTAGGGTATGAGTTAATTGAAGAGTCAAGAGGGAAAGAAAGAAAACAAAATTGAAGGATCCCAAATTCCAAGAGGGGTTTTCCATGCTCAGATGCTGAGTATTGCTTATAGCTTTTGGATCCACAATCAGTTAGCATGGACCAGTAGATAATAATCTTTCTGATGTTGATTCTTGGTTTAACTGAGTTAGTTTTCAATATGGTAACTACCTAAAATCAGTAATATTTTAAATCACAGACTATAAATTCAGTGTAATAGCAGAGAGATTAGAATCATTACATCCTCAAGTGAAAGGATACCTTCAATTATTTTAATTAAAACAGTTATTTATTTACACAAGTTTCTAACCATGTTAATTTTTATTTTTGAAGAGAGATTTTAAGGCAAATTAAACAAAGCAAGAATAAAATATTGCTGCTACATACAGAATTACCAATATGAGAATTGAGACTGGACTATGTTTGCCAAGCCTCTGGAAATTCAGTGCTTCAAGAGAAGTTATATAATTTTCCCAAACTGCAAACAACCTCAAGGAGCATCCATGAAGAACACTGTCTTCTGTAGGCAGACTCATAAACCTTGTACATGCTATGATGAATGAAAGTAGTAGTCATTATTTGTTTTTAAATTTGGTTAAAAACTAATTGCTTTTATTCAAAATGACAAATAAATTGACTCTCTCTGAGAGCAAAGATGTGACCATAATCCTTCCCTAGACAATGGACACTTGGGTGAATATACCAGACCAAAAGGTATAAAAGGTGTAAGGGACCAGACCTTTGCTAGGACCAGTTTGCTAAGTGTCATAAGGAAGATGGTAGGATAGCACTGTTTAAAGGAAATATCATGTGAGACCCACATGGTATTTCAGCTTTATAGTAGTTTCACTTAAAAAAAAAAAGTAGAAAGAAATGTAATTAACTTCAATAGTGTATTTTATTTAAGGAAATTTATATAAAATAAAACCATCTGAATGTGTAATCAAAATAAAAATTTTACATTTATTTTTTCATAATGAATTTTTGAAATATGGCATATGGTTTACTCTTAGAGCACATTTCAAATTGGAAATTTCTGAAATATATTTCATAAAATGTACATCTGAAAAAAATTCATATACAGGTACCTAAACTGTTCCAAGCATACTTAAAAAGTTTTCCAATGACTGAATCAAATGTTTTAAAAATTTAAGTTAATTAAAATTGAATAAAATTAAAAATTCAATTCCTGAGTCCCAGTAACTGCATTTCAATTATTCAATAGCCACATGAGGCCAGTGGCTATAGTACTGATCACTGCAGCTGTAGAAAATGAGAGGGTGGTAGTGCCCAAGAGTCATGATGATGGAAATCCTGAAGAATTCTGATCATTGAATAAGTCTATGAGGAATAGGATTTATGAAATACAATAACCTGCGTTTTTTTTTGTTGTTGTTGTTGCTGTTGGGTTTTTTTGGTTTGTTTGTTTTCATTTCCTGAGGCCCTTGTAACTAATAACTGCAGACTCCCTGGCTTAGAACAAGAAAAAAATTATTCTTTTACAGGTTTGTAAGTTATAAGTCCAAATCCAGCTGTCCCTTCTCTAGGGACTGTCAGGGAGCATGCATTCCTTGTCTCTTTCAATTGCAACTTCCCTGGTGTTCCTAGGTGTCTGGCTATATAGCACTCAGTCACTGCCTGTCTCCATATTGTCTTCTCCTTCCCAGTCTGGATTATCACCCTTTGCTTCTCCCTTATAAGGAGCTACTGTAGCTTGTGATACAGTTATGACCCAATGGATTAATCCAAACTAATCTCCTCATTTCAAAATCTATACTTTAATTACACCTGCCAAGAATTATTTTCCATTTAAGGCAACATTCACAAGTTCCAGGGATTAGACTTTGATATCTTTGGTTGCCCATTATTTAAAATCATAAACTCTGTGAAACCTGTTCCTTCTGAATCTGTAACATGAGAGTTGACACTTAGACAGTAAGATCTATTTCCACCTGAACAACAAATGCATTTGAATGCAACCATATCCAATTCCCCCAGCATCTCTGTTCCTACTCTAAAGGGCAGTAACAGAGCAACCAAAGGGATGCTGAGCCAGCAGAGAGCTGATAAACTGCAAGAGGCCTACTGGGAACAATCAAAGAGATATGAGTTGATTAGCACAGTCTTGATTAACACATAAACACCCCTATTAAACACACATGCACACACGCACCTATGCCTTCCTTCCAAGATGCATGTTGACAAAACCCAGGATGTTAAAGAATAATCCTATCAGAGGTGAGACAGCTGCTATTGCCCAGTGTAGAATGGTCCAGGATACAGAATGCTTCAAAATGAAAATTATAAACTACAGAAATGAGCAGTCATGGAGAAACACAGATGCTCTTAAAAAGATGAGCAAATGGTTTATGCACATAATTGCACAATTTCCAGAACTCCAGAAATATAGCAATGACGGTCTGCATATATGTTAGTATTGTAATTTAAAAGATACTGACTATAAGAAAGAAATATTTAGAAAATTTTAAGAGTGGTGAAGTTTGAATGTAAACAAGGGTGTAGCAGAAGAAAATAACAGGAAGGTCCCTTCACATGGTACCTTTATCACTATTGAAATTGATACATAGGACCCAGTGCTCAGAAGAATCCTGAGTAGAGTCATAATCTGCTGTCTCCCAGATGATAACTCTTGATTTATTATCACACAGCTAGAGGTAAGTAAGAAGATCATAGACTACAAATAACAGCATATTAATAGCTCTACTTAAAAAGAAGGAAAAGAAAAGCATCACTTATGACTTTATTATGGAAATTAAGCATTTAGTAGATATCCACATAATCCTTTTTTTGAATTGACAAGGGAAAATGTGCTCAAAGGAAAAATAGATTTTTGGTTTCCTTTCTTTCCTTGAAGGATGAAGCTTTTACAATAGCCTGTAACAGGTTAACAAGGGCTTCCTCACATTGTAGTTAATTCACAATCAGGTCATCATTCCCCCAAATGCAAAGCAAGGAAATCCTGTTCAAAGTATTAAAATATGTGACAGAAACACATATTAGTTTTCAGTTTTTTAAAAAGAGAGCCCTACTAAATGTTTTGGTATTGTGTAACTCCTGGTGGGAGGGCATGGAGGGTTCTTTTAAAACAAACAAATACACTTTTCTTCAAGTCAATATAGCAAACCTATTATGGGCACAGCTTGGTGTGAGATCCCAGAGTCTGTAGAAAAGCCATTTCTCCACAAAGGTAAAGGTTATTAAAGCATATCAGAGCCTCTGATAGACACTGAATCTTTTGGCGCCTTGAGTCACAGATGAAAATAATTTAATTCTCAGTTTTCTTTTTCCTCCCTGCTCTCCACTACCACCTCCACCCCTGTTACAGAATATCCTTTCTGGACTTCAGAGAAAGTTCACAATGAGACTGAAAACAAGTGTTGATAATTGGAGTATTTCAGGATCCCATGGATAATCTGGATAGTTCTCAGCATTGTCACAGAATGTGTCTGCACTCTGTAAGGAAAGAGAGAGGCAGGCAAGCTCTTCCCCGGATTTTGCAATGGTCTCTATTTTTGAAAGGCAGCCAACCACCATCACAACTGGCCCTAATTGCTTCTCTTGTTGGCAGTCTCAGGAGAGAGGACAGGGCTGAGTGAGCAAGGAAGACTCAACCTCTTTCTCATTAATAGCTCAGCCTCTTTGGGTCAAGGCTGAAACAACCAGGGGAAGGATGTGTGGATCAGGTCCTTACAACACTACCTGTCTTGTGGGTAAAGGAGGCACCAGGCTAGGACATTAAATTTAGCATCCTCACTGGAATAATCTGAATTGATTAAATGAGAATAACAAAGAGGACAGCCTGAGTGGCATCAGAAATGAGGGAAAGCTATCTTTGGCTAGTGGAATTGAGAGAAGTAACTGGCTATCATAACTCAGAAGATCAGGGAGCTTTTCTCTACCTTGAATTACAAGATCTGAGGTCTCATCTTTGTAAGCTGTTGTGGGTTCTACAGATATTGTCTTGCCTTTATTTTTCCCTTTATAAAAATGATATTCACTAATGAGGAGGAGACATTCATTTCCATTTTGAAATTTCACTAGAACAAAAAAGCTACATAAAACTCATATAATCCAACTAAATGTAAAATATGCTATGCTTAATCTTTATTTCAAATTTTTAAAAATGAACTTTTGTTTTAAATAGTTTTATATTTATAAGTTGCAAAGACAGCATTTTACATGCACATTGTACCCAAATTCTCCCCTTGTTTAATCAATTAAATCCCAAGTTTTTAAGTCTATGAACATAAAAATTATTTCAAAATTGCCATAAATGGTATATGTGTTGCTCAATTTTAGTTTCTATAAGAGTTCCACATCTACGATGATAGGACAAAATGAGTTAACAACTGATATTAAAAAATGGTATATTTGGCACAATGACTGAACCAAAATGAATAAATTTTAATAACTGAAATCCCTATTTCATTGAGTTTTCCTTGTTTTTTTTTTTGCCTGATGTTCATTTTTTCTTCTTAAATTCTATCATGGATGCTATATTATATTTAGTTCTATCTCCTCATTCTCTTCTTGCTGTTATCAGTTTCTCAGACTTCCCTTGTCTCTGATAACCTTGAGAGCCTCAGGAGGACAAGCAGGTATTTTAATGATATTTTCACTTTGGTTTTCTCTGATATATTCTCTCATTGTTAGGTACAGGCTATTTGGGCAACATTTTTAGTTTGGGGTCAGAAGACCAGAGTGGAATCCAAAATGAATTCCTGGGTTTTTGTTTTATTCTTTGGATTATAATCCAACTCTATTTTGTTGCTCAAAGTGTTTCATCTTTGATCATTAGGAGCACTTTTAGTTGGATCTTATGGTGACATATCTCCATCATTATGGATCAGACTTTTTTTTTCTTTTATTGGTGTGGTACTTGGGGTTGAACTCAGTGGAGCTCTACCACTTAGCTACATCATACACCTACAGACATTTTTTTTTTCATTTTTATTGAAAGATGAGGTCTCACTAACTTGCACAGATTGACTTTGAATATGTGGCCCTCCTGCCTCAGCCTTCTGAGCAGCTGGAATTATAGGTATATGCCACCATACCTGGCTGCTTTTGATTTTCTGTCCATATGATTTGTTTGTTTGCCTTTGTTAATCCATCCTTTCTTGGCCTACAAGTGTTCCAGACCCACTTTGTATACCATTCTTAGAAAGAGCCATTTCTTCAAGAAATCTTCATTTCTATTGTTGGAGAATGGAATTAGATTTCAAAATAGGGTATTTTACTGGTACTGGGACAGCATTGCTTGAAGGCCCATTCAGCTCACAGAGGAACAAAATATATAAGTATATACTAACTGATCATATCTGTACACATTTCTATTAAACTAAATCTGAGTTCATACTGAAGTTTCTAATGTTACACCATGTTTATTTATGCCAGCTAAATTTACAAAACATAGATTCTGCCATAAGACATCCATTTATTTAGTTTTCAATACCAGTATTCATACACTGTGATTTCAGAATTGTTAGCCTGTGTCACCATGGGAAAAAACTTTACCAACTAGGCTACTTGCTGATTCAAAGTGTCTTTAGTGGTCAATCTTATATTCTTCACTAATCTCTAAAGTAACTTAGGTCAGCAACTTTTGCCACCCCTACATCAGTTAAGTTTTTCATAATTCTAGAAGTATAGTCCGATTCTTTTTCACACTCTGTGTTATAGCCTTGGATCTTTTGACTTCATGGTTATTTTTCATGTACACACATTAGGATTCACTCTGGGTAGTAAAATTCTGAGTTTGGTAAATGCACTGTGTCGTGGTCCAATATCACAATATCATACAGAATAGTTTACCCAGTTCACAAAAAGTTCTGATCTTCACCTATTCAACATTCTCCCTCTAACTTTCTCTACCTCTAATCTCTTTACCATCTCAGTGGTAGAGCCTCTATTGGCATGTTGCATAAATAGAATCATAGGATACATATTTTGGTCATACTTACTTCTTTTACCTAGAAACATGCACTCGTGATTTCTCTGTCTTTTCATGACTTGATAGCTCATTTCTTTTTATCATTGAATAATATTGCATCATATGAATGTACCAAAGTTGTTTATTCATTCACTTACTGAAGGACATCTTGGTTGATTCCAGTTCTTAGAGATTAAGAATAAAGCTGTTATAAACATTCACATGAAGGCTTTTGTGTAGACATAAATTTTTTAGATCAGTTAAATAAATAACTAGAAACACAATTTCTAGGTTGTATAATATAGTGTTTACCTTTCAGACTATTTGAGCAGGAAGAAATGAAAAACAATTAAATTGACTGCACTCTTACCAGCTGAAAACCACATGAACATGTCCGCTGTTTTTTATAAAAGGCTCTAAGAGTATTTAATGGAAAACAGATGGAAAGAGATCCATTTTAAAATGCTGGAGAATAGATGCTCATCCTCTGCCAGCCCTCTTTTATGATGACAAGGGCTAACTTTAGAAGAGTTCCTACATTGTTTCAAAAAGATCTCTTCAAGCCAGTGTCAAGGAACATTTCAGTTTATAACCATCTTTCTCACATTCTCCAAATTCTACATTTTTTAAAAATTGCTATTTAAAGTTGATGAAGTGAAACAAAATACAAGTATTCATTAGAAGGTGTCATGTCGGGTCATTAGAAGGACAATTCTATACCACTTCTGTTAACTCTATATCACTGTTTTCAACATTTATATACCTTAAAGATCAAATAAAATTGTGGCATATTGATGCAAACAGAGATTTTCAAATAGTTTGTAAGAAAAATATTACACTTTCTTGGATTGTCCCCATGGTTTATCCTTAGGAATGTGTGAGAATGGTTTTCCATTCACTCTTTCATTTAAGTAATCTGTATATTAAAGCATGTGAAGCCTTTGTTGGAACACGTGCAGTTGCAGGACTCCTTCCAAAGAAAGATGCAATGGAAGGAATTTCTTATTTGCTGGGAGTGTGAAGTGAAAGACAGAAGTATGCATTAAATAGAGAAAGTTCACAGCAAACCCCAGCTTTTTCTCTTTTTTCTAATTAGAATTATACAACTTTCTATTCTTTATGTACTTAAACTAATGACCTAATATTTGTTTCTTGGTAAAAAAAAATATATATATATATATATATATATATACAACCTTTGAGGCCAAAGAGTGTTGAAAAGCAAGAGTCCCTTCAAACGTTTCCACATCTCTTTCCATCTCCTATCTCTCTTCTCTCTGGGTATGTTTGTGTGTGTATGTGCATGTAGCTCTGCACCCAACTTGTACCCACACTGTAGAAGTTAGAAAGCATGCAACACAAGTCAATATAGCTACTATTTGACGAGATCCTATTATGTGCTAAATACTGTATGATGTAATTTCTTGGAATTAACACATTTCTTCTGCTCAGAAGCCCTATATGGTATTATTACCAACACAATTGTAAAGATAGAGAAATGGACTTACCAAATAACATACAAACTCACTACTAGAACAGAAATTCAGAGTTCAGTTCCTTCAGTTAGCAGTGCCTGCTATGTTTCTATATCAGTTCAACATAGTGTCACGAATCTGTTCAGTTTACCTAAAAGAACATTCTGTAGCATTATGACTCATCTAACTCCCTTTGCACTGACTTTTAAAAGTGAAAAAATAGCTTAAATATCCATTGTTTTAGAAAAGAATCTAAGCAGAAACATAAAACATACTATAATATTCCACAATGTGTAATCCAAGTTCTACCAATGTCAAAATTAACAAGGATGATGATTCCATTGTAAATTCTTGAGTCAATATCTATTCTACAGATGTTTTTTATGTGCACCCAACTCTTAAAATTTGCCTCCGGTGTCCTCACAATTTACCTTTTTCAATTTTCAAATAAACCAGCTTTTTCATTTTAATTTGATCAAAGTTGGTTTAGGCAGCCTCATTAATATGGAAAATGAATTCTATTTTTTCTTTTGTCAGGAGCTTCATAAATAAAGGGAGAAATTATATATATATATATATATATATATATATATATATGATATATATTATTCGTAGATTATTAATGAAATGGCAGATCATTTTTTTA
>NW_025999968.1:2329949-2362292 GCF_001458135.2 Marmota marmota marmota | reverse complement strand
ATATATATATATTCTAGGATGTTATAAATGGCAGATCATTTTTTAAAAATTCATAAGTATATCTAAAGTTATATTAAAATTTGCCAGAAAATGCAATGTATATAGCTATTTGTGGTGGGAGAAATCTGGGATATCAACATTTTTCTGTAAGTTGAGGGGGGATAGGAGAAGTAAAGGGAATACTAAAACACAGCAGAGGGCCCTTTAGAGAAAAATCATAAGGCAAGAAAAGCCACAGGTACTAGAATTAGCTATAGGGGAAAGAAAAGCATCTCAGGAATTCATAGGTCTAAACCAGTAGTGGGTCTGTGTCTATATACTGTCTTTTATGACTTTCTGCCTAGAAACCCAAAGACTAAATCAATTGTAGTCATTAGGGGAGAATGGGTAACAGCTATGTATACCATATAGTAAAGGACTCCTCTGAGGTGTATCCAAGTCTCCAGGATTCAGCATACAGGAAGGGTTAGAGTTTTTCAATAACAAAGCATTGCAGAAGGGGCTACGGTAGTAATGGCTGTGACTATAAGGGATAAATTGTGTAAAGGGGTAAAGAGCTTATGTCTAATTCTTCAGAAATATAGACTTAGAAATGTGATTAATCTTAAAGAAATCCCTTCCTTGTTGAATAATAAAAACAAAAACTACTACGTCATTGCACCTTGCCACATTACCATCAATTTGCCTGCTCTTCAGACCTGACCTCAAGGGTTCAATTGTTTGTCTCTTTGCAGACTTGACACCTGGTTGGTCCTGGTTTTGTGAACCCATATTGAATTCCAGCCCCAGCTAGGAAGGTTCTAATTTGCGGTATCAACAAATCTACCCTTAAAGCTGTCCCTTAGTCTGCTTTGACCTTCAGCTTTATGCAAACCCAGCTGGAAATAAAACAGAACCTTACATTTACTTGAAGGTCTCTTGCTGAAATAGTGCCACTTTATCAATCCAAGTAAACTCTCCTTCATCCCAAGTCAAAGTCACCCTGTAGCATTTGTGTCTGCCCCTCCCCTTTCTTGCTAAAATTGCCCTTTTCTGAAAATTCTTCTACTGCCTTAGTATTCTGATCTTTCGGTTGTACAAAGACCACAAGCATTTGGCTAAAGTGATTAAGAGAAAACAAGAACATCTGTAATCCGAAACAGCCAAGGAGTTTTTAATATTGAAGAGAAAGCCCAGAATGTGAGGTCAAACTCCATAGCCTTTACCATTTTCCATGGGTCAGCCCCATATGCTGGCAACTTTCCTAAGCTCAAGAAAAATTGTGCACAGGATATCTTTTACTACACAGCTCACAAGCAGGCCTTTTCCATTTTGTGCAGTTTATAGAGATATTGGAAAGCTTTTATGAAAATTTTGTTTACCATTGTTTATTATACAAGAGTGCCACTGGGAAACTGAAGACAAAGTTTAAGGAAGCAGATAGCTCCTTTTCCAAACATCTCAGAGAAAATTGGCTTCATCATAGGGAAGGAAACTTTGTGAATAATTTTAATTTTAAATTAATAATTTCAATATTAAAATTTTGTGATATAAAGCCCAAAGCAAAGTCTGTGATGGCTTGACTTTGATGGGGGTGAATAAAGTCCCATTGAAGGAAAAAAAAATAAAACCTATGACCTGCCTCTGTGTGGGGGTGATGTGGTCCTTTTAATTTATTTTTTTTGGAGTGTGATAGCATCTCTTCAGATGGGAGATATGATGAAATCACAGGAGAGTCTGTTCCGTGTAACTTCAAGGTTAATAAGAGGGAAGCTTGGCAATGACAAGGCCAGCAGACAGGGAGAAAAATCAGCTTTTAAAGCTACAGATCGAAGGGCTGGAGTGATATCTATGTGACATTTCACCACTGATGTTCCTGATTAATTATCAACAATTCAAAAGAATATCAGTGCAGAGAATGGGGAGCTCTTGACAGTTAAAAGGGACATAACCTCATTAAATCTTTGGGATACAGCTTCTCTCAAGTCATTTCAGAGATTGGAAAAATGATCTCAAGTGTGTAAATCAGAAAGAAATTACATTAAATTCTTAGCATCAGAGTGATTTCAAAAGCATTTATTACAATAGTAGCATTTGCCTTACCAATTGTTACACATGTTCCAAAAATGTGCTATAAATCAATGAAATATTTATTTCAGAATTGTTTGCAATAACACAAAATTAGAGAGGAGCCTATATGTTAATCAATAAGAAAATTGCTGAATAAAATATGGCATATTCATGTTAGAATTCACTGTAGCAGTTAAAGAATGAACCTGATCAATTTGTAACAATTTTATAGCTTTTATAATATATCAGACACTATCCTAAGTGGTTTAGATGTGTTAACTCATTTAATTATCACAACAAACATACGGGTATGCACAAATAGGACACAAACCTATTGTATCCCAATTTTACAGATGAAGAATGGAGAGTAGAAATAATTTGTTAAAGGTCAAACAGGCAATGGAGCTGGTATCCTGGCTCCACAATCTAGGCTATTAACAACACATCTTACCTTTTCTGGTCTATCATAAAATGCATATTTAAAAAATAATATTTATAATTATTGGGCATAAAAACAGAAGTTGAGTGATACTAAGAAGCCACATTAGAAAAAAAACACACACCTTCATACTTCTGCTATACTCTGCTATGCATATAAATATGTGTGTTTATAAACATACACATATACACACAGGTATATATACTAGATAAAAAATAAATATGTATAAATAGGAAAGGGAGGATACATCACACAATCCTTGCACACCTGTTTCTCCACTCCTTTCTCTTTCCTACAGAGGTATCTGGAGGGATATTTACCTCTTTGGATTGAGGGTGTCAAACTATGTCAAAAAGTTAGTTATTACTAATTTTTTAGCAAAAGGTACTGGTTGTCAAGATCCTACTGTGTAGCAAGTGACCAAAAGCTGACATTCTCATGAATCACTTTCATATACTCTTGGGATAATGTTTCAGTCATCATTTTTGCTGCTGTGATTAAAGGATCTGACCAACACAACTGTAGGGGAGGAAAAGTTTATTTGAGGGCTCACGGTTTCAGACACCTTAGTCCAGAGAAGGCCTCTGTATTCCTTGGGGTTCGAAGTGAGGCTGAACTTCTTGGCTGGCAAAGGTGGCAGAGAGAAACAGCTCACATCATGGTGATCAAGAACAAGAGAGACTCTAGCTCCAGGTACAAAGGTCTAAGAGGCTGAATCTCCAGACAAGTGGTGTTACCCTAGTCTGAGACCTAAGCCTTCTGGAGAATCACTGTCAGAAACTATATTGGAAGAGTGAAGAAGCAAGAATCCAATTTTTGCAGCAGCAATCAAGAACCCATTCAAGAAGAATGGAGCTTGCATATGCTGTTCCTTCTTTGTTCTTCCAACTATTATTCCATCCAAGCCATCATCCTATTGGTGGGTGCTGCCCATACTTAGGGAGGGTCTGCATTTCAGATGGCTATCTCACATGCTAATTATTCCTAGACACACCCTCACTGACACCCCCATAATCATCTTAATCCAATCAAATTGACCTTTCAAATTGGCCATTACAGATATTCTGGGGACAATCCTGTGGTGTCTTCTCATTATCCAGTTTTCTGAGATGGGAAATTCAGTTCTGATTCATATTCCTCTATCAACTTTAGTTCCTACCACAAGAGCCTGAATATGGCCTTTGGATATTGGGCTTCTCAGCAGGACTTCAGGTAGAGTCCAGCACTCAAAGCCCAATTTCTTCACAGTGTCCCTAAGATACATGAGAAATCCACATGTGATCATTACACTGAATTAATCTATTTGGGCTGCTATAACAACAATACCAAACACGCAGCACCTTAAGAATTTACCTCTCACAGTTCTAGAGGCTGGTGAGCCCAAGATCAAGGTTCTGGTAGATTCAGTCTAGGGAGGCCCCACTTCCTGGCTTATAGATGGCTCTCTTCTCACTGCATTATGGCAAAAGGAGCAAAGGAACTCTCTGGGGTCTAGTTTATAAGGCGCTAATCCTATGAGGATGAAGCCATCATGTGCTAAGCAAGTACCAAAGGCCCTACCTTCTAATACCATCAGTTAGAGGGTTGGAATTTCAACATCTGCATTTGGGGTAAGGGGACAGAAACTCTGAGGCTACTTCACTGTTACCTCACCAGCCAAGTACCCTTCAGAAAGATGGCTGGCCAAATGACAACAACTGTATAATCAAATCTATGCTCTCTAAAATGCTATCACTTTCTCCTTTGTGAGTCCCCAGTCTTACTGTAATATGTATTTGAGTGTTTGCAGGGCAGTTGGAATTGCTTCTGTCTCCTCTCAGAGAGCATTCTCCCACTAGGTGTCTAGAGGATGTGTCTAGTCCATAGTTGCTAGTGGTTTTCAGAATCTGGAATACACATACTTTGCATTTTTTTCCCTTAGTTTTGGGTACTGATCACAATTCCAATAAAATAGAAAAAGTTTTTCTTTCTCCATTCTGTTATACATGAATCACCCCCAGTTACCACCTATGGGCCTGGGACAGAAATGGGGACACATGGAGACTGCTGACTAGTATCCCATAGAGGCTCCAAATGAGATGACGTCTGGAGCACAGAGAGATGGAAAATGGGCACACTATTCTCTGGAATGAGATTTGGAAATATTCCACATCACAGGTTCACTGCCTCCACACCTCACAAAGGAAAGCTCTTCCTGCAAGTCCATGTTTCCATTCAAGAAAATAGGGTTTGAAAACAGCTCTGCAGCCCATGACCCAGCAGCATCACTGGGACACACACAGCCCTGGGGCAGGTTAGAACTTGGCTTCCTCTTCCATCTCAGATCTCCATGTCTTCTCTTGAGCCAGTTCAGCATAAGCCTGACACCTGCATGTGCCTCACTTGCACCTGCCTCTTGAAGGAAGCCCTTTTAGGCCCATTGCCTCCCATTCCTTAAGTGTTACGCTCTCTGTTCTTCTATCTAGATCTAAGCTGCAACTTAGTGGGGAACCTTCTGTTTCCTCACCAGCTGCTTGAATGTATACCCAAACCCAATAGGTGTTCACGCACATTTTGAGATCCCCACTGATTTGTTTTTCCCTTCAGTTGAAACTCCAAAGAAGTATCAATAAACTAATCTTAAAAGGTACAAGCCTCAACAGGAGCCCAAAACCCAAAATATTGACAAATGAGCTAAAAACACTGTGAACCAAGTAAGTAAAACCTGATAGTTCTGAAACATATGTTTCTTCTACTTCTAACTGGAAGGACAGAGACTAGAGCAGAGAGAAGTCAGTGTGTCAATGTTACATTCTTTTATCAAATTGCCTTCTCTCCTTCTCAGAGACAAACGCTTGAATGTATTAAGAATGACCTGTAATGTTTAAATTCATAATCTCACTATCCCAGGATTTTGTACTTGATAATCCAGAGGACCTGGCCGGGGATTGGGGTGGGATGCATAGATTAATATTTATTCAGTGCCACTATGCATCAGAAACTCTATACATTGACCCTATAATATAGATTCAGGCTTGGGGAGGTGAGGTAACTTGGAGCCACATCCTCATAATTAGCAAAAGCAGAATTTAAATGCACATTTATCTGATCATATAGGCCACACTAATTCCCTATTGTATGGTTCTAACCTCGGGGGCAATAGAGTTAGCCCTGGAATAGTAATCCTAATTTCTATGAGTAGCAGAGTCAGGTGGAGAATATTTGTCAAATATAAATTTTGGGTCCTTATTCCTAGACTATTTTACTTTCTGACCAAATTGTAGACATGAGATTCTATCTGTATTTAAAAAGTACTCCCTGGTGAATCTGATGATCGATTGAACTAGAAGATCACTATTGTAAATTATCCACCTCAAAAATTCATAAGCATTTCTGAACATCTTCTGGCTTACTTTGATGACTTATTGTTGGTGTTTTTCACAACAACCTTACAAAAATGGGTTAAATTTAGTTAGGGTTAATTTACCAAACTGCATACCTGTATGCCCTGCTATGGAACAGTTATTATCTTTTACTCATCCCTCCTCCAGTCCTAGCTCCTGGGGCTGTCCCATAGCCATGGCATTGTTAGGCCTGTGTATATCTCATTTCGGCTCTTGGTACTTCTGAAGAGGTCAGCATGCAGAAAGGACTCTTTTTAATCTTCTCTGGCACAGCACACTTTTTTTTTTTAATCTCTCTGATCATTTCATCTGCCCTTCCTCAGACCTTTCCTAGCTCCATTTCCTCACTTTTAAGGTTCATCAACCAGAACCACATAGAAGGCAAATGATCTAAGGTTCTGTACAAAGGCATTGCCCTTGGAATTCCTGGGGGATGTGACGTAGTTATCCTAAAAAAGGCAAGTCCTAGGGTTTACAACTTGAAACAGTATGGAAAATAAAAAGGGAGAGGAGCTAGGCACATGAGAGAGAACTCTTCCCCCTCTTCTGTGTAGCTTGTTTATTCTTTCATCCCTCCTTGCACCTTAGAGGAAAAGGGGTGGGCTTCCAGGAAAGGACACAGATTTAGGGAAGCAGGCCTCTTCATTAATTCCTGCTGAGCCATACACCAGTCCTCAGGCATCTAAGTAAATGGTCTTTGTTAGCATCCATAACACTTCCTAAATGCATTTCTTCCCCACACGTTTTTAAAGTGGTCTATTAACTGCCCAAAGTATACCCCAAATAAAGATCTAGTTCCAAAATCTTGCTCTTCTACCTGCTCTCATTCTCAAAAGAAAAGTGAATCTGTAGAACAAATTTTGCTGAGCTGGCAGCCCTAAGGAACTGGTAATCTGATTATCTCATTAAAGCAATTTACTGGGAAGTATGAAGGAAGCTTAACTCTTCTAGTGATCATATGAATTTTGAAAGACATGGGTCAAACCTAAATCATCTGTGATTGATAACATTTTGGGAAACATTGTAACATGCAAGTGCAAGAGTGTAGAGATTTCTGGTTTGAAGAGATGGATGCTTATTGTTTCTTATTTTTGCACAGTTCGAGAAAGATGTGTGAGTATGTGTGTGTATTTGTGAGTGGAGGGGTGCATGTTTGGGAAGTACAGAAGAAGAGGAATGTGCAGATCCGGCATTGCAGCTGCACAAAATTCATTCTTGATTAAGTAAAGGCAGAATGCTTTGAGGGATAAATATAAGTTAACTGATGAAATCTCTCTCTCTCTCTCTCTCTCTCTCTCTCTCTCTCTCTCTATATATATATATATATATATATATATATATATTTCAAAATTCAAAATCTCACAACTATGGTGGGGTATCTATGTTTTAAATTGTTTCCTCCCTTCAAAACTTCCCCACAGCATTGCTTTCCTGTATTTTTTGGTAGAATGATAATATCTTTCTGGAGTTCATCAATAACTGTTTAAATATCCTTTTGTAGATCTCTCCCCACAACTCTTAGTGCCAACATGAATTACGGTCTCATAGAATCTTGGCAAGAGAAAGAACTTAAGAAATCATCCAGTTAGATTTGTCCTCCTAGTTTTAATGGATAGCTGTCATTTTTGCAGTCTATTTTCAGTCACCCTTTTTCCTGATTAAAGATTCGCCTCAATTTCCTTTCTGAAACCAATCCTTCAGGCAAGTTGGTTGAGCCTGACCCCTCTTCAGTTGCAGGGAGGTTGGATCCAACTGGTTTAAGAAAGGAAGAAACTATCCCTTACCCTGTGGCCACAGTAGTTGATGCAGTAGTAGGAAAGGAGTAAAATTATGGGTTAAGGACTCAGGTCTGGGATTTTCATTCTACTGTCAGTGAGACAGGTCCTTCCCTTGAATGTGCAATAGAGGACAGAGATTCAAAATGCTGTAGCCATTTTGTA
This sequence comes from Marmota marmota marmota, assembly GCF_001458135.2. NCBI lineage: Eukaryota > Metazoa > Chordata > Mammalia > Rodentia > Sciuridae > Marmota > Marmota marmota. The sequence continues at coordinate 2,354,481 of NW_025999968.1, read as the reverse complement.
CTCAAGAGGCTAAGCTCCTCCTAGAATGAGACAAAAGACAGAAGGGGAACTAATCCTTGGACTTCATCAGAACTGTGCACTTAGGCAACCACTTCTCAGCCCATAAATTCAACATCTGATCAAAATATATTTGAGCAGGATTTTCTTCTTTTCTCTTTTTTTTTTTTTTTTTGAAAAATTTTGTTTTTTCTCTTTTTAGATATACATGACAATAGAGTGTACTTTGACATATTATACATACATAGAGTATAATAATTTCCCATTATTGTGGTTGTACATGATGTGGGATTACACTGGTCTTGTATTCAAATATGAACATTGGAAAGTGATGTCCAATTCATTCTAGTTGAGCAGGATTTTCGATCTCTTTGTCTCAGAAGAGGATCCAACATGGAAGACTTAGGATGGGAAATGCTTTGATTCTATTATAACCTGCCATGTAGTTTTCTAAATGTTAAGTCATCTTTATAAATATATTCTCTGAATCTTCTGCCCATTTGTTTAAGTTTTACAGAGGTAATTAGAATTTCTTTCATTATGTTATACTTCAAATAGTGGAACATAGTTAGCCTGGCTCATCCTCCTTGGATTCCCAAGTTGTTAATTCTGTGGGATAAACATCTTGGATTACTACAACGTTTTCTTTTTTGACATGCATGCTCTGAATTATGCATATTTTTACAATTATTTAAATTAGTTTCTTTAACGGAATGCCAAACAACCATGTAGGTTTATAACTCTGTGACATCTGTCCTTCACCCACTCCTATTAAAATCCTAATATTTAAACAACCTCAGTTATACCCATTTTCCTTAGGCACTATATCACATTATGGTAAATTTTATCTTCCAAATAACCCACAAAAATTTCACTTGAAATGACAGTCATCTCAATCTTATATTTTTAGGAAAACATTTTAATCACAAAACACATATTATAAAAAACTAGAAAATAGATAAGCATAAGAAGAAAATGTCATTCCTAAAATTGTCAACCTGAGAAACCACTGAAATATTCCTGGATATTTCTTCACACTTTTTCCCCATGTATTTGCATATTTACATACACATAAACTTCATTTTATAAAACTGAAGTATATAACCTTCTTCTATACTCCTTTTATCTGCTTTATAATTGATACATTTTTATATCAATAACTAAATGGCCACCACATCATTTTCAATGGCTGTATATTATTTCGTCATGGTAGTGCTATAATTTGTTCGACCAAATTATTATCTTTTTGTTTTTGTTTGTGTGTCATGAGATATTTTCTTGATTCATTCCTTAGATGAAGCCCCTCAGATAATTTGTAATTTAAAGGTTATAAAAATCTAACTGTTTTGGTTGTGTATTTCCAAATTTCCCTACAGGAGGATTAAATGAATATATAATTCCATTAGCAATGTTATCAACATCAATAGTCATCATGTTTTATATATATATATATATATATATATATATATATATATATATATATATATATATTAACTGGGGATTGAACCCAGAGGTACTTAAACACTGAACTACATCCTCAGCCCTTTTTTATTTTGAGACAGGATCTCGCTAAGTTGCTGAGTATGTCTTTGAATTTTCTATCCTCCTGCCTCAGCCTCCCAAGCCACTGGGATTACAGGCATGTATCATTATGCCTAGAATAATTTTTTAAAGACCTATATTCAGGACATATCTTCCCCATGCTGGTTTCAGTCCAGGAGTTTAGCCTGTCAGGATCATTGCAAGTCTTCATTCAGTCATTAATGCATTATTTATGTTCACTTCCTATCACATTATCATCTATAACTGATAATTTACTTCTGTGATATAGTCAATCACATAGACTAAAATCTTGACTAGGACCATGCATTGTTACAGTTGGGCATATTGATAGCACTCTCCAGGTTTAGGTGTTTTATACTTCAATGTTATTTGGATTTAACAAGCGATTAATGTACCTCCCTTACTATCATCCAACCCATAGTTTAGTCAATTAGTTTTGATGACTTAACCAAACAAAATAACAATAACAAGAAAAAAATCATAGCATGCCCTCTTTGGATTTCCCTACCATTATCGCCAGCCAGTTTTCCCTAGAGATTGGAATTAAGCCCAAAGTTGCATTTCCCCCCTAAAACGTCTTCTACCTAAAGAAAGATGAAACTGTCAGCAAAGTAAGTCAGGTCAATAATTTATCAGCATCTGCTTTTAGCAGATATTTCAGTGTGAATGCCCTCATCTAGACCATTTATAAAAGTGTCAAAACTGGCCCCAGGAGTGATTCCTATGAGTCTTAATTACTAGCTTTCCTCTACATATAGAAATGTATATGCATTCTTATCCCTTCTTCTTCCTTTGAATCTAATCCCCTATTATAAATTATTCCTTCTAACTCCACAGTGATTAATTTTTAATAGTGTTTATTATGTAAAGATAGTAATCACTTATGACCTACAATTCTCTTAAAGTCCTCAAGAATATATGAGAATTTATGAGAGCATATATGCTAGAGACAGGGAATGTTGAGGCATATTTGACTGGGAATGAGAGTGAGACAGACCTTAGGATAATTGTTAAATATGAGGTGTGATAGCCTTTGTTTGCCTCCTTACCCACCATGTGGATTAACACCTAGCATGTGTCCTCATTCAGGACAAAAGAACAGGGGATGAAAGTATCTGTGCACTTATGTATATGGATCATCATGAAGCACTGAATAAGAAACATGTAATCATTAACATATTTAACAAAGATAACTTTATATAACTAAAAAGTACCTCATTTAATCCTCATGATATTAGGGTCATTATCTCAATTTTAGTAAGTGCCAACACTGAGGTTCCAAGAGTTTTCTACATTCCTAGAGGATTAAGTGGCAGACCCATGTCCCCATTTCCAGCCTATAATGTTTCAAATCAATGGTCTTTCATCTTGATAGGTTGTCAGGTATATGCCTGTAAGTAATGTACTACTACTTATCCTAAAATATGAAAGACTATGAATTTTAAAAATAAATAAAATTTAGAATGGCTCAAAAGTGTATCTTTAATTATGTTATCATTATTGGAATTTCATGCTCTTTTCCTAGTGATAGAAAAAAGGGGGTGGAGGGGCAGAGAGTATGAAATTAATTATTTACACTTAACATCCAGCCTTTCTCAAGGGCCCACAGGGAGCAACAGATACTGTCACCACTTTAATAATTGTGTTGACTATGAATTACTGTAGTGCCTGGCTTTACTATAAATGTTGTGGTGTTTGTCAAAATCTGAGTATGCCCATGGGAGTGTGTTGAGCATATGAATGTCATCTGTCATATGTGTCACAGCAGAAACAATGTCCAGAAATGCTGGGTAACACCAGGCTGCAACAATAGATGAGGTATAAAATAATTTATGTACTTCTCCTTAAAAGATTTTCATCTCTTCATTGCACTCTCTGATATGTGGGATTATCTAATCCTCCAAGGGCAGGAAATTTCATTATTTTAAGATTTGAACCCATATAACTCGACTTACTCTGTTTCCATAAGGGTGATCCCACAGTAATCCCTCAGCTACCTAGATCTCATTTAATTAAGGCCCTCTTAAAAACAGAGGAAATACTCTTTATAAGTGAATTCCTGGTAGTAGAAAAGCAAGGACAGATGCCCAGAATGATTATTTGAGACTTCATAGTTATATTGATCAGGAACAAACAGACCAGTGGAAATAAGACACACAAAGGTCTAGAGGTAAGAAGCAAATGCCAATCCTAGCTTTCAGTGACATGCTGAATTGAAAATATTTAAATAAATGAAATGCCACATTGCATCTTGTGGGATCCCCCTTAAACAATCTCTGTTTGTTGAACCGTGTTATCCAGTTCCTTGGGGGTATTTCTGGAAGGGCGATTGTGGTTGCTAATGTAAATTTTCAACAATAGGTGAAGTTTAATTTATCTACTAAAGTTTACTCTTGCAAATCTATTACATAATTTAAAAGATATGATGAAATGCACATAGCTCACTTATTCGATTTCATCAAAGAAGGACGTGTTGTCTGTAAATGAAATTTTCTGCATAATTAAAGCCTAACCATTTTAAGAGTCAGTTCCATAGCATGTTATGAGTGGCCAGCCCAGCTCTTCCATGAACTTTAAACTCTCATTTCTACTGTGACAGTAAGTAATCTGACAGGAAGAAAAATGCCATGGGCTGAAAAACCTGATAACTGGGTCTAAACAAATCATCTCATGTAAGAGTAATAGATTCTGAAAGAGTTTGAGAGAAAATGTCCCTGACCTCTGATACATGGATAGCCTGCAAGACTGTGGGTGTGAAAACAAGATCCTAGTAGCTATAGCTAAGAAGGCTTTTCTACATTGTTCCTCAGATATCAAAGTCAGTGTCTCTGTCCATGATAAATTATGTTCAGCTTGTCCTGAACTGAAGATTAACTCTTCCTATGTAGGCATGGTGGATCAATTCCACCCCAACTCTTCCTTGTGGGCCAAACACAGGGGGAGTGTTTCTCAGATCTAAAAGAAGCAATATAGAGTAAGGTTCCTGAGACAGCAGTTGCATATACAATTTAAGAGATTGTTCTACAATAGCCAGAGAGTAGCTGTTGCACAAAAATAAAGTGAACTCATCCTCAATCTTAATCAGTGGAAGGCATAATGTAACCCTCCCTCATCTATAGCTGGTGAAGATGTGCTTTAAAATAGTTTGAACACTAGGTAACTGCTGAAGGCAAGGCTCAGATTTCTCTGCAGTCAATAAGGGTCCTGACTCAAACTAGCAATTATCCTGGGTACACTCTGGAGACAGGGAGGAGAATTAGCAGAACCAACATGATGAAAAGACAAGGGAAACTAGGAGCATAGCAGACTTAGTACATTCTAATTTCAGACAGAGTGAGAAGAAATTAGAGTATCAGAAACCCATTGCATGCTATATATTGTGTATTGCATTCCGTTGTGCTTAGATTCACAGTACAATAAACTATATTGAAATCTCATTCCATAGTGTGAATTTAGTATCTTCAAGTCTCTACATTGGGCCCCTGCCAGGCATTTTAATGCTATTATCAATGACTGAACCAGGGGGACTCAAAATGACAATTGCAGTTAACATTCTGGCATGCAAAGAGGGTAAGCATGCAATTGCCTCTTAGGAACACCACACACGTGCTAACACAGCATTTTCAGGTCAGTGTCCTGGTTAGAACAATTCATCATTTTCATAGAGAGATTTTATTTTTGCTTCCTTTAGGTGTAAGTGACCTTGTTGTATAATTATTACTCTACATTTAAAAAACACAGGAAAATCTGCTCTAAGTATGGGCATTTGAGTTTCGGAAATTCTATTCAGAGCCCACAGTGGACCTGATGCACAGAAAACAATAAATAAAAATACACAACAAGTAATGATACACAATAATCATAATGCTGCAAAGTATCCAAACTTTATAACTCCTTAATGTTTTTGTTTTGTCAATTTCTGTTTTTCCCCCACATTTGTGTGTATCAATAGTTAAGCTGACTCTAGTACTTTGTAGAAGGCCAAGGAAATTCACGAGGAAGTATGTAGTTGGTGTATAATGATGCATTTTTTAAAGTTTAAATAACATTTTTATTTAAATAATCATTTAATCAATGCCTTGAATAAAGGTTGTGGCTTTTAACAATACTAAATAGATTTAGCAGTTGTTTAAAGCTCAATCTACATTGAAATATTCAAAACCATCAAGCCCAAATAGTTACCCTTTTCATTGTCTTTCATTATACACTTATAACAGTTCATAACTCTTGTACTATAGAATACCACACTTATTCATCCATATAAGACATCTACCACTTAATCTTTCCTATACCTCTGTAGAGCCTCAGCTTCTGTGCCCTAGGGAACACTCAAAAAGTTAACACACTCTATATCAAATTAAGCTTTTTCTTTTAAGATCACTGGGGGCACAGACTAAGGATAAGGTAAGGTAGGGAGAAGAAGATTGATTATGACAAGCTTCTGGTGAATTGTTTTATGATATCCAGAAATTGACAAAATGAGCAATAAAAATGATATACTGAAATTAACACCAATGTTATTATTTACCCATTGAATAACTTGGTTCACACCCCATTCCCCATGCCAGTTTCTTTTTTCCTTGGTACTCCTTTTGTCAGTGTAATCTAAAACAAATTAATACTATTGCACACAGACAAGTATACTTTTACTCTACACACATACACATGCACTCACATTGTTTTGCAGAACTGGTCCCTGAGGGCCTCAATAAGTCAGTTCTTCCTACCCTTGCTGCATGAAATTTTCAGAATAGCTGATGGACATGGCAAGAATGCCGTACCCTGAGATAAGAAATGGTCAGAAAAGCCCTGGCTATGTCCTTTTTCCTCCTAGAATGAGCTTTCTTGCATTGCTTGAGCTTAGTGATCCCTGTTTCACCTGGGGTATAAAACCAAGAATGCTTTTGGGGGCCCCTAGTTGCAGTGTGACTGGAGGCAGGTGTGGATGTCTCCCTAGGCAGTTTTCCCCAGTCTTGAGGGATCATCTGGCCATCGCCCCTATATTCAGTTTATTCTTTGTGCCTATCTGTGGGTAATAAATTTGCTTTGCTTGATATATTAGGTGAGTGTCTTTCTCACTAGATTTCAAAATCTTTGCCTATTTGTACATTCTTACTTGAATATTGTTAAAGCATTTTAGAAACCTTTAGAATAAGTCAAAATATCAACACACATCTCATAGGACAACAGGTATGTTTGGTCAATAGCAAAGATAGCTTATTTATGGAAACTTTGGTGCAAGTCTTGGGGAAAACTTTCTAGGAATGACCAATTAATGTCACAGAATACAAGTGAGAGTTGATCTCTTAAGATTGTGTGCCCTAAATTTCTACAAAGAGAAAATTTAACACCATCTTGTTTTATTCTTTCAAAAAATGTTTTAAGTTTTATGACTAAAAATTGAACGTCTATAAGGGCGGACTTCAATGGGCTCCAAATTTTAAAAATTGCAAACTTCATCAGAAAGAATGTGCGTCAGTCAGTGTTAATTAAGCATTCATTAGTGAGGAAGGCTAAGTGAGCCGTGGGAGAATTAGAAGAAAGTAGGATCTGTTAGTAATTTAGAAAGTCAGAATAACCTATCTTGATTAGAAGTTAAGTGTCACAGTTTTGGGGGAGAAATTCAGAAAAACTAGTGAGTAGAGGGACTTTTTCGATTCTTCATTTTAGAATTAAGGAACAGTTGTGTAAAAAAAAAGACAGAACAGGTATTTTTAAAAGGTCAGTATATGATGAGAAAGGAACCACAATGAGAGTTTAAGTTCTCCTCCCAAGAACTGATTAAGAAGACTATTGTAAGAAAGCTAATTAAGGCAATTAACCCAGTGTCAGGCAGAGCAGCTGGTGGGGATTTTCCAAGCAAACTTGAACTAGCTTAGATGTCCCACTGTCAATGGCATAGTCCAGGGGCTCCTGGCTTTCACAAAAAGAGTAAATTGTAATTTAGGCCTGGGAAGAAATCCAAGGGTTTGATTAAGTTAAGTGGTAATTGATAATTGCTGATGAGAAATCAAAGTTGTCTAAGTGTACTTAAAAATAATAATGTGTACTGAGTGCCTCATAAACTGCAAGGGACAGGCTCATTTTGAGATATTAACGCATTTTAACTTTAAATCCAAGGTATACTACTTTAAGGCAAATAATTTTGCCTTTGCAAAATATCCGAAGTGGTCAGCCTCTAAGCATCACTTTTACTAATCCAGTCATGTAGTCACAGGTCACAAACATAATGTAGATAATTAAAGTATATCTTCTGGTCTGTGGCACTTACCTTTCAAAGTTGAATTAATTCTTTGTCCATAAACAAGCTACCAAACAGCAGCTTAAGAATGCTTGACTAAACTTGGAGGTTAGAAAAGGAAATTCCTTAAGGCAAAGCAGCTACTAGGGAGACCTTCAGCTCATTATCAGAAATCTCACACTGATGGACAAAATAGAGTACTGAACAAAGAAAAGAAATAAAGGGGGGAAAATCAAGCCTGATAATAATTAATAAGGCAAGAATAAAATGATGAAATGATGAGTTTAATCGTTTGGCAGAAGAAATAGAAGACTCACAACCGAGCTGTAATAAAAGAAGAAAAGAATCACCTAGACTTAGGATCTGAGGAAAAGGGGGGCTCATATCTGTGTGCATTTTACAAATGAAATGGAAGACAATGCCGATAATAATGTTTGTCCAGTCAAAATGCACTCATTTGTGTTCTCTTAAAAGAAATGAAAACTTGAGTCAATCTATTTTCATTTCTTTAATTACAACAGCCTATAATGTACATGTCATTTGATAACTACTTGACAGGTATTATTTTGCATGGGCTATTGTCCTGCCTTCTGAGGTGGCTACCCTTCACTTCTGCACCTGTAGCAAGTGCAGGCCTAAGAGGCCAAGTCAGCATTAAGTGGTTAGTAAACATTGGTGCCACAACTTTACTTATAGGAAAACAATTACATTTTGCAAATTAAAAAAAAAATGATTCAGTACTGAGTGGTGTATTTATAAAACTTTTTGTTTTATTTAAGAACCCTATCATTAGACTTAACTTCACAGTTAGTTTATCAGAGTTCAAAAAACAGAATCTTGGGATTTTGATTGAAATTTTATTGAATTTAAAATTTATTTAGGGCAATATTTACAAGTTAAAACATGAACATTTCCCAACTATGCATACATTTTATTGGACCATTTTAATTGTTTATGTCCTACAACTACTTTAAAATTCTTCATTCAGACTGTTTATTTTTGATATTTTCCTGGAAGCTTTATCGTTTTCATTTCTGTTGTGAATTGTATCATTTTCAATAGTTACATTTTTAACTGATCATTGTTGGTATCAAGGAATACAATTATTTTTTGCACATGGGTTTCACTGATGTAGAGTCATCTAACCATTCACGTCCACTCTCTTTTAGGCAAACTCCAAAGTCATCTTTTATTCATTTATCAAATGTTCTTCAAAGAAAAATTTAAAATCCTAGTATAATTATGACACATGCACAGTATATTAGAATTGTTGAATAAAGGCCCAGTTGCATTATCCCTAGTAAATAATTCTAGGGGTAATGTAGGAAAGGCATCATGAAGCTCGTCAAAGAATAAAACACCATGAAAACACATCAAGCATGTGCCTCTACTCTAACATGCTTAAATATTTTTTTCCAGGAATTCCTTTCCATTCTTTCCTATTTATTTTTTAACTTCAGTATATGTTAAGAAAACCCTGCAAATCAGAAGTAAACACTGAAATTTCCAGAGGGTGACAGGACTATGTCAGCATTACCGAGATCAATAAAAGAATATTAAGAAGTTCTGGGATAGTCATAAGCCCATGACTATCTTTCTAGTTATCCAATCCAGGAAACTGAGAATCCTCATTAGACTATATGCTACATATTTGATCATAATTAATACCAACCAATGCTGATGGTACCTCATGGCCCATATATCCATCACTTCTTTCCAAGTCTTGTTGTCATGACCTACCTACAATCCTATACTTCTTCTGGCTTTCTGCTCTCCAGTATGCATCCCCTCCATTCTCTCATGAGTACTTTTGCTTGTGTGACATCTCCTCCAAGAAGCCCTTCTTGAACCCCAGACTGAACCCTAATATCTATTAACTGCCACATTCTTAACTTATGGTTCAATTTGTAGATTATTTGGGATATTTTTCTGTTTGATTGTTTATAGGTCTTTCTTCAAATTATATTCATAGTCATATAAACTTTGGTAGAAAAACTGACATCCAGTAGATGATCATCATGTGCTTATTAAATTAAAAGCAAAGAACTATAACTGTCTGTTGACCTGTTATTAGGCAATTCTTAAACCATTACTATCTTTTTTCAGGCCAATTAAATAAATGTTGTATTTGGGGATTATTTTCCTTTTCCAGGCCAGGCTTTTATCTTTATTTTAATTTGATATTAACTAAGATACTATGAGGTGAAATGTGCTCCATAAGGATTATATGCTTTGATTTGGAGATCCAAAGGATGGGTAGGGCTGGTCCTCAAATGGATGAAAGCAGAGGCTCTAGGGTAGGTATAAAAGAACAAGAGTGTCTTCCCCTAGGAGAAGAGCAAGGCCTATGCACATTCCTGTTATTAAATTTTAAGAATACATGCACACAAGTTCAAGTTTGCAGAGACATTTTTAGCTATGCTTTATACACAGTCACTGTAGGTCCTTATTAAATTAAGACCCAGAGAAGAGGTCATGCCTGATACAGGGAGTTTTTCTGTAGTTCATGACAATTCTAATGCACAGGTTCAACTACTTCTCTTTATTGGTACTGAACAATTTCATACCATTTCATGGGTTTTCTCTTCTTTTAATATCTGTGTTGAGGAAGGGAAAGAAACACTTCAGAAATGAAAGATTAGTTTCCTAAATCATAAAGATGAGCTTTGTAATCATTTTCCTTTAAGCAAGGAATTAAAGGATAATAAAAGCCCTAATTAAGGACCTCGTTAGCTTAACTAGATTTTCATATGCAAAACACTGTTATGAAATGCTGCTCTAGAGTGGAAATGCCTCCTGTCCACAACAAATGCAGAGAGAGTCTTTCTGCCAGAACTTTTTCTGGGTTCTTTCTGTCCATTCACCGTCGTTTTTTTTCCCCCTGTGATCACCAAATCTTTTCACCTCTACATCATTTTTCCTTCTCTTCATTGCTTTAGTGCAGATTTTCTGCTTTCTTTAAAACTTGTCATGATTTGTTCATTCATTTGGCAAATATTAAACACCAAGCTAGGGGTGTGGGAGGCACAGATTACAGCAGTTTCTTTTCTATTTTCCTTTTCCTCCAGTCTTCATTCATCATTAGCCTCCTATGAAACTATTTTTTTTTTAGTTCATTTTTCTCCAAGAAAAACAATCACTCTTCCAGTGTGGGCTTTAAACCTTCCACTTTTTTTCAGCTCTCTTCCTCTCTTATACAGTAATCCTGATACTATATCAGTCACTTCTGAATTACCCTAGTCCGAAATTTATATTATGAAATGATGTCACTGGTTATTCTATGCCCTTTGTTATATACATTAACATATTAATGTTGTTATACATTAAAATAAACCAATGAGAGATAATAGGCATACATTTTTACTAGCTCTTTGAAACCGGGCAGGGCTAAAACAACTACAATTATTCATTTTGCTAGCCCTCAAAAAAGTCATTAAACCATGTTATCCTGCCAATGAACAGTATTTTGAAATGAATCTTTAACCCAATACATTAAAGGAATCATTGGGTGGGAGTCTAAACATTCTCACATTGTTTTATCAGAAGATTCTATGGTTTTTAATTCCAAACTCAAAATCACAAAACGGAGGATGGTTTCTCTAAGTCAAGTCCAGGATTATATTGACTAAGAATTTTCTGCAGGTGGGTTCTGAGAATTTCAATATCTTAAAAAAAAATGCCAAAGGAAATTCAATAACTAAACTTTGAAAACAATAGAATGAAGCTTGAAGCTAGGCAACCTGAATTAAAATATTAGTTCTCCATTGACTTCCTTCCCTGAGCTCTGGTTTCCTTTTTAAAGTGGGATACATAAAAATTAATTTATGGAATTATTGTCAGTATTAAATGAAATAATATACTTTATGTAAAACACTAGTTCATCAGGAGTTTAGATGTGTAGCATTTAGAAAGCAGCTCAGACATGTAGCCTTTCAAAATCTGGTATATTAAACACAAGTAGAAAAGATGAACTACCCAAAAGTGAAGAGATGTGTTCACGTTTCCTTGGCCACTTCACTTATTGCTGTTAATAATAGTTGGAAACATTATGCTCTGTGAAAACAGCAGAAGTAAACAGTGCCTAATCCACAGGAGATATATTATTGATCCAGGGAAGTCCTCATCTAGCTATGAGCCTAACAGAGAAAGACAGAATGGTCAGCAGGAGGTAGTTCTAGAACCCTTGGTTAGCAGAAAGAGGAGGTCATGCTGGGAGTGAGAAAAAAGAGGATATAGAAGTAAAAAGGCTGGTGGATCAATTCTTACCACTGCAAGGCAAGATAGAGATGCCAAAGCCTGAGAGGTAGAAAGTGGAAATTTCAGTGTCAAGATGAAAGACAGAAGATATGGTAGCAGTACTTTAATTTTAAAAAGGAACAACAACAACAACAACAACAACAACAAAAGGATGTAAACATCCACATTACATATGTTAGGTGCTAATATTTACTGAATGAACAAGGAAAAGGAAATGAAGAGTGATTAAGTAAATGTAATGAACGTATACACCAATGTACAAGATTATGTTAACACTCAATAGTTATCCATGACTTAATATGTGTAGCATACAGTGCCTGTGTGTATGTGTGTGTGTGTGTTTGGTGGGACTGCAATACAAAGATAAATAAGAATTCATCTTGGACCTCAAGGGTTAGATATCAACAACAGTAATAATTCAGCTGTATAGTGTTTAGAAACACAATATATTAATTATAAAACAAGTCATGGCAATTTCATATTGACCACCTTATTAAGCCCCAAACAAAAGAATATATTATCTTCCCAAAGATTTCATTCATGATTTTTATGTTTTGAAATTATATCCCTAATCAATATTAAGTTTTACTTCACTTTAATCTATTTGATATCTAATATAAGATAGCCAGTATAAGATGATTGTATCAGAAAAATGCTATTTGTTGGCTCGCAGATCATTTTGTCTTCCTTGTCCGGCCTGAGACAGTAGTTTCTCCTTCTGCTTCTGCTATATAACTACTCCTTTGGGTGAGAAGTGGATTTCCTAATTCTTTAAGGCTTCTTTATATGCCAAATGAATTTTCCAGGCTTTGAACTTCTTTCCAGTCACTTAAGAATTTTTTCTAACAAAATCTGGCCAAGAAAACTTACTCATAAAATGCATATTGTTGAAAATGAAACCAACATTCTATTATTAGAGTACTAATATTCCTAAAAATGATAATTAAAATTTATTGGCATCCTGCTATATGATAGAACTTGGGCTAATCACTTTCCATGCATCAATCTCATTTTATCTCTCCTACCACTCTTATTAGGTAGATGTCATTAATTTTATTTGTCATTGTACAAATAAGGAAACTGAGGTACGAAGAGATTAAGTTAATGAACAGAATGTACAGATACATTGCATATTTTTTTTTGTCCAGTTTCAAACCTTAAAAAGTAATCGCTTGGTTGAAAATTTTATATTCTTGAGAAAAGAAATGGAATGCTAATTTTCATCCCCTGGATATTCTTTCCGAAATTTACAATCAGATGAAAACAGAGGGATATAATGAAAAGTGAAATGTAATCCCCTTTGATACTCTAAGACATATGAGTTATANATATATATATATATATATATATATATATATATATATATATATATATATATATATATATATATTGCATTCCTTTAGGAAATCAGAAATAGATATCATTTTTAACCCCAATTATTCAGTGAAGCTACTGCCATCTCTCTCTCAGGACCTTTTTCTCTGGCAAAGGCACAGAGGTACCTAAGTTTGACATTTTCATTTTCACAGAGCCAATATGTCAAAGAGGAAGAGGAAGAGGACCCCCAGCAGAGAGCTGCCCAACTAAAGTGGTGGTAGTGACAGTAAGCAGATGGGAAGTAAACCATCGGCGTATTGCAAATAATCAGACATCATCCTACAGCTGGGAAATCAGCAAGAAATGAGATCGGGCTTTCTCCTCATTAAATCTGTAATTAAGGCCTCATTCTGCTTTGCTGAAATCCTGCTGTGTTGGTAGGTAATACCCTCTCTGTACTGGGGTGAGGGAACCCCTACAAATGTCAGAGTGATAAGTTAATCAAAGGGTTCTGTGGAGATGAAGCAAGGTGGGTAAGAGACTTAGGAGAAACCATACATAATACTGAAATCATTCTGATCAATTTCCATGTGACTATAATAATCTGATATGAAACCTTAAAAGATATGGAAATATATTCAGGAGTCTGTGTTTGCCAATCTAAATTTTGATAGCAAGAATCAAAATCAAACTATTTTGCACAAGCTTAACGGATTTACTTTTCTGGCATATATGAAAATAATAAAATATTTAATTTGCATTACAACCTTTACTGAGTGTATCACAAATTTAAATTTGACAGAATCAATTTAGGATGATTTATAGAAAGGGATTTTCCCTCTGCCACATCATCATTTGACTTGAGTTACATATCCAAATATTGCCAGATTTATGTAATAGTCCAATCCTTATTTGCTATTGATGAGTTGATACAAACATATTTAATCGTTCCTATCAGTCTACACAATCTTCTGAGGTAAGAACTCCTGAAAACCTACTAATTTTGGCATAGGCACTTCTTCCATGTGTAGACTCATCAATTTCCTCATTAAGACTTAGAAAGCTTACCCAGCTTACCTTAGTTTAGCGTACACACTCTGATCTTTCAAAACTTGCTAAACTAAATTTTTTTCCTGAGTTTTTCCCAATTGGAAAATACTTGCCATACCTGTGATTATTTTTGAAATAACTTTCAATATTATTTTAAAAAATCATATCATTCTTGTCTTCATAGGAGGGAAAATGTAACATATCATAGATTGTATGTAAATAAATATGAAATCCAAATATCAAAAGTGGCTATGAGAAGACACTTTATCTTGAATGAAAAAAAGAAGAGGTTATAATATTTTTTTAATAGTTTAGACTGAGGCTTAAATGTTTCCAACTAGTTAATTCTCCCATTCTATCATGAAATGCTCACACAGAGGAGGCCTTTTCTCATTTTTTATAGTGTAGAAAGACTGAAGAAACAGAGGTCTACAGTGGTACCAGAAATTTTGGCATTCACTCAGTAATAAACCCTCCAAACTTGTTTCCTCATACATAAAATGTGGAGGATAATACTGTCCTAACCTATCATTTATGAAAGTGCTTTGAAAATGGTAAAAGATTGTATACACAAAAATTAGCTGGTTTTTAGGTCTGCTAAACAAATCCTTAATACTTTCCCCTAACGCTTTCCATTTTCTTCGGAGGACCAATACTACTTTTCCCTCAAAGACTCCACTTAACATCTAAGTTTCTCATGAGTCCAGAAACAAAGAATGCCTTCATCATATTTTAGGAAACTATTTTTTGAAGAAGCAGATTACTAGATAGCTTAGGATCATTATTGTACTATTGGGTAAAAACCATCAGATTAAATACATCTAGTTTTAATACATGTTCCAGATAAATGTTTCTCAAAATTTAATCTGCTCACTAGCCACCAAATGTGAATATTCCTAAATATAGAATCTACTAACAAAAGCCTAGGGTAGAGCCTATGATTCTGCATTACTAATTAGTTCCACCATGATGTCCATGATGCTGGTCTATAGGTGGCACTTTGACAATATTCTAGACAGTCTAGTAATCCCCGGTATGTTACCCTGAAGTCATGTGTAGCTATTTACATCTAATTAAATACTACTAAATTATATTTCTTTTGTTGCACTAGCTACATTTCAGGTGTTCCTTCATACATGAAGCTAGTGGTGGTCACACTGAACATCACACAAATAGAACATTCCACATTATAGAAAGTTCAATTAGAAAGCTCTGCTCTGGAACACAGAAACAATATTTAAGAGGAAAATCTTTCTCCACCTGTTTTCTCCTCACCTTTGTGGGTGCTAATGTCACATTCCCAGCATGTCTATTTGGCAATAATGGTTTTATCTACTGCTTCCCTGCATATAAGGATGTCCT
The DNA here is from genome assembly GCF_001458135.2 of Marmota marmota marmota. Classification (NCBI taxonomy): domain Eukaryota; kingdom Metazoa; phylum Chordata; class Mammalia; order Rodentia; family Sciuridae; genus Marmota; species Marmota marmota. The sequence continues at coordinate 2,338,694 of NW_025999968.1, read as the reverse complement.
AAGTGACATCAACATGAGGCACTTCAGGCCATGATGACAGGAGGAAGATGAATTTTCTGTGAGTCTGAGGTTTTAGTAAGAGAAAAACTGAATGTCAGTTCCCTACCAGCAGGAAGAAGAAGAGGGTCCGATGATGCCCGAAGAGAGAATGACTAAGAGCCAGCCTTGCTCCTCTCAAGGGAAGAGTGAAGTGATATTAATCAGTACACTATTGTGTACAAAGAGGGTTCTCTCAGGAGAAGAGAAGCACATCTGTCCCACTCACACATCAAAGAGTCCCAGCAGCTGAAAATGCTTGTGTCAAATCTTCACTCAGCCTCTTTTTCTCCTCGCTTTCCTTTCCTGGTTCATTTGCTATTCTGTGGGCTGTTTAGCAATAAGCTCTTCATCTGATTAACATTTCAAACCCATTGTTGGTCTGTGCTGGCTTAAATGAACTAATCATCATTAGTACTTCAAAACCTGTCTGGCTATGCCTGCAAGGGGAAAAAAAGAAGGAAGAGAAGAAAAGGAAAAAGAAACAAGTCTGACTCATTAAATAAGTCATTCTTCAGTAGTTGGTCAAGACTGAAAGGAAAGCTGCATCCTGAATGTTTTAATCACCAATCAAGTCATGGACACAAGTAAGAGCTATGGCAGAATGAGCAGGACCTTGGCACCCCATCCACTGGACAATGATGGCAAAGAGGCACCTTCCACAGAAAGATGAGGAAAGGAAGCCTGGGTCTCAACTCATTCCCATCACTCTGACTCCCTTTCATTTGGAAAATAGCAGTTCAAATCTTATGTCAAAGCAAAACTTGGGGCAGAAGCCATTTACCTTCTATTCTTTCTGCTTCGCCCATATTAAATTATGTTCTCCAAAGTAATTGAGGTGGTTGGGTAATTTTTATTATTTTCAGTAATACTGATGTGGACTTACTTTTAATGCATACTCTGCATTATAGCATGCACTTGAAACTATTGTCCTATTGGGCCAAGGAACCTACCAGCCTAGCTTAACCTGAGGTTCCAAAACAAGGATTATTTTTCCCCTATATCAGACTTCCCTAATAAATATATCTATTGTTTAACTCCACTTTATATTAACATCATCAGGATACCTATGAATCTGAGGACAAAAAGTGGGAACACAGATCATTTCTTCTGTTTGCAAGATTCAGTGAAAGAATGTTCTGGATTTAAAAGGTGAGTTTCAAGCTTAAAACAAGAACACTTCTTGCATTTCTTGTGAAATCAACATTTCCCCCAGATGACCAATCCCTATGATACAGAAGTATGTTTTCTAAAGTGTAATACATGTAATAGATGATGAGAAGTGGTGCAGTGTGCACCATCCAATTCGACAGTATGAACCATATTCTCTTTCCCATTTTCCTTTTGTCCTCTGAACAAGGCATGCAGAAAATCTCTCTTTGGACACCTTAGGCATTTTTTTGCAACTTCTACTTGTCAATCTCCCATTTTAACAAATACAACAGCATTTAAGTTTAAAAACTTCTCACAGGAATTATATCTTGCTAATTCAGTAATATTTTGTTTTCATTGAATTTGTTATTTCTAACATTTTTCTTTTATTTATAGTGTGTGATACTTTTTTATATTAATGGTAGTAACAATGTTTCTTGACATGCATTTAAGCAAAAAATAATTTTAAAGGAAATATTTGCATTACAATAAAACAAGTGAATATGGCACAAATCATGTAATGAGCACTGATTTGAAGCACCCAGTTGGTTTTTAAGGAGTGAGAAGGAAAGAAAGAAGTATGCTACTCCTTAGCTTTTAGCTACCTATATACATAATAGGTTTAATTTTTATACCACAGATCACTCATGCTATGATATTAAGAAATAAGGGTTTATAGAAACAGCAAGTGGGAAGACAAGGGATAAAATACCTAATTTCTTTATAAAATTACTTCTTACAAGAAAAAGGAGCTAAGGGAGTATATAGGTGGCTTAGTGGCATGGAACAATGAAAAAAAAAAAAAAAGGATTCCCTGGCAGACCCAAGAAATGTCACACCCATTCTACCTGTGCTGATTTCAGTAGAGAGAGTTACTTAGAGTTTGTCACAAATTTTCCCCAAAGTGTCAACTACTACCTCTGGAGGGAGGAAATAAAAGATTCATTTACTATGTTCCAAATCATTGTCAATTGCCGTGTTCTGACAAATAGGACCAAATTTATTTTAATAAGCAAATATTCTGGAACTGTATATCATTGTCTATCCTAATATGTTCCCAAAATACTAGGTCATACCTACCAATAACATGTTTTAGATGAAACCCTTTGCCACTCTTTAATGAATTAACATGTATGGACTGAACCTCTGAAACCAAAGCCCCAAATAAACCTTTTGTCTTCTATATTGTTTTTGTCATGTCTTTAGATAACAGCAACAAAAAAGCTGACAAAAACCATGTCACATCCTGAAAGTCAAAGTGTGCTCTGTAGATAAGTAGCTCTGGCATTACCTGGGAACTTGTTAGAAATGTACTATCTTGGTCTCCACCTCTGCCCCGCCCCAGACTATTGAATGACAAGCTTCAGTATTTTTAAGGTAATTCCTATACACATTAAAGTTTGGGAAGTTCTAAGCTATAGATATCACAGTTCAGTTAGGAAACAAGTCCAGATATAGAGACCAACAGTCCATGACTTGTTATGAATCCTTCCATTCCCATTCTATTGTAGAACAATAAGAGTACAAACTATTGCATTTTTTAATTCTGAAAATGTCTTTCCTTCAAATGAGTCAGCATGCTGAATCTGCAAAAATCTTAAACTGTGGATACATGTGTTTGAAACCTGGCTATATTTTCTGGCCAGGGTTTGTGGCTATGTGCCACTAGCCACTGGCTTAATTTCCCTGATCCTCAATTATTCTATCAGTAAACTAAAGCAAAAGATAACAGTAGTTACTATAAATGATATTATCTGAATTTAGGTAGAGTAATGATGTCTAACAATCATAAAAAAGTAAGACAGAAACTGTGTCTAAAACACTATACAGAATTAGACAATAGAAACATAGCCCTACCTTGGCATATGGATAAGTTTTAGGGAGGATACATATGTTTTATATATGCATAGAGCAAACCAGCTTGATTGGAGTGAAAGATACATGTTGGGAACAGTGTGACAGGAAAAGACAAACTTAGTGGAAAGTGTGGGTCAACTTTGATAGTAAAACAGAGTTTACTTTTCATGGTAGAGAAAATATATGCTGTCTTTAAAGATATGCAGACTAGGCAGTCACACAGAATAAATGCTCAGCATTTGCAAAATTGAGTTGGTTAAACTGTATGTTTGGAGTGATTGCTCTAGCCCATGGTGGAAAAGATGAATTATAGGGGGGGGGGGGGGGAATCCAGGATTGTAGAGAGTATAAATATCCTTGGTGTGAGATCAGATGCCTTGAATAATGTCTGTTTAGTAGAAGATAGGCAAAGGCCCTAAAAACACTAATTACATGTAAGAGACTAATATAGTCAAACCACTGTATCACAATGACTATGCTGATTTGAATTTGCCTCAATTAAGGAGCACTTTCACTGAAATAAAGTTTCTAAAAATGTTACTTAATGGCACTACTACACTTTTACTCAATTCATTCACTTGAAACCCATGTGCTTGTTATGTATCCTTTTATTCCCATGTTCTGTTGTAGAACAATAACAATAAAAGTGAGCATAAACCATTACATTTTAATTCAGGAAGTACCTTTTCCTCAAATGTGGCCCTATGTTATACCTGCAAGAATCTTCAACTGTGGAGCCACTGTGTTTGAAACCTGACAATAGCATTTTCTGGCCAATGGTTTAATTATCCCAATCGTCAATTTCTTTATCTCTAAAGTGAAGTAAATATTGCATATTTTGCAGGGCTTCTGGCACAAGACCATATTTGGAAACTAAAAATAGGTGCAGTGAGTAATGACTTAATAATCATCATACACTAATAATTATCACTTTCATAACTGACTTGAATGATTGAAACCCAAGGTACAGAGATTCTTCTTTTACAATATGGCTTTAATTTTATAAGAATCAAATTTCTATTATAATGATTCTAGAGTTAAGCCCAAGGCTTTTCAAATAAAGAAGGGGAACACAAATTCAGTATTTCATTTACCCTACACAGTTGTGCCCTAGAAATGCAAAGCTATACTTAGTGACCATGATGTGCTGGACTTGGATATGGAACATGCTAGATCCCCTGCTCCTCTGCCTTCCCCTTCTTCTTCCTCTCCTTTCTAATCCTATGATTGAAACTATAAGTAAATAAGCCCTCCCCATCACTCCACCTTCCTTCAACCTACACAAATATTCTTTCTCCTGAAAAGGGGAAAATTCATAAACCTGAGCACTGAGTCACAACCAAATGTACTTTCTCTAAGCTCCAGGAAGTTTACAGCTTTCTGGTTGTTACCAGCTCTCCCGGGGTCATGGACAGAATTTCCCTGGAGGAACTAAAAGAGCCATGATTGCCTGTGGATCAAGTCCCTTTCTATTCTCCTTTCTCTAGCCCTCCTGGTAGCTAAAAATGTGCAGGTATTTCCTCACTTGTAAATAAAGAGGAAGTTCCTAATTCATTGGTAATTGAACTAGTTATTTGGGAAGCATCCTCTGGTATCCTTAGGAGTGCATCACTGAGAAGAATTCTAGTATCCATTAGCATATGCCAGATTTAATTTGTGGCACAAGATATTGTAATGATTTGTTGAGGTCCAGATAATTTGGCAGAGTGAAGCCACAGATTCATAGCTATGTTCCAGAACCTGGAAGAACCTGTTCATTGCCTGTGAACCCTATATTTCCTATAAACAAGTTACAGAGAATCCTAGAGTACTGCAAAGACAATAGCTTGAACATCTCAAATTTCTCATTTACTGAAGAGAAAGAGCCAGACTCTTGAAATGACTCAACTGAGTGGAGTCAGGGTCAAACTCACATTGCTCTATAGCAGTGGTTTTCAGATTTTTAGGTTATATCAGAAACACATCAACACCTTGTTCGGATAGAGTGCTGGGCCCAGTCCTTGAATTTCTGATTCAGTGGGTAATGTGTAAGTTCCCAGAGGATGCAGGTGCTGCTGGCTTGGGATGATACTTTAAAAACCACTGCTCTATGTTGCCCTGTTTCTGCATGCAGAGACATTAAGGCATTCTCACTAGAAAGTTTCAAAAATATTCATATTCTATATCACAGTTTCCACTTCATCCAGGAAAAACAATTTTTTAGATACTGAATTATCTACAAGGTTTTATCATCATCTTCCCTCTCCCCCACCCACTCACTTGTCATGATCTCAATAAAATTCTATCTTTTACACAGTTACCAGCATGTTTTTAGCTCCATTTTGGGTTGTCAGAATTATGCTCAGTGATAATATGAAATTAAACTAAAGTCATCATGGCTCGCTCTCTTTTTTTTTAAGGAGGAAGCTTTTTAATATAAAAAGGCAATACAGTCTGCTTGAAAATATAATACCAGGAACTCTCCTGTTTTTCTCAGGGTAAATGAAAGAACATGTTGATTAAATAAAGTGGCTTTGGGGAAATAAAAAATGCTGTTATGGGAGATTTAAAAAAAAAAAAGTAAAAGGAAACTAAGCAGATCAGTATTCTTAAGCACCTACTGTGTGTCTGGCACCAGAGGGACACATGCACGGAGCTTCACATGAATATCCAACCAGTCTGCAATGTCATTGATGCAGCCGCTACAGTGTCCTCTTGTTGCAAAAGAACGGTTTATATTCTGTGCTTCACCCTCGCCATACACACATACAAGGCCAAACCTCATGAGCAGTATTTAGACAATACGTGCCAATGGCTTTTACAATTATACTTTATTTATGTGGTAGAGATGTGAATTTTACAAGTAAGCAATCAAAAATAGACAATTTACCTGAGGTCACATTGTTCTTGAGTGGTGAAGCTGAAACTCTAACCGATTTCTCTGATTTTAAGTATACTCTGAGTGCTAGAGAACACCATTTTGTTTTCCTTTTCTACTGGACAGTACACAATGGACTCTACCTACAAAAAATAAACATATCATCACAGAAAATGGAGAGATTAAACAACAGGTTTAGTATATGCAGACCTGAAATTTATTTATATTGCTCTTTCACACATTCTCATTCTTTCAGTGTGGTATTAATGTTGCATTTGCTGGGGCAAAGGCAGGAGAGGGACAGATAAGAGTTCAAGAGGGGAGGAGATGTCCTATTTTGCAGCTGTGAGTATGACCCAAGCATGGTGTATGGGTGCTGCCACAGCCTCTAGAGAGCTGTTTAGAGGCCCAGATGCATTTCCCTGAATATCATGAGTGCCCATTTTATTCTCTGAATGGGTCAGCACAAAGAAAAGCAAAAAAGAAAAAAAAGAAAAAAAAAAAAGCTAAATTGCTGCTATTAAACGGCAGGCTGCCAGAAATCTGAGAGAGCACACACTGACACAATATCTCAAGTCTGAAGGGAGAATTTCTAAGCCAAGATTCTGCGTCTCATCTGATTATCCAGCCAATCAGCCTCAGGGTTTCCACTCTCAGACATGTGAACTTTTTACTAGGACTCTCAGGAATCATCCTGCAGTTGTTCCAGGTATAGACTGAAAGCAGTTGTTTTCAGTTCTTAAGGCCAGTTTGTACAGCATACACTATCCTCGACCCCCATCCCTACGCATAAACATAGAGACATGTGCCTGTATAGCATGCTACATTAATAAAACAGTATTCTTTGCTGAGGAGCTCAGTGCATTTGTTCCCCCCTTGTATGCACAAGGGAAAGTAATACAGGGAAGAAGGAATCAATAGCAGAAATAGCACGTAGGCACAGACAAGCAGAAGCCTCCTCAGCTGTTTGATGTCAGTGCTCTGTGGAAAGGCAGCATGTGAACCTGGAGTGGTATTTCTCCTTGCTCTTTATGGAGTTAGGTGTTTTCCTATTGGCCATTGAATTGAGTTTTGATTGAATTAATTTATTTTTGACATGACCAGCATGACACACTATGAGATGAAGCAGATTCTGAGTTAAGAGTAATGTTATAAGTCCCTGGGTCTAATATCTTCTTAATAGGGAATGTTGCTATAGACATAAAGGAAATTGTTTTGTATGTTCTCAGAACTCATGCAGGTCAGAACTAGTGTCTTGGAGTTTATCATGGTCAATATGGATTGAACAGAAACCTAGTTAAGCCTGTGCCAATATTATCCAGAATTTTTACATCTACAAATTTAAGAAAATATAGGTCTAAGAAAACCGAACTATGTGATGCCAACATGCTTTAACCAGCAGAATGGACCATAAATCACAACAAGCAGGAATGGTATAGCTGAGAGCCATTCAGCTGGGCACAGAAGACTGACAGATTGTCCAGATGGTGAACATCATTCAACGGGATATTATAATTTGAATAGGATTATCTTTTAATACCCTTGATAACTCTTTAAATTCTATAACAGAGACAAGTCTTCACCCTATTTAGTATACCTACATTTGTTATTTTTACCTAAAAATTATAAATCACTCTACAGAAATAGAAACATTGTCAATAGACAGTTGATACTCAATTGTCAAAGCAGCATAATAATACTTAAAAACTATTTTCCAAATGAGAATTCTAGCATATTCACCTATCAAATTCTATTACTTGTAACCTGTGATGGTTCTTCTAAAAAATGGCTCCCACTCTTCTCCTTATGTCACAATTAGAAGTCATGGTTTTGCCTTTATATTCTCCTCATGGTCCTGTACAAACTAAAATCAGACTACAGTTCATAATGTCAACTGAATTCTTTCTATGAATTAAACAAGACTTTGATGAATAGCTCCCATATTCCAGGGGATGGGAATGTAGAGAAGTAAAATATGTTATATTAATTCTGTGCAAATTGAACTTTGTCTAAAGGTGAAAATTAGTTCCACTTTCACTATTAAATTTTATTTACCATTATTTTTGAATAACCACTCTCCATAAAGTCAGAGGGGTATGTTCACTCCACTCAACCCTATGCTGGTTATTTAGTTCCCATTCCCTGCCTTGCCCCACCTTGAGCACCTATTTCCACTTATTTTAGTTGGGATAGAATTGGTTCTTTTGTAACAAAAGATGACCCACAGATATTAATGCCTAATACAATTGTTTCTTTCTTTCCTTGCTACAAGCATCTAATGGTTTGGCTATGGCTATATTCTGCAAAGTAATGTTAATCTGGAATATTGCTAGTTGTGTGGCAGAAAGATAATGATCAAAATGAGGCATACACAGATCCTTAAGTTTTCCTCCTAGACATGATGTGCCTTTAAGTTTCCAAACAAAAACCACATGGGCATGTCTAATACCCATAGGCTGGTGATGTATCACACTGCTCCAGAGAAGTATGGAGAGTATTTGGGAAGTGTAATACATTCTCCTCTTCTATGCCAGCCTGGCTCATCTAAAAACTCAAAGTCCCCTAATAAATATTCCCATTTCAATTTCACTAACTTATTTAATGTTCAGCAGAATTTATCCAAACTATTATTATTAGCATTTATATGTAACAGATTATTTTGCAATATTTTAACAACAATTTCATTTTTGTTGCAATTGGCTTTTTCATTCAATTGGATATTGTTTGAAGGAAGGATCCATGTTGTTTGGCTTAAAAATAAACATCTTATAAAAATATAAAAATACTAGGGTTTTTCTTTTTTTCTTTCTTTTCTTTTTTTTTTTTTTTTTTTTTTTTTTTTT